>NC_054371.1:45810191-46181857 GCF_017654675.1 Xenopus laevis
TTATCATGTACTGTGTATTTTGTATTCACATTGCATTGCACCAACTTCTAAATGGGCACGGGTATTTAATGCAACTGAAATGCATGTCTCTGGTTTGCATTCTTAGAAAATCCACTCTCTGCATTATACAATATGTGTTCTATAATTAATGACATGTCTGCTCTCATTGTTTTAGATCCAAGGAGGGAAACTGCAGTACAAATTTGATTGTGGCAGTGGACCTGGAATAGTGTCGGTTCAGAGCATCCATGTCAATGATGGTCAGTGGCACACTGTGTCTTTGGAGGTGGATGGAAACTATGCCAGGCTGGTACTGGATCGCGTGCACACAGCATCTGGAACAGCCCCCGGAACACTCAGAACACTCAATCTGGATAACCATGTGTTCTTTGGTGGCCACATGCGCCAGCAAGGTTCCAAACATGGAAGAAACCTGCCAGTTACTAATGGATTCAGAGGATGCATGGACGCTGTCTTACTGAATGGCCAAGAGTTGCCTCTCAATAGCAAATCAAAGAATAATGTACATATTGAAGAGTCTGTGGATATATCTTCTGGATGTTCCCTTTCTGCTGCAGATGTCTGCTCGGCCAATCCTTGTCAAAATGGTGGCACGTGTTCCCCACTGTCAAATGGAGGTGAGTACTCCACAAAAGAAGTGCCATACTTGTATTCTGGTAGCTCTGTACAACACAGTCTTAATCAGGAACAGGCAGCTTCAGTCAACACAGATGTTCTGAGCAGTAAATCTGGCAATGGGATATTGATATCGAGATTCCATTGTTAACAATTACACATGAATAAGATTTAGCAAGGAATACCATTTCTTTCATCAGTTTGATAAAAGATAATTGGAGTGAATTGATTCTTCTGTTCAGGGTCTTCAAATCTGGAATGATTATGTTTATTCTTCTGTCTTGCAGGATACTATTGCAAATGTTCATCATTATTCATGGGCACCCACTGTGATATTAGCATGAATCCTTGTGCCTCAAACCCTTGCCTTTATGGTGGCACCTGCATTGTCGTCAAAGATGATTTTATGTGTCATTGTAGAGGGGACTATACTGGCCCAAGGTAAGATCATAAAGAGAGATTTTATTTTCATTATGTTCCAACAAAACTTAAAAATGGCTGTTGATTCTCGCTTTGGCAGTCTTTGGAGTGTTCGGCAGTGGCAAATAATTTTTTTTGAAATATAAAAACAAAACTACAATGACAGTTCTCGTGTTCAGCAACAAATCACTGAAGCTATGTAGAATCATGATTATTGTGGTAATACACAAATAACTAATAAGTATGTTATTGGCTGCTGCTCTGGGTCACCTTTGCATTAACTTTCTCAATATGTTAAAGATTATGGGGCACATTTACTTATGTGCAAATTTCTGCTTCAGAAGTCTCTGCCAGACTTCACGCAACTACGTCAGACGTTATTTAGTGAGCAATACGCATATTCATCAAAATGCGCAATTACGTCTCGGCAAGAGCCGAGTACTTTCGTTGGCTTGGAAATTTCCTAACGAATTTTGTCTTGTGTTACTTCCTTCCTAATCAAATTTTGTTACGCTTACATCAATTTAAATTCAGTGGGTATATGAAAGTCGTCTGTATGTATTTATTAGGGATGTTGGTGAAAATGCTGGAAGTGGCCACTTCTTTTTAAAAATGTCCAAGGAAGCAAAAGAAAGACAGAGATCCTCTATTGTCCTAGACATGAGCCCACCATAAAACAAATGTCATGAGCTTCAAATGTTAAAAAAAAGTATAAATAAGATATGTTTAACAGTTACAATTTATAAACATAATCCCACATTAAATATGAAAAACACCAGTGTTTTGACTTTTTTGGAATACAAGATATGATGTCACTGACATAATAATGTTGAGGATGCAGCTTCATTGTATTCAGTCACCAGAATAGATTTTGGTGAAAAGGGTAACAAATTGAGATTTTCACACTTTGATAAGTTCTCTAGCAAAAAGGTAATTCGCTAGTGAAGTGTGTTGCTTGTCTTTTAGTAAGCAGGCGATGTCGCTGCGAATTGTCTTTTTAGCAAAAATTGGCGAGAAAAACATTCACTCTTTAGTAAATGTGCCCCTATGATGTTAATTGTTCTATTCCAGGTGTCAGTTTGGTCCGTATTGCAAGGATAACCCATGTAAGAATAGCGGCAAATGCATTGACAGTTTAGACGGACCTGTGTGTGAATGCGAACCAGGTTTCCATGGGGATAGGTAAGTATATTTTCTTTCAAATTAGGGATGCCACTGATGTGGTATATAGGGATACACCCAGCACCCCCCCCCCCATTCCTATAATGGGATTCAGGGGAAGGTTGTTCAACAACATATGGAGAGTCCATATTATTATTATTTGAATATCATAAATATAATTTATTATTTGTCTGACATGTTACTTACCTATCATTAATAGCCACATTTTTAAAACTTGATGGCCGTGTGTCTTTTTTCAACCTAACTTACTATGTTACATTCTTTTTTTTATCAAAGGTGTCTTAATGATATTGATGAATGCCTGGAAAACCCCTGTCCAAATGGTGCAACGTGTGAAAACACCTACGGTTCTTACAGTTGTAACTGCAGTAACGGATATGGTGGGAAACATTGTGCCGACATCCTACCCAACAAATACGTCTCAACGTCCTGGAATATCGGCTTGGCTGAAGTTATAGGGATCATTGTCTTTATAGCGGGAACTTTCTCCGTTGTTGTCATTTTTGTTGTGTGCCGCACGTTGGCCAATAAAAAGAAGAAGAAGAAGCGGCAGTCGGAGCCAGAGGACAAACACTCTGGGGCCACGTCAGCCTTTTTACCAAGGCAATTTTTGGATCCTAAACTGAATAAGAACATCTATTCAGACATCCCACCACAAGTCCCTGTCCGACCTATTTCATACACCCCCAGTATTCCAAGTGATTCTAGAAACAACCTGGACAGAAATTCTTTTGAAGGGTCTACTATTCCAGAACACCCTGAGTTTAGCACATTCAATCCAGACTCTGTTCATGGACACAGAAAAGCTGTTGCAGTTTGCAGTGTAGCTCCTAACCTTCCACCTCCTCCTCCATCCAACTCCCCATCAGACAGTGACTCTATACAAAAGCCCAGTTGGGACTATGACTATGATGGTAAGCAAACTTTGCTCATCTCAGTCTGTGCAGTAAAATCAATATTCATCTTTTTAATCCCCAGATTATATTAATAATTATAGAAAATAACTTTTTTATATTGCGTAAGGGCTTCTTCATGGGAAATCATAAATTATTGTAAATTAATGGGATGGGGCATTAAAAACGAATTAATGGAATGAGGCATTCTCATCTCCCACTGGTCTAGTGCTGTCAAACAAACCTAGATACTAATTTAGAGGGGTTGGGGTATACAGACCTATGATCATGGCAAACATTCATTATTATTAGAATTCATTTTTCTTTGTTGTCCAGACATTGGCACTGGCAAACACATTGAACTGGAGACTTGACTGATGATGAACATGTAGGGGCCTATTTATCATGCTGTGTAAAACGAAATTTGCCAGAAACATTGTGTAAAAAGCGGTGTAAAAGAAATGGCGAACTTATCAAAGTGTGTGATATTTTACACCATGCGAACGGCAGATTTTCCAGTGTTATTTTATGCGGCTTCAGACGTTTGTAAGTAAGTTCTGCCGCAAGTTGCTGAAAGAAAAATTGACACCGGTTTTTATGGCAACTTATTCTACCATTGTTTACACCACATAATAAATGTCCCCCCTTGGTGTATGTCCCTAAGGGGCCACTATCAGAGATGGAGCTCATTAATTGAGTGCCCTTCACACTTTGACAGAGTATGTTCTTTTATGCTTACAGCAAAGGTTGATCTTGACCCGTGTCTTTCAAAGAAGTCTTTGGATGAAAAAGCTTGTCATCTATACAATCCTCGCGAAAGTATGTCTGAAATACAGTCTCTAAGTTCCTTCCAGTCAGAGTCTTGTGATGATAATGGTATGTACTGGATCTTTCTGCAGTAGATTCTTTTCTCTTCTTCTTATTTGCATTAGGATTTTCAAGTCTCTTACAGTGCACTGTTCCAAACAAAGTACTTAAGTTTTGTCTTAAAAGGGCAGTGTTTATTTCAGGTATTGTCCCTTTAGGCTTGCATCGCAATGTAGCATTTTGATCCCTGGAATTTTATTTCTGAAGAAGGTAGTGCACAAAAATGCCACAATAGACTCAATATTTAGAGTGCATAGTGAGTATAAGGTGCAACACTATTTCTGGTGCATCGCTGTCCCATAGTACTGGTGAAAGATCATGCATAAAATATGACTATAAGGATTTTCATTCATCCAAGTCATGGTATATCTAGTATAGGTAAATCTTTTTTTTTTTAGATTTACCTATATTAGATATCATGCATAAAACAAAGTATTATTGATTTATGTATTTACTAAATTATACTTTAGCATAGGCATACACTTTGAGAGCCTAAAGGTGGCCATAGACGTAGAGATCTGCTCGTTTGGCGATGTCGCCAAACGAGCGGATCTCTCCCCGATATGCCCACGCTGAAGTGGGCGATATCGGGCTGTTCCGATCACAGACCCTATGGCCCAACGATGGGATCATAATGCATCCGATACGGGCGGGCAGATTGCGGGACCTCGGTCTGATGGCAGCTTTTATCGGCCCGTGTATGGGAGCCTTTAAGCTCCACAGGAAGACCAGCTAGATGCAATTTGGCCACACACATGGTTGTGCAGATTGTTGTGATCTGGTGGAATAGCTCACAGGCCAACAAGCCATATATCTCTTTGGCCAAACAGCTTGGCATGCATATGCTGATACAACCATACATCCATTTAATTAAATAGACCTAATGTACTTTAATTCTTCAGTTTTAGTAAAAATTATTTTGGAGCGTTTCAGCCAAGCTTGCCTAACATCTGCCTGTGAGTGGGCTGAAATGAACCAATCAGAATTGCCCAGATACATTTCTTGTCTGATGATGATCATATTTGCATGAGGAAGTGTTCATGGGCTAAATTGGTTGGACCCTCCAAGTGACCCGGTCATATAGTTGACTGCCACAAGGCTGTATTTGGGCTTCTATTGAAAAAAACAAGGGAGAGCGCTTTTCATTGCCAACTGTACTGGACCATATTTGTTGCCTGTTTTAGGTGATTCATTTGACTAAGCTGTATAAGTGTTGGGAAAGCTCTTCAGTAAGAATATGCACTCATTGTGTTCTTTTGTAACTAAAAGTTGTGTTTAAAAGTAACTGCTTTAAAGGGTTCTGTTTCCTTTCTCTCTCTTGCTGCGGGCTCAGTACCCATATGGATCAAATCACCAATGAGCGAAAGCAGAGTTTGAGATGGGGCTGATTGTAAGTTTGTTGCCATCTGTAATAAAGGAAGTCCAGTGAAAATGGCATAATGTGTTCATGTTGCAGTTTGCCTTTAATAGCATGGGCACCTGTACTGTGCCACTCGATGGCATGTTTATTCCATTTTTTATATTTCACAATATAGGGTGGTCATAATCATTTCCTTACATTTAAGTAAAAAAAATGTAGGCAATATTTTTGCAACTCCAAAATAGTGTCCAATTAAGAAAAGTACCTTTTACATAAACCAGCTAGGTATGATAGGAGCTGGAGTTCATAGCTTTTGGAGAGCAGCAGATGTATATGGTATGTCATAGAGTAGGATACACTTAAATTATATTCTTTTACTCTTAGGGGAATGTTTTCTCCTGCTTAAACCTGATATTTTTTTTAAAAGAGAATGTCTTTATGATGAATATACACCTCCCATCCTTTTATGGAGCAGCCGGAGGAACACAAGTCTTGTTCCATCTCACTGAGCTCCTAGGATGGGTCATGCATTCTGTCAGTTGTTAACATGAGGCTCTCCAACAGCTTATGGACTTCAATTCCCAGTTTCAATATATCATATCCCATTTACAAATATGTAAATTAGACTTGTCACCCAATGTGTTATACACAAACATTACCACCGACAACAACAAAGCATGATGTGATTCATGATCATATTTCATACAAGTCATGAAGCTGTTTTACATCCCTCCACCATTTCCGGCATGGAAAGGAAGTCACTTCATATTCTGGATGTTTGGCGATCTTCCTTTATTACTTATTAGTTACTGAAGTTCAGTGCTCTTTTTGTTGATGTTCTGTACTTAAGGCCCGGTGTTTGTGATGTGAAGGAAAGTTTCCACTGGTAAACAAATGTACAATGAAATAGTGACCTTTAAAATACACCCTGCATATATAAATATGGGCTAGGGTTGACAAGACACTAACTATGGTAAATGAATAATCATTCTTCCCTGGGATAATTTAAATCCTGCTAATTGGGTTTTACTTGTATGATCAGCCTGCAGTCTTTGTCTGCTGTTAGTTTACAAGCAGACTCCCAGTCTTTGGTTCTCCCCAAAAACACAGATAAACGCACCATCACATTGGGTTCATTTGTCCCTGAAAATTGTGTGTAAGGTTCTCATGTGGCCACTTCTTGTGCCACAATACTACAGGTATGGGACCTGTTATCCAGAATGCTTGGGGCCTGGGGTTTTCCAGATAACAGATCTTTATCTGTAATTTGAATCTCCACACTTTGTCTACTAGAAAATCATATTAACATTAAATAAACACATTAGGCTGGTTTTGCATCCAAAAAGGATTCATTATCTGTAATTTGAATCTCCACACTTTGTCTACTAGAAAATCATATTAACATTAAATAAACACATTAGGCTGGTTTTGCATCCAAAAAGGATTCATTATATCTCAGTTTGGATGAAGTACAAGCTACTGTTTCATTATTACAGAGAAAAAAGAAATCAATTTTACAAATTTGAATTATTTGATTAAAATGAAGTCTATGGAAGATGGCCATTCCATAATTCAGAGCTTTCTGGATAACGGGTTTCCAGATAACGGACACCTGTACATAAATTTTATAGTATAAAGGGGACCTGTGTAACCCCCTGTTGTGCAGCCCATTTACCTTCCAGCGCATTATGTAATGTTACCTGCCTGCCCAAAGGGGCATATTGAGTTATTTACTGCTGAAAGCATTTGTTTTCCAGAGTTATACTTTTCCTTAATTGGTTCTTTATATATCTGTGTGTATATTTATCTGTATTTTATTCATTGTATGTATAAAGAGATGGTAGAGATATAGTTTATATAGTATACCTGACCACAGCTGGTGTTTGGGAGGTATTTATATTATATGAGACCAATGTAGTGATTTAAACCACTTCTATGCCTTTGATCCCTACGTTAAACTATCATAAAACAGAGCAGAGATAAACGTCAAGACTATCGATCTCGACCCAGTCCAAAGGCCTCCTGTGAACATCAAGGTTCTTACCCTGCTAGTAAGAGAGCTGCCTAAAGAAGTCAGCTGCAGGGATCTGCCAGTATAGTTGCACAAAGCAAATCTCTGCTTTTATTTGAGGCACATTTACTGCTTTATAATCTGCAGAGACGCAATGCCGTTTAAATACATGTCTGTGAATGCCGAAAATATCTCTTCTCACTTCTGTATTTGCTTTCAAGGTAATTTGACGAACGAAAATTGAATGAATATTTTTAAATAAATAGAGTATATATTTTTATTGTTTTGCACATTCTGTGCCTGAAAGAACAGTTTTAAATGTATTTTTTTTTTTCATGGCATTATTAGCTTTAAACGGCATGCTTTTTTTTTTTTTTTTTGCATAAAACTGTAGGCGCAGAATATGAGCAAATTACTTACCAATGCAGAAAAGTTACCTGAAGAAAGAATTCTGTTCAGTGCATACAATAAAAAAAAGTGCTCTTGTATTTAACTATTTTAGGGGGCATATATGCAGCTGACATCTAAACAGGGTTTTTGTAAAAGTGTTTCCAAAAGAGAAAAAAACATAAAAGCTTATATTAATAGCATATGGTGGCCGGACAGCTAGGTCTTGGTTCTCAAACTCAATATCTAGAAAGGGTTTCTTTAATAAAATTTGGACTCTGAGAATGTACAATTGCCAGAAAAGCAATGCTATTTATTTTTTAGATTGTTGGACAGTAACACATGGCAGTTTATCACTTGTTTCACATTTGGCTGAAAGCATGGCAATAAAATGGGAAGAAATTACACAAACGCCATCCTTCTACATTCGTGGCTCATGCTATACAGCTAAATGGTCCGGAACAGTGCTGGGTTGTTGCAAGACACACTAAAAAGGAGGGCACCATTTTTTTCCCAATAAAGGGACACAAGGCACTAGGTAATCAGAGCACCTTGTGCTGGAATGTTTAATCTAGGGATGCACTGAATCCACTATTATGGATTCAGCCAAACCCCCGAATCCTTTGAGAAAGATTCGGCCAAATACCGAACCAAATCCTAATTTGCTTATGCTAATTAGGGGTGGAAAGGGGAAAACATTTTGTACTTCCTTGTTTTTGGTGACAAAAAGTCACACGATTTCCCTCCTAGCCCCTAATTTGCATATGGGCAGAAGGATGGGGCCGAATCCTGCTGACAAAAGGCCAAATCCGGCCCGAATCCCGAACCGAATCCTGGATTCGGTGCATCCCTAGTTTAATCCTGTGCAGGGAGCAGTTGGTATTTGCAGCAGGTGCAATTGTTTCATGTATGGGCTCTAACAGATGCAATACTGTCCCCAACAGCACTCCGCCACTTGCACCTGTTGTAAATGAGCCCTAAGGTGTTTTTATTGTTAATGTCTGTTCTTTATTGCTAAGCGTAATTAAATCAAGCTGACGAAGTGCAGCAAGGGAAATAATGGCATTTTGATGTGTACAGAAGACGATAATGACAGTCCTTTCTCTCGTTCATCAGAATATTTAGATGCTGTTATATGCCGATAGGTTTATTTTAATGTGTTTTCTCTCTTGCCTTTTACAAGCTTCCATTGTGACAGTAATACACCTTGTCAATGCTGTTGTTGACTCGGTGGAAACAGAAGGTATATACATGTGTTTGTAAGTGTGTCTGTTCTGCTCTCCATGCAGCGTGCAATTAATGAATGTGCATGTCTTTGCAATTGCCACCTAATTCTTTGTACATTTAATAACCTCCGTGCCTGATATGTGCCCCATCTGTCTCCTGTGTTCCAGTGCCAGCATTGTATGATTGGAGTGTTTCATTAGGCTCATATAACTTATACTGCAAGTTTTTATTACATGTAGTGGTGGTTTATTAGCATAGAGACACTCTCCAATGAATGCCGTTTCATGTTGCATTTTCATTTTAGCTTTTATTTGATCTCAACTCAAGAATGAAGCTTACAGATGTTCTGTTTATTAGATAAGAGATGGTAAAAACCAATAAACTGGTACAAATAGCAGTCAGCTAGCACCTTAGCAGCACCATGGCATCTCCTTCACTGCCTCACCTCAACCTCTTGCATCTTGCGAGCAGAACAACTGGACTTCCCTTGGCATCTGCCCAGCGCGTCATTTATCTAAAGCAGTTGCTGCAGGAGATTCTTCCTTTCTATCTTTTTTTGTCTCCTGCTTTGGCTTTCTTGTGCTTGTCTATTTAATAGGTGTAACAAGCACAACAAAGTGGATGTAGAACAATAAATAAAGACAATAGAGAAGAACAAATCTTCCCTTCCATATGCAGAGCCAGTTCTAGTGTAGGCTATTTGTCCTGGGACTTCAATATCAGAGGGCCATTTGGAGAAGAATATGGAATGAAAGCACAGTAGACGTATTATATTGTTGTCCCTGAAAGTGTCGATGGCCTAGTTATCAGGTGACAATTGTGTAGCTTGCCATACTTGTGGGGATTCCAGCTGTCCATCATGGAAAGTCCTTGGAAACATCATTGTGAAATGGGACAGTGGTTTTAGGAGACTGACTGTAGTATTATAAGAAGTTTAAATTCAGATAACATCAGACCTTTGCCCTTGTCATATTGCCTTAGAGGGCCATTATGGCCAGAAAATATCTAACACCTTACATATTTTTATTGTCAAGTTGCTGCCCTAGGCATCCTATATTTCCTTGAGTTTCATTTTAGGTTGAAGCCCTACTCAATAGGAAGCACACACGATCTAGGGATTCCATATGTGATGTAATGAGCGAGCGTGTCATGTCATCGTAATTTACATATTTGCTGTGAATTATTACATGCCTTGTTCGTTGTGTCCTAAACATACACAAACATGTCGCATACAAGTATTTTGACTAATATGAATGCTTTTCATTTCTTTTTACTTTTTGCCTTTAAAGAGTCTTTAGCAGTTCCTGAAGTCAGGAATTCAAGAGGTGATTTCTGCATGTTGTTTTGCTGTTTATTGATACTAATAGCACTGCTTGTGTGGTATTGCTCACCTGTGGGTTTTGTATTTTTGTTGTTATTGTTATGATACGGCAGCAGGTTTTTGTTTGCGCTTATTTCCTGCAAAACTAAAGAATAATCTTGTATGTTTAAGCAGCAAGGTGGGGCAAATTTTTGCTGAGGGATGTTTTTATAAGGTGAAGGGAGTTAAAATGTAGCCCATGTATAGATATTGCAAACCAGTAACATTCCTCGGTAAGTGTGATTTTGTGGGCAAACACCTTTAGTGATAACTGATGCACTTTATAATATGATTGGAGCTGATATGATGCATATGCTACATTATTACATTATTGTTATTTTAACAATAGCCTGGTGACTTAAAGAGGTCTCCCCATTAAAGGAAAACTATACCCCCAAAATGAATACTTAAGCAACAGATAGTTTATATCAAATTGAATGACATATTAAAGAATCTTACCAAACTGGAATATATATTTACATAAATATTTCCCTTTTACATCTCTTGCCTTGAACCACCATTTTGTGACTCTATCTGTGCTGCCTCAGAGATCACCTGACCAGAAATACTACAACTCTAACTGTAACAGGAAGAAGTGAGGAAGCAAAAGGCAGAACTCTGTCTGTTAATTGGCTCGTGACCTTACATGTGGTTTCTATGTGTGCACAGTGAATCTTACGATCTCAGGGGGCGGCCCTTATTTTTTAAAATGGAAATTTTCTATTTATGATTACCCAATGGCACATACTACTTAAAAAGTATATTATTATGATAATGGTTCATTTACATGAAGCAGGGTTTTACACATGAGCTGTTTTACTCAGTATCTTTTAATAGAGACCTACATTGTTTGGGGGGTATAGTTTTCCTTTAAAAACCCTATTAGGCTAGCGCTGACCCAGCAGTTTTGTTCTGCATCTTTTCCATTTTTGCTCCCTAGGATAATGGCACGTGGATCATAAGGTCATGAGTCTGGCTTAGCATTACCATGCCATTGGCCACTGACATCCAGACCGTAGTATCCTGAACATCAACTTTTTTATTTAATTTTAAACTTGTTAAGCTTCTAGCGATTGTTCATCATTCCCTCCAATATTGTGAGGTCCAAAACACCCATACTAGGGTCAGTTTTAACAGAAGGCAGTGTACTTTTTGAGTGTGGCAGGAAATACACTCGGACACAGGGACAACAAACAAATTCAGATATTGTCCTAATCTGTATTAAAAACAGCTAAACTCTTTGCCAGGCTCCCAGTAATATACGTGTGCTGCATGTATGGGTATAGAACATCTCGGAGGTGCTTTGAAACCCAGCCAAAATCAGCACCCACAAGGGTTTATAGTTGACTTCACTGTTGGGTTTAGCTATGTTGTTTCCCATACCCATAAATGAACATATTTAATTTGGAACTATTCACTACATTACCTTAATTCACACAAAGAAATGTAGGCCAAGAATAGAGCTTATAGAAATATAATTGGGCGATGAGCTGTGCATGTTGTGTATCCAGCACTTACTGTATGCTTGTGTGTTTAGTCAAATGTACTGGAGCTTTGTATACCACTAACCTGTTAGCATGTGAAACTGTCTGAAAGTAATGTTGGTTAAATGTTTTCTCTTTAAAACAGGTTATCATTGGGATACTTCAGACTGGATGCCTAGTGTCCAACTGCCAGATATTCAGGAATATCCTCATTATGAAGTTGTTGAAGAACCAGCTCCTCACTACACAGACCCAAATGTCATTGACACCGATTATTACCCTGGAGGCTATGACATAGAGAATGACTTTCCGCCTCCCCCCGATGATTTCCCTATGACAGATGAGCTTCCACCACTACCACCAGAATACACAGAACAATATGACCCAATGCAGCCATCAAGGGAAATGCCTGTGGTTGGCAGCCTAGGTTCATCAGCGAAAAGTAGTCCGAGATATAACCTAAATAAATACCTTCCTCATCACCAATACCCAACAAGTATGTCAGAACCTCAAAGCACTACAAGTGGAGATGGCAATAGTTACAGAGAGCCTTATGCTGCTTCCTACATGTTAGGTTTTAATAGAGACTTTGAAGTCCCCATTGTGGACAACATGTCCATGTCTGGATATACTTCTGCAGCTTCATGCACTGACGTGTCTGCGGCCTGTGAGATGGAGTCAGAGGTTATGATGAGTGACTATGAGAGTGGAGATGACGGTCACTTTGAAGATGTAACAATTCCTCCTCTCGATTCCCAGCATCACACCGAAGTCTGACACTCGAAAAAAGTGCCTGGACATTTCACAATTTCAAAAATTTGATAGAGAAAATTATATCTTTCCAATATATATTTTTATTTCCTGTGCATTGCTTTTCTGTATGTTTTTTTTTTTTGCATTAGAGATTTGAGTCCGGCATGACTTCTCTGCATCATGCCGAGTCTTCTAATGTGCGTTACTATGTCATTCCTGGAGAGGCAATTAGAAAGTTCAGTGAAGGAAAGCTTTGTGATAGGCCGCGTCTAATTATTTTTTTTTTACATCCCCCCCTCCCCTTTATTTTTATACCATGAAATAATTTGCATAGGAGGAAATACCACTGCATCACAGGAGCATGAGATGTGTATTTATAAAGTCGGAAATATAATTTTAACTTTTTTTTCCTCACTTGTAAATTTCCTGTACAGTTTTGATTTTAATAGCATAAACTAGATTTTGTAGATATTTTGTGGATTTATTTTCTTTTTTTGAGCTTTAGCAATTGCCCGGTCTGCCCTTTGTACTCGTACGCAGATTGTTCAATAACCAGGGCTTCACTGTAACTCTTCTCTTCCACTGAATTATTGACTTATGGAATTTCCAGGTACGTTCCGCAAGGACCCGAGAGAGAACGTCTGACGATTCGACAAGGTCGGAAGTATGAAAATGTCTTAAAACAGAGATTCCATGTTTTAGATCTTTCTTTTTTTCCCCCCTTCTTGGAAAGTGTAATGGGGACCCACTGCATACCTGTTTAGAACCAAAATCACCATGACACAGTTTTTATGGTGTCTGTATATTTGTGATGCAATGGTCTTGTAAAGGTTTTTACTGAGAACTACCATTAGCCAGTCTTTCTTACTGACAATAAATTATTTAAAAAAAGTCTGATTATTTTCATTTCATAGGTTTTTTTTTTAACATAATCATGTTTATTATTTTTTTAAACATATTACATAGTACATTTTTACGGTTTTAATAAGCAGACGCTAGATGTCAGTCCACGTAGGTATTGTCAGCAGGAAAAAGGATATTTTGTGGGAATTTACAGCTGATCTATTGAAAGGAAAACAAGCCGCTTGTCTTCATTTAGAGTCTCCACCTATCTGGTTAAACTTGGACCATCTCGGTCAAAACTGACTGTTCAGAGCTCCGAAACCTAGATAAAACACTTCTGCAGGGTCTAATCAAACCTGATAACCACCACCTGTTATGTCATTAACCCCACCTCCTGATTCTACCAGAGCACCCCTAAACATCAACATTCCATCCTCTGGCTTTATCTCTCTGCCCTCTGAACAGCATGATTGCCCCATGTCTAGTTTTTCTAACCGTGAAAGGTGGCAAAACTATGGTTAGTTTCTTCAACCAAATGTTATTATTAGATGCTTTACCATCATCAGAACAGTACGTAGCTTACCAACTTGCACCAAAACCTTCCTTCTCTACAACTGACTGAAGTCATGTGAATCAAAGGTTTTGGATTTGGTTTGTCCGAATCTCTTTTTGCTGGATTTAGATTCAGCCAAACCAAATCCAAACACTTGGGTGGGGGGGTTCACAAAAATGTCAGTAAGGAAAATGTTATACAGGTATGGGACCTGTTATCCAGAATACTTGGGACATGGGGTTTTCCGGATAATGGATCTTTCTGTAATTTGGATCTTCATACCTTAAGTCTGCTAGAAAACCAATTAAATAAGCTGGTTTTGCTTCCAATAAGGATTACTTATATCTTAGTTTGGATCAAGTACAAGCTACTGTTTTATTATTACACAGAAAAGGGAAATAAATAAAATGGAGTCTATGGGAGACGTTCTTTCAGTAATTCTGAGCTTTCTGGATAATGGGTTTCCGGATAACTCCGGATTATTCACAGACTAATTTTCCGTCTTTGGGGTATATTTATCAAAAAGTAAAGTTAGAGGTCGCCATAGTCTTCTAGAGTGAAATTCCACCACTCTCCATTCATTTCTATAGGATTTTGAAAGGCTTATTTATAGGGATGCACCGAGTTCAGGATTTGGCCATGGATTCAGCCTTTTTCAAATCCTTCTGCCTGACCAAACCGAATCTGAATCCAAATTTGCATATGCAAATTATGGGTGGGGAGGGAAATCCTGTGACTGTCACAAAACGAGGAAGTTAAAAAAGTTTTCCCCTTCCCACCCCTAATTTGCATATGCAAATTAGGATTTGGTTCAGTATGCGGCTGAATCATTCGCAAAGGATTCAGGGGTTTGGCCAATCTAAAATAGTGGATTTGGTTCATCCCTAGTAATTTATCAAAGGATGAACTTTCACCCTTTGATAAATACGCCATTTAAAATCCCATAGAAATGAATGAAGAGAGGCGGAATTTCACTCTAGAGGACTATGGCGATCTCTAACTTCACTTTTTGATAAATATACCCCATTGTGTTTAAATTGTGTTTAAAAGTGGGCATGGCTATTTTTGTTTCATATGTAAGATCTTTTTGAGAATTAGTTGTACCCACAACATTTTCATAGAGAGTTTCTCCTCCAAAATGACTCCGGCATGATGAAAATGTTGGGAAACAATTTTGATAGGTTAATTTGACTTAAGTTTGTATAGAGAATGTTTTTTGGCACACACATAACATGTTTACAGAGCAATTACAAACTTTCTTACTGTGTGTACGACATTAACTTTTTAAAATTTGGCTGTATTATGACAAATCCATAAAACTGTAAAATACGGCGAATTTGTCGTGCTTACAACATTTTTACAATTTGACAAATGACACTTTGGGAACTCTGTGTTTACTGACACTTTTGTGAATTCCCCCCTTAGATATGTCAACGGAACACAACGATTTTTTTTCACTTAGACTTCAAACACAATGTTTGGAAGTAGAGATTCAGCATTTTCTTATAGAAGGAATGCAAGCTCTTGTATTGCGATTTCTCTCGGGTGCCTGTACATCAGATGATCTGTCGTAAGAAAGATGTTTTTAAATTATATTATTGTGATCTTCCAATATTTTGGTCACTGCCTATATTTATTAAATTATTTTTTTTATATATTTTAAGGCTGACCTTAGGAGAGCTGTATGACATACGTTGAACAATTTTGTGCCTTGCTCCATTCTTCTACTAGGGTCCATATGATGACCTTATGCACTGGGCATTTAGTTAGTTTAGAATCAACTGTGAAATTACAAAACCAATGTTGTAGTAACCCCGTATGGAGGTCTTAAAAGCATTTTAATCTGGTCAAAGTGTACACATTTTGAAACAAGAGGTATTTAGATACAAGTTTCTGATCATGAAGTTGCTAAGCCACCGATTGACGTCCTCCATTTATGCGACATCCGCACTCCCTTTTGTAACTCAAAAATGGTAAATTATTCTGTACCATATGATGATATTTTGTTCATTCATATTTTTCAAATATAGGAGGCATTATACTTTTAACAGGGACTATTTCTTTATTTTTGTTTGTTTTGGACTTGGGATAAGCTAGATAGACAAGTGTCCATCAACCCAGACTGACCATGTTACAATGTACTTAGGGACATCCTAAAAACAATATAGTGTGTTTTATCTTCATGGCATTGGTTACTCTGCCCAACGGTTGTACATTACCTCTGTTAAAAAGCTTCATGCCATCTTTACTGACTGCTTGTGTTCCCCTATGGGCTGATTATTGCTTTATAATGAAGGAACAAGCTAAACGGTGGCTTCCTATTAGTGGGCCTATCAAATAAAGAGTATAAATGACTGTATTGACAGTCCTGGGAAGCAGGGAAAATGTCAGACATTCACCCTAGTTTGTATTCCTAGCACTGTATTCATGCCAAATGTAGAGTGTTCTATACAAAGTGCTCTCGTCCTAATAACGGAAACATGCGGCACCACTTCACATCCGCTAGCTGCCACTCACAATTGACCCACTGAAACTCATTCATTGCTTTCAGAGAATTCATGTGCTACTCTGACCTAACTTGGCCTCCCTTGAATGACTGATTCCTGTAAATAAAACATTCTGAGTGGCAAAGCAACACTCTGTATGCACTCTATATAAATACATCATTAACGTATAGGGCTAAATAAGAGACTGAAACAAGCAGCAGACTTTGAATAAAACATTTTGTTCACTGAAAACTAGTGATGGGCGAACGACCCATTTCACTTTGCCTAAAATTCACGAAACTGCGAAGATTCGCCAAGATGCTTTAAAGTCTATAGGCGGCAATTTTTTTTTGGTAGCACAACAATTTTTTTCACGCATTGAAGTCTATGGGCATCATTTTTGAGGCGAAACGAGGTGAAAAATTGCACTCATCACTTCAGTGAAAACCTTACAAAGACATCATAATATGTTTCACTGTTGACAACTGAACACTTTCCCGGTTAAGGTTCACAGAAATTTGACCTCCCCTTATGTTATAGAAGAATAAAGCCCGGAAGCCTAAAAGTACATATTAAGAGAGGACATATTCCAGTACATTAAGGGCATATATTAGGCCCTATCTACTGTATTACTCAGTTTTTGTCTGTATTAGTGAAACCAAACAATTTCCAACAATTTCCTCATCTCTGTCCCTTACCCCCACTCTTACTTTGCCCTTTAACATATAACTTTCTGTCCTTCCCGCTATAATAACCTGTTGTTATATAGACTATTATAGAAATGTTGGAGGTTTTTCTTTTTTCATGTGTAGCTCTATTATCTAAAGGGGTGTTGGTCTCATTGGAAGCCCCCACTCTAGTCTTCCTGCTCATGTGAACATGGGGCAATCCTACAACTCTCATCTTGGGAGCCTCTGTTGATACAAAGGGAGGTTACAGGTATATACATATTCTGCATATTCTATCCTTTATTTGATATGAGATACGTTCATTGCATTCCTTGGTTCACTCTACTGGTATAATGGAAAAACTTCTTCAAGAACACCACCGTAATGCTGGACACCTACAGAGACTGCCAAATGGCAAATTATCTGGTTGGTCAGCCATTGCTACACAGCAGCTTGTTTATATACACAACAATATTTCTGAAGCAAACCAATTCTTGTGCACAGCAATTCTGTAAAAATCATACATTTTCAGTGTTACTGTTCCTTTAAATGGAAACTCTCAAGCTAGCAGCAACTAGACCAAGTAAAGGGAGGATCTGAAGGATCATTCTGCAGGACATTGCCAAAATATTGACCAAACACAGGTCAAATGACAATTACCATAGGCACTTATCAGTGGGACCACTAGGCAAATACATGGACACCACATTTGTCCATGTATTTGTCTCTGTGTCTCTGTGCATCAAATTTTGACAAATTTTGATTTCTGTTCAGGAAAGTATGTATGTAGTAATGGACGATTTCTCCTGGAAATATTGCTCGAATAAAAAATGTTATTTTAAAATTTTGACAATGAGCATGGTTGGGGTGTATACAAATAACTCATTCTGTAAAGCAGGTCGAATAAATGTCTGACAAACTGATATCTGGCAGGTTTGCAAACAACTGGATCTCCATGTGTATGGGCAGCTACAGCTTTGCCTGGAATTGATGTACCATTTATATCATGATTATTAGGCTGAGGTGAAAAAATAATTTCTGGAAAAAAAAACACTTCCCCTGTAGCCAGATACTTTCCAATCAAATCCGCCAGCAGAGGTGGGGGTTCCTGCAACGGCAATATCATGTGTTTTTGCAGATGTGCCTAGGGCAGCATCAGACCTAAATATGCTATTGGCTGAGAGCATTAGACCCACCATTCTGTGTGCCCTGGTCCTTTCTGTGTTTTACAGCTTCACTGAATCCAGGGCCACCATCAGGGGGGATATGGGGTACTGTTGGCCCGGGCCCGGATGTTCTGGGAAGTTAAGGGGGGCCTGGCCGTGCTGCACTTTTACTTGCGTTGCTGGGCCCCTGCCATCAGTGAGCTGCAGACTTGAGAACGGAGGGTGGCTGGAGCACAGATGGCTGCATCTTGCTTCCTGTGCTGTGATTCGCCATAAAGTGTAAGTCCCGGGAAAGCAGCAAGGGGATTGGATGGTTGAAGTTTGAACCACCCCTCTACTTTATCCAATCACCATGCGGCTTTACCGGGACTTACTTTGACTTACTTTTCACTGGCGAATCAGAGTACTGGAAACTGAAGATACCAGCATCTGCTCTCCCTGACTAAGGTAAGTGCAGTTTTCTTTTTTATTTTAACTTGTAGGGGCCCCAGGCAATTATTTGTGTTAAAAAACTTGTAGGGGCCATGGCCAATTGTTTTTTTATAAATACATTTTAGGGACCCTGCCCCTGGCCAATTTTTTTTTTTAATTTTTTTAAACTTGTAGGGGCCCTGGCCACTAATGCTTTAATATAAAAAAAACTTGTAGGGGGTCACCAAAACTTGTAGGGAGGCCCTGGGCACCAAAGTTCTTTTTTTTAACTTGTAGGGGGGCACTTAATGTTTTCGTGCTTGTGTCTTTCGTGGCCTTCATACTAATGGGTGCGGGAGAGGTGGTGACGGGAGCCCAGAAAATTTTGTTGTGCGGGGCCTCATGATTTCTGATGGCAGCCCTGACTGAATCCCTTCTGCTAGCAGTCTACTTGGCCTGAGAATGTGCTCTAATGGGCCCAGATACTGGATTCCCAGCCTGTAGATTCCCAGCTGACCAATTGCCTTTGATACTGTCACAGCAGTTTCAGTTATTTACTTGCCTTCCCCAGGGTTAAATCATTTTGCAAGAGCACTTATGTGATTATTAATTCAGCAACTATGTGCTTAGAAAATTACCTTATTTCTTATATCTGTACGTTTGGTACAACAAAGTAGCTGTTTCATAGTTGTGGATGAAAATAGGCTCCATATTAGACTCCAAGCCAATATATACATACAGAAGCTTTTTAGAAGGTAACTCCACTTAGTCACAAATATGTCATTCTCAAATATGTGTAGGGACACAAAGCGAAACCTTGACCCCACTGCTCAGGTTCGGTTCTGTTACCAAAACCCAGTGGGAGGGACATTTCCCCAATGGGATCATGTGACCAGTTCCTGTGCATAGGTTATATAATGGGAGATCTATTCTGTAAAAATGTTTGGTTTCCGCATTTGCAACCACTAGTTCAGAGTCCAAAATAGCAAAATACATGTGCTAACAACTCTATAAATGAAAAAGTACCACAGAAGAAAGAAACTGCTAAAGAGAATTATTATGTCGCACAATCTCAAGAACAAATTGAGTGTAAAATTAATGGTGTTGTGCTGGAATAAAGTGTGAACAAGGGAATCACATATTGGTGTAATTAAATATTGGTTACTTCAATCAATAATTAAATTCATATTGAGAAAGACAGAAATGAGTGTCATTATTGAGTATTGTGAAAACCAAAAATAGTTAATTCATAGTTAAAGTGCTGATAGTGTGTAAAGTGCCAGTTGTCTGGAACACAGTTCACATTCCACTAATAAATAAATAACCCAATTAAAACATAACATTTAATGGCTCCTTTAAAAACAGAAAAAATTGAGGGAAAAATTCACAAGTTAAAAACACTTAAAATTGATAGATGTATGCTGATCTGGTATATAGATTATTGGGATTACAGCATCTATAGTACATTGATATACTGGTCCCACCCAGATCTTACATCGACCTAAATGCCCTTTAGTTACACATAATATGTTGTGGGGATCACGAGAGAGTATACAGTGGTGTGAAAAACTATTTGCCCCCTTCCCGATTTCTTATTCTTTTGCATGTTTGTCACACAAAATGTTTCTGATCATCAAACACATTTAACTATTAGTCAAAGATAACACAAGTAAACACAAAATGCAGTTTTTAAATGAGGGTTTTTATTATTTAGGGAGAAAAGAAATCCAAACCTGTGTGAAAAAGTAATTGCCCCCTGAACCTAATAACTGGTTGGGCCACCCTTAGCAGCAATAACTGCAATCAAGCGTTTGCGATAACTTGCAGCGAGTCTTTTACAGCGCTCTGGAGGAATTTTGGCCCACTCATCTTTGCAGAATTGTTGTAATTCAGCTTTATTTGAGGGTTTTCTAGCATGAACCACCTTTTTAAGGTCATGCCACAACATCTCAATAGGATTCAGGTCAGGACTTTGACTAGGCCACTCCAAAGTCTTCATTTTGTTTTTCTTCAGCCATTCAGAGGTGGATTTGCTGGTGTGTTTTGGGTCATTGTCCTGCTGCAGCACCCAAGATCGCTTCAGCTTGAGTTGACGAACAGATGGCCGGACATTCTCCTTCAGGATTTTTTGGTAGACAGTAGAATTCATGGTTCCATCTATCACAGCAAGTCTTCCAGGTCCTGAAGCAGCAAAACAACCCCAGACCATCACACTACCACCACCATATTTTACTGTTGGCATGATGTTCTTTTTCTGAAATGCTGTGTTACTTTTACGCCAGATGTAACGGGACGCGCACCTTCCAAAAAGTTCAACTTTTGTCTCGTCGGTCCACAAGGTATTTTCCCAAAAGTCTTGGCAATCATTGAGATGTTTTTTAGCAAAATTGAGATGAGCCTTATTGTTCTTTTTGCTTAAAAGTGGTTTGCGCCTTGGAAATCTGCCATGCAGGCCGTTTTTGCCCAGTCTCTTTCTTATGGTGGAGTCGTGAACACTGACCTTAATTGAGGCAAGTGAGGCCTGCAGTTCTTTAGATGTTGTCCTGGGGTCTTTTGTGGCCTCTCGGATGAGTTGTCTCTGCGCTCTTGGGGTAATTTTGGTCGGCCGGCCACTCCTGGGAAGGTTCACCACTGTTCCATGTTTTGCCATTTGTGGATAATGGCTCTCACTGTGGTTCGCTGGAGTCCCAAAGCTTTAGAAATGGCTTTATAACCTTTGAAATTGAACTCGGGTGTGATAAACCACAGTTAAGTTATTTTTTAACAAGGGGGGCAATCACTTTTTCACACAGGCCCATGTAGATTTGGAGTTTTTTTTCTCCCTTAATAACGTAAACCTTCATTTAAAAACTGCATTTTGTGTTCAATTATGTTATCTTTGACTAATAGCTAACGGTTTTTGATGAGCAGAAACATTTAAGTGTGACAAACATGCAAAAGGGGGCAGCCTGGGGAGTGAGGAAAACGAAAGTATATTACATTATTTGTTTGAGGGTTGAGTGTATACAGTATATACAGTATATGAATGGGCAGTTTGACTCATGATAGCAAATTATTGACCATTTGTAAAGCCTTCTTTCTTTATATACTCTGCTTTCCTGAAATGATCATTCTTTATTTTGGCAAATAGGAGGCAGCTGATGGGAGCAGGGCCATATATTCTACTGGAGAAAATCAATTTGCTCGGTTGCTTTTGGTCAGAATGCTATTTGTATTTCCAAATATATGAAATACACACACACACACACACACATAACAATCTAGAAAAGCGTCTGCACTCTCACCAAACGAATCCTTGTGGGTGCTTTGTCATTTATCAATCATCATCATCAATCCATCAATCAATCATTAATTCCAAAATTGATGGTGTGCTGGTCCATTTTGGAGTTTTATATATCTATATATCTATAAGCAGCTAGTAAGTTGCAGGTAAAACGTATTCGTCCCTTTTATAAAATGTATAATGAAACCATAGAATTCTTAATGAATCAAATGAAAATTGAGCATAGGACTGGCCAGATATGGGATGACTTTGACGTAGTTGGCCAGCTTAAATATATTGCAATATATGGACAAACAATCCCTGTTTTGTTTAAAGGGTAAGGCATTTTTCAGTAGCAGTATGCACAAAATGTCTCTGTCTTAAATATATTGATAATGGGTTGAGTGCAGAGGAATCTTGTATTTGTCTATATATATATATATATATATATATATATATATATATATATATATATATATATATATATATATATATATATATATATATATAATATTACATTGAATACATCAATCCTAATGTTAAAGGGATACTGTCATGGGAAAATATGTTTTTTTTCAAAACGCATGAGTTAATCGTGCTGCTCCAGCAGAATTCTGCACTGAAATCCATTTTTCAAAAGAGCAAGCAGATTTTTTTATATTCAAATTTGAAATCTGACATGGGGCTAGACAAATTGTCAGTTTCCCAGCTGCCCCCAGTTATGTGACTTATGCTCTGATAAACTTCAGTCACTCTTTACTGCTGTACTGCAAATTGGAGTGATATCACCCCCTCCCTTTTCCCCCCAGCAGCCTAACAAAAAAAAATATTCAATTTTAAAATCTGACATGGGGCTAGACATATTGACAATTTCCCAGCTGTCCCAAGTCATGTGACTTGTGCTCTGATAAACTTCAATCACTCGTTACTGCTGTACTGCAAGTTAGAGTGATATCACCCCCTCCCTTCCCCCCCCCCCCAGCAGCCAAACAAAAGAACAATGGGAAGGTAACCAGATAACAGCTCCCTAACACAAGATAATCGCTGCCTGGTAGATCTAAGAACAACACTCAATAGTAAAAACCAATGTCTCACTGAGACACATTCAGTTACATTGAGAAGGAAAAACAGCAGCCTGCCAGAAAGCATTTCTCTCCTAAAGTGCAGGCACAAGTCACATGACCAGGGGCAGCTGGGAAATTGGCAAAATGTCTAGCCCCATGTCAGATTTCAAAATTGAATATAAAAAATCTGTTTGCTCTTTTGAGAAATGGATTTCAGTGCAGAATTCTGCTGGAGTAGCACTATTAACTGATGCGTTTTGAAAAAAAAACGTGTTTTTCGATGACAGGATTCCTTTAAGTAGGAGAAATAGCAGCCTGCCAGAAAGTAGTTCCATCCTAAAGTGCAGGCACAAGTCACATGACTTGGTTCAGCTGGGAAACTGACAATATGTCTAGCCCCATGTCAGATTTCAAAATTGAATATAAAAAAATCTGATTTTTTGAGAATTGGATTTTAGTACAGAATTCTGCTGGAGCAACACTATTAACTGATGTGTTTTGTAAAAAAACATGTTTTCCCATGACAGCATCCCTTTAATCAAGAGGTCACACTATTAAATCTGTATTTGCAAGGGAATCTCCAGGAGACAGTAAAGCACACGTGTCTACATTAAACCATAAAATAATACCCAGAATTATAAAGAATAAAGGTAAGATTGTGTGCTTGCTATCTGCAGAAATTCCACGAGGTGGCGCTCTACTTCCTTGCGTAAAGCTAAATGCAATTCCCCGCTGTTACCGCTAGATGTCACCCGGCGCCTGTAACTGAGCGGAACGTTAGGAGACAGCGGAGCCGGCGAGCTATAAAAGTATCGGGCTTGACACAGGTACATGCAAAGTGCAAACTTGCCAGGAGTACGACATGGCTGCGGGTCCATCACTCTCTTGCCCGCACTTCTATAGATCCGCGTTGCGCCGGGCGCCGGGCGAAAGGGGATTTTGAGATGAGGTGAAAGCGCGTGTCCTATGGGGAGAAACTGTCTCAGGAAAGCGCAAGCGGCACCCAAGAGAAAATCGCCTGAAAAATGAGAAGCAATGTCAGTGCCCTGAACGGCACGTTGAATATTCCCAAGGAACTGACGCTGCACCGACCTCCCTGGGTGCCCAACGCCTTGGCTGCCATCCTCATCTTTACCATCGTGGTGGATATTCTGGGCAATCTGCTGGTGATCCTCTCCGTTTTCAGGAACAGAAAGCTGAGGAACGCAGGCGAGTAGCAGTGTGTGCCCAACTGGCCCAAACTTCCCTCTCCCCATTCTGTCTGTGACATGGGCTTGTTTGTCTACTGAATCAGCTCAGACACTTGCCTGCATCTCTGTTCACTTAGCTCAACATGTGCCATCCATGCCCACTGACTTTGCTCTAGGACAATGCCAACATCCCTGTTCAGTTAGCTGGAGGATGGGCATTGACTGCATGCCTACCAATTTGCTCTACCACAGTTGCCTAAATGCCTGTTCAATTAGTTGGAGGCCAGTGACTGTATGCCTCCTGAAGTTGCTCTAGGACAGTTGTCTAAATGCTTGTTCTGTTAGTTGGAGGCCATTGATTGTATGCTGCCTAAAGTTGCTCTAGGACAGTGCCTACATCCCTGTTTAGTCAGTTGGAGGATGGGTAACCGTGCATACTAAATTTGCTCTTGGACAGTTTCCTAAATGCCTGTTCTGTTAGTTGGTGGACAGTGACTTTTTCTTGAAGTTGCTCTAGGACAGTGACAACATCCCTGGATAGGGCAGGAGGATAGGGCATTGACTGCATGTCTACTGAATCTGCTCTAGGACAGAGCCCACATGCCTACCATTTTTGCTCTTGGGCAGTTGCCTAAATGCCTATTCAGTTAGTTGGTGGACAGTGATTGCATGCCTCCCGAAGTTGCTCAAGGACAGTGCCAACATCCCTTTTCATTTAGCTGCAGGATAGGGCATTGACTACATGTCTACAGAATCTTCTCTAGGACAGTTCCAGCATGCCTGCCAAAGTTAGTTGGAGGACCGTGACTGCCACTTGAACTTGCTTTAAGACAGTGCCTGCATGTCTGTTCAGTTTGTTGGAGGATGGGTATGCATGCCTACCGAATCTGCTCTAGGACAGTGCCCTATGCCTACCAATCTGCTCTAGGACAGTTGCCTAAATGCCTGTTCAGTTAGTTGGAGGATAATGACTGCATGACTCCTGAAGTTGCTCTAGGAAAGAGCTTGCCAATTTGATCAGATACAAGTCGGCAGCATAATTAATTATGATGAGGAAACCTTATTGCCACTGAACTAGCAATGCCGTGGGGTGGTTTATGTAAAGCTTGTGCAACTTTCTCCCTACGTGGAACTAGGTCAAGTCTATTGTATTATAATATTCGTTACTAAAATAACCAAGTAAAAAAAAAAAACAAACAAACTGGGAAAGCTAAGAAAGTGGCAACACTGTGCAATTTATAGCACACATACATTGTTACCTAGTAACAATCATTATCTCTGATAAGAGCCACGCTGACATAGTTATCTACTTTATCAACTCAGGGATAAGATTCCCTTCTCCTACTGCTGATACACGAGTTAATGCAGAGTGATCTATCCATGACTGATGCCACCGTCTGTGGGTAAGATGTGCGTTATCACATCATCACAAAGCACTTTTATGTTTAAAAGAGTTAATGGCCAGGCAACAAGCCTGTTGTGTTACCTGTGTCAGTACTTGGCAAGTTTTGTTGAGCGACAGAATATTTTCCAAGGGAAAGTGGGCATGCTTAATGTTGTTTTACACTTCACTTGATATTTTAATATTACGAAGACGGCAATAAGAATGTTTAACTTGTAAAATACATTGGTTAATGTGCCAGATGGCTCTCAGATGGTGCAGGGAAACGTTCTTCGTGGAGTCCAGAATGATATTTAGCACATTTGACGGGTCTTTAAGTCTTGCTATAGCTGCTCATTATTATTATGTATGGAGATATGTGCTCTGTTTATACTATGGCCATATAGTGGAAAACGCCAACCAACATATGATTCTGGTAGAAGATACCTCAGAAAGTTTAAATAGCAAAGAGTAACTTCATGGGCAGATATTGTCTATAGAGCCTGCACGGAATAATAAACAATCTACTCTATGAATTACTTGTTCTTCCGTTCATTCATCACTGGGACTGCGCCTCGTGTTTTTAGTATTTTATGGTAGGGACCATTGAACTTTGAGGCAATAGCAATTCATACAACTGCCATATATTTCAGAGGGAACCATTTGCACCCATGATTGCATCTTGATTGGTTTATTCAATGCGTTTAGCACCGTTGACTTGCTCATCAAAGCCTGTTATTTCTTCATGGCATGGGCATCTTAGATCTTGATGGGTTCATTGAAAATTCCACATTTATTTCTCATGACCTGTGTATCCGAGCTCTTGATTGGTTCATTGACATTCTGTAGTTCCTTCACTCATGGATAAGATTTGCTGATCCATCAGCTACAAGTGGAACTTAGTATTCATTTAATGAAGTCCTGGGGACATTGGGGGAGGGTTGCCAAACTCACAGTGTTGGAACCAACAACTGCCAGCATCATACAAACTGCCAATCATTAGGTTCATTAGGATGACTGATTCATAGACAACATAAATGTTCTTTGTGCCTCCGCCTGAACCAAGTCATAATGTTTGTTTTTATGAGTGTCTGACAAGTGTAAGCTGTACACGAGCGCTTATCCAAGTGGAGTTTGAAAGATGGCGAATGAAATGCCTTGAGATCAAGACAAAGCTAAAACCACTCAGTTTAGCACTGCTGCTTCCTGCTGTGATGCTCAGGTCGTGCTCCACAGATCAATTTTTTCCACTTGATTTGGTGAATTTAGAGGCAAGATGCTTTTCCTCTCTTAAAAATAAAAATAAATGGGTTATAACAAACCAAAAATGGAACATGGAACCTACAGTGAGAAATAATGCTTCATTAAATTAATCTGAGCTGAGTAGCTTGTTTTTATTTCATCTCACTGCTTTTTCTTAGAGGAAGATCTAAACTAACTTGCAACCTTTCAGGTTATTCCCAACATTCCACCAACACCCTATGGTTGTCAGTTGAATTCTGGGGGTTGTAGTCAAAAACATAAGGAAAGCTTCAGGCTTTGCTGGAAAAAGGTAACATTTGGGGGCACATTTACTAAGCTTGAGTGAAGGAATAGAATAAAAAATACTTTGAATTTCGAAGTATTTTTTTGGCTACTTCGACCTTCGACTACAACTTGGACTTTGAATCGAACGATTCGAACTAAAAATCGTTCGACTATTCGAGCATTCGATAGTCGAAGTACTGTCTGTTTAAATATAAACTTCGACCACCTACTTCACCACCTAAAACCTACCGAGCAGCAATGTTAGCCTATGGGGAAGGTTTTTTGATCGAAGGAAAATCGTTCGATCGATGGATTAAAATCTATATTCGAAATCAAAGGATTTTACTTCGACGGTCTAATATCGAGGGTTAATTAACCCTCGATATTCGACCCTAAGTAAATGTGCCCCTAAGGTACTATATCATGGTTCAGGGATAAGACATGTTATAGAGAGAGACAGGCAGTTAAAGGAGAATGATCCAGGCCTTCAAAGCTCCCCCTATTACATCATATTAGGCCATCTTTTGAGTGTCAGTGACACTGCACATGCTCAGTGTGCTCTGGACTCCCATTATAAAGATACATTTAAGAGTGGTTGGTTACTATGAAGCTATAAATGAGGTTTGTCTGTCATAGAAGCCAATGCCACAGGGCTGATTATTAAATTGTGAAGCAGAATGCACTGGTTTCATTACTTCTGTATAAAGGATTCCCGCCATTCCGGATGAAGGGATTGTTTGTTCCCCCCACAAAACATTAAATGCACTGCACAATGATGTTCCTATAATTTATTATTGCTGGGTTCTATGATGCCATGTAATGAGAATATGAATTAATTACAAATCAGCTTTGTATCATGATTGTGATAAACCCCTATATCTGGTTCATGTGATGGGAACTACAATACCCAGCAACATAATGAACCAGCTATATCCCAGCTCAATTCCCTTACAGGTTAATGGCTGCCCTCGTGCCTGTATTCAATGGAAGAGAATTGATTCCAGCCTGAGAGCAATATCCCATATCTGCACATCATGTAATCAGCTAACCTGACACAAATCTGGCTTCTATTCATTGAAATGCAAATATATATTACATTACAGGGGCAATATAAATGTGCATTCAACATGATGTTATTCACTGAATGTGCAGCACGTAGAGCGTGTATTGCATGTACAATCTGCCTATTATTTGTTTTAAATAAAAGTGTTTTTGCATTAAATCAGTGCAGTACAGTGAAACTGAAAGCACTTTCGTTGTATTCTTGATCTCACAGCCAATGCAGTTATGGGAGGAGGAGACGGTAATTAATCACATGATCGGTCAGTGTTACTTGTTTAATGAATTCCTCCTTAGCTGGAAGCCAGAGAGACACAGGCAGCAGCTTGGGAAGATCATACAGAAATCATGATCTTATTCTAGGGTTTGGGAAGGGGAAGTTGTAAAAATAAAACAAATAATGGATTTGTACTTTATAATGAAAAAATAGCTTACCTCCCAACATTTTGGAAATAAAAAGAGGGACAAAAAAGTGACCAAGCGTAGTGTGGCTACACCCCCTAATTACCATGTTCATTTTACAAAATTTGGCAGGTTATGAAAGTTTGAACATATTTCTGTGTTTTTTTTCCAGTTGTTACAGTTTTGCTAATGAAGGTGAATTGCCCTTTAAGCTGTGAGTCTAAGGGTAAGGTCACACCTGGAGATTCGGGGAGATTTAGTCGCCCGGCGACTAATCGCCTCTTCTTTGGGGCGAATAATCTCCCCGAATGGCTTCCCCCTGTCTTACGCCTGCTATAATAAAAAAAAACTCCTGCGGCATGGCACTCGCGCCGCTTTGTGTTCTGTTTTTTTGTTGAAAATGTTTTTATTGTTTTCCACGTTAAACAAGCAGGAATTTCAACAAAAGATCAAAGCAGAACAATGAGGCACACCAATACAACTTGTAGCAAAAATGCCTAATAGGAAAATGAAGAGTAAATATGATTGGTGAAGCCATCTAAAATCTAATCATATACCCAAGCAACCAAACCACCAAACAACGCTCAGCGAATGTTACTAAATTTTAAAATATACCAGCATAAAGCAACGGCTGTAAACAAAGAAAATATTTAAACATATCAATTGAACCAGCAAAGATTAGCTTATAAATGTAACAAACCCAATGTGCGTGCTTTGAAACTAGAGTCAATTTGATCCCAGAATAATGACCAAGTTTCAGTAAATGACTGTTTGAGATGTGGTTCTGCTGATTTAATCCTTATTGCTTCTTGCCAGCAGAGTTGGTTTAGGAGAGACAGAATGTCTGCCAGTGAAGGAATGGACTCGGACAGCCAATTTAAAAACAGAAGTTTTTTAGTAGCAGCTGTAAACAACAAAAGTAGACTTAACAATGGGTCTCTCAGGGAATTTGGTTGTTCCTTTAGTCCAGGTCCTGGGGAATCCAAATGTAGGAGTGCAAATTTAGGGTTAAGTTTAATGTTAAACTTTAGTTTTAGAATCAAAAACTTTTCCAAGGATGACCATAACTTGCACACTTTTGGACAACACCATAAGTAGTGAAATAGGTCCACATCTAGTTGGGTACATTTCGGACAGAAAGTCTGAGAACCCACACCTAAGCACTTTTTATATGGTTTCCCATAGCCCAAGTGAACCAATTTAAAATGTTGTACTCTCCAGTTTTCGGACACTAAGTGCTTGTTATATTTACTAATGGAATTTAAGAGATGGGAAGGAGTAATTGCAGATTGTAAGTAACCAGACCATTTTTCAGCCACTTTCTTTAGGGGATGGGGTTGCCTGTTTCCTGGCTTTGTGTTCTGAAGTCGCCGGAAGTTTCCTCGTGAGGCAACATGACCTTAAATACTACTTACAGACACATTGCTGGTGAATTTTCTTCTGACATTTGATTAAAGTGCTTAAAGGAGAAGTCAACCCCTTCGGCGCTAAAAATCCTCCCCCCTCCCCTGTTTTCCCCCTCTCCCTCCTCCCCCCTGGCCTACCTCCCCCCGGGCAAATGCCCCTAAGTTGCTACTTACCCCTCGGCGCAGGTCCTGTCCACGGAGTTCACTGGCACCATCTTCTCCTGCGCGGTCTTCTTCCTGGATTGCCCGGCGTTTGGCGGCGCATGCGCAGTAGGAGCATTTGCCGGTTCAGCTCTACTGTGCATGCGCCGAAAGTCACAAAGTTTCCGAAAAAAGAAATCGGAAAACTTTGTGACTTTGTGACTGAATGTGCAGTAGCAATCCAGGAAGAAGACTGCACGGGAATTCTGTGGACAGGACCTGCGCCGAGGGGTAAGTAGCAACTTAGGGGCATTTGCCCGGGGGGGGGGAGGTAGGCCAGGGGGGGCAACACAAGGGAGGGGGGAGGGATTTTAGCGCCAAAGGGGTTTAGTTCTCTTTAAATGGCATTGAAGGTGTGGGACCTGTTATACAGAATTCTCAGGACCGGGGGTTTTCCAGAGATTCTTCTGTAATATGAATTCCCTATCTACTACCCTCGACAGTCCCCCTCCCTGCTTCATCCCCCCTGCATAATTCATTACCTCTAAAAAATTTTCCCAAATACATTGCTCATCTATCATTGCAGTGTAAGTGCAGCGGATCTCATGGGTGCCATCTTTCAGAACTTCGGTCTTCATCTGTAAGGGAGTGCCATATTGGCGCATGTACAGTTGGAGCAATCTTCCAGTTCATAGGAACTGCACATGCACCAAAAGTGGAAGGAAGAGGACCCAAAAAAGACTGAAGATCCGGAAGATGGCACCCATGAGCTCTACTGCACTGTGAGCAATGTATTCGGGAACTATGCGGGGGGAAGCAGGGTGGGGGGACTATCTAGGGTAGTAGGTAGGGGCTTTTCTTATTGGGGGGTTTAGCTCTCCTTTAAGGGGCCAATTTAAGACATTTTGATTTCTTTAAAGAAATCCCATGTGAGTTTCCTAATCACGTTAGGCTTTGGTGGTGAAAAAACTTCTGCAATCTTTGTCATTTTACCAAAATGGCACCTGGAAGCTTCTGAAGTTTTTCTTTGTTTCTTTTTAGGTAAAATTACGAAGATTGTTGAGGTTTATTTGGTAGGAAATCCTGGGTGATCTTGTTTCCTTAGCAATCTTAAATTGGCCCCTATCTATTCTTTTGTGCATTATATAATAATAACAGCAGGCCCGGATTTGTGGAAAGGTCACCAAGGCCCGGACCTAGGGTGGCAGGATTTTAGGGGGCAGCATGCTGGCCAACCACACCCACATTGGTTCAGAAACACTGGGGATGCAAAGGAGATACGATAGTTTTTTAAATTTCCCATGCACCAATCCCCATTGCTCCGGCTCCAATGATGAACATTTGCATGAATAAAGGGGAGGGGACAGGGGCGATGAACTGCAGTGGGCCTAGGGGCACCCATTATGTAAATCCAGCCCTGAATAATAGCATGCCTTGAGTTTTAAGTGTAAGAAATGCATCACTAAACAATACATGTTTTCTTAGCCTTTAGAATTGGAATAAAATAACAGCAAAATAGCAGCAGTGAATTTTTTGTTGAGTTTAAGGTTTGTTTACTGTAGGTTTATAAAATCTGAAATTCTTGGCTAAAAGAGATGATGTTACAAGACATGAACCTAGTGAGCATCTTCCTCAAGGGAACATTGTGTTTGCCTTGCCTCATTGTTTTAATTCTGTTCTCTCCATAGTCATGTCCTTACAGTATATTCTTGACTTATGTTTTGCAAGCTCTACAGCACTCTGAGACTATGCATTGGACTGAATGACTTGTTTTATGTTCAATGGAATTATATTGTTAAAAAGTATATATTTATATTCATATTATGAATTGAATAAAATGTGCTTTTAGCCATTTCTTTAGCAAATGAAATGAGTGCAGTGTAGAAGTATTTTTCTGTTGGGGAAACTAATTTAATATTTAGTACTTCATAAGTTTGGGTTAGTAATAAAGGTACGGGATCCGTTATCCGGAAACCCATTATCCAGGAAGTTCTGCATTAAGGGAAGGTCATCTCCCATAGACTCCATTACATTAAAACAATTCTAATTTTTTTTCTCTGTAATAATAAAACAGTACCTTGTACTTGATCCCAGCTCAGATATAATTCATCTCTTTTATAGGCAAAACAATCCTTTTGGGTTTAATTAATGTTTAAATTGTTTTTTGGTAGACTTAAGGTGTGTAGATCCAAATTATGGAAAGACTCCTTTTCCGGAAATCTGCAGTTCCCACACATTCTGGATAACAGGTCCCATACCTGTAGTTCTTCATGCAACACATTACTACCAATACCCTCTGTCCAAGTCATTGATGGGTACTACGTAAAACACAATTGCAGTTGAGGCTGGACCACAATACTATTAATACTTCTGCCAGTTCTCTATCTGTGTTCTCAAGACCAACAAACCTTTTTTAAACTCCAGAAACTGCAACTCCACCAAAAAGTTATAAGACACGGTCCCAGTTGTCATACAGTTTCTCTGTTCTATAACCAGTGTGATGACCCTCTAGTGGGCCTTTTTTTGGACATTGCTTATTTGCTACCTGCCTGACCTTGACCTGACTTCTGACTTCACTTTGGCTAGTTTTTCCTACTTGTTACTATCTAGTCTGTACTTGTCCGTTGTCCTGCACTTCCCCAGGAAGTCTGTTCCTCTGGGTAGTCCTTGCTACTTGTAGGGTAATCCTTTGTATATGTCCATTTTCTTACATTTCAGTTGAGCTTCACTGGGTGGATTTTCCCTTCCACATTTAGGTATAAACTGAGAAAGCATTTTCCTGTTGTTAGTAGAGATAATCTTTTTTTCCTGATTGTGTCTGAGCAATTACTATCCTAATTAGTGGATTAAGCAAGGCTCATAACTAACTAAATTATAAGACCTTAATTAATCCTCTTCCCTATTTAATAATATGATAAAAAGTCTGCGCTTACTAAGGCCCACTGGGTACAAAAAATCCTCCTGAATCACCTGGCCGTCATTGGTTTGTGTATTCAGTTTAAGCCCAAAAGAACAAGGTATTAATTAAGAGCTAGAACATTTACACAATATGAATACTAGGGATGCACCGAATCCGGGATTCAGTTTGGGATTCGGCCAGGATTTGTCCTTTTTCAGCAGGATTTGGATTTGCCTGAATCCTTCTGCCCATCTGAACCAAATCCTAATTTGCATATGCAAATTAGGGGTGGGGAGGGAAATCATGGGACTTTTTGTCACAAAACAATGTAGTAAACATTTTATCCCCTTCCTACCCCTAATTTGCATATGCATATGCAAATTAGGATTTGGGTTCGGTATTAGGCCAAATGTTTCACTAAGGATTCTAGGGTTCGGCCGAATCCAAAATAGTGGATTTGGTGCATCGCTAATGAACACAGGTATAGGATCTATTATCCAGAATGCTTAGGACCTGGGGTTTTCCGGATAAGGGATCTTTCCTCTTTAAATTGGATCTCAATACTAAGGTATCCAAGACTTAAAGAGTCTGCTAAAAATCATTTAAACATTAAACCCAATAGGATTTTTTTGCCTCCATTAAGGACTCATTATATCTTAGTTGGAATCAAGTACAAGCAGGGTCGGACTGGGGGGCTTTGGGCCCACCGGGGCTATTGCCCCAGGGCCCCGCTCCGGCCCCCGCTGCTGCTCCGGCGTGCTTCATCGGATGCAGTGCGCATGCGCGCGGCGCCGCATTTGTGCGCACGCGCAGCAATACCTTTGTGCGCATGCGCAGATCCTCTTTTCTACCGCGACCCCCGACAAAGTGGGGTCGCGCAGCCAAATTAAGTAGCGGATCTGGGCCGGCGGGGCCCACAAGAGCCCGGGGCCCACCGGGTTTTTTCCCGGTGTCCCGCCGGCCCAGTCCGACACTGAGTACAAGGTACTGTTTTGTTACTACAGAAAAAAAGGAGATCATTTTTAAAAGTTCAGATTATTTGCTTAACATAGAGTCTATGGGAGACGGTCTTCCCGTAATTCGATGCTTCCTTGATAATGGGTTTCCATATAACTGATCCCATACCTGTATTTTATTATACTACACAACGTGTCATGGATTGAAATCACTTATATAACTTTATGCAATAGAATGAAAAATAATCATTGGAGCGTTACTGAGAGAATGATTTTGTTCTGCTGCTTTTGTGATTCTTAAAAGGAAGCGGGGAAGTGGTGTGTCCTCTAAAGTATAGTAAAATCTTCACAGCTTGTCTGTGCACTGGGGCCTTTCCCTGTGGGTACGGCAGGATTTACTGTGTGACTCACTTCATCAGCACAATAAGGACAAAGCAAAAAAAAATAATCAGATAACTACAAAAGAATGCAATTAATACAGGATGGATATGTCCTGAAATTATCCTATATTTCTCATATCAAACATTTGTTCTGCATTAATAGTCCTTTTGTAATTAATAATCTAGTTTTATATGTGCTGTTTATCATTTATCATTTTATTTTTACCCTATTTTTAAAAACAATAAACGTTTGCTCCACCACAGTGTGTTTATTTCTTTGGTCTGTGCATCCCCACATTTTGTTTTCCCACTCCATGAAGGGAGGGTTACCGTTGGCATATATTTTGTGAAAGATTTCCACTAATGGGTTTAAAGCCTGTGGCTGGCTAAGATGAGGGCCGGCTAGGGTCAAGGTGGGAGTGGGGGAGGGGGTCTGGGGCGCGCCGCCAATGAGGCGAGTTGAGAGAGTTGCCTCAGACGGCACGCCGGAGAGGTTTCCAGGGGAGGCAAAAAGCCGCTCCTGGTACCTTTAAGAGCTGAATTTCCGTTTTTTAAACCAGAAATTCGGCTTTATTAATGCGAGAGAGTGCAATTGTGCTCTCCACATTAGTGTTCCTGCGTCCCCTCCTAGGTAAGCCGGCGAGGGGGGCCGCATTGCAGAAGCCACCTCAGGCGCCGATATTCTTAGAATTGGGGCTGGAGGGGGTGTCTCGGCTCCCAATACTTAGAGAGTCTAAGAATGATCTAGCTTCTCCCTCTCGAATTCCATCCAGGGGAGCCATAGACGTTCATGGTCGTAGCTTGTCCCCTGTATTCGTGCTCTAATGGCCTCCATTGATCTGATCCACTTTACTTTATTTTAATCACTTAAAAAATCCTATTTTAGCTAAATAGTTTTGTGACAATATGACCAGTTTCCGTATGTTTCTTTACTGCAACATAAGGATCATTTGAGACATCAACTCCACATCTGCATTCAGTTACTATCATGGTGGTAAACGATTGTTGTAATCTATATTTAAAGGGATTCTGTTCAAAATGCATCAGTTAATAGCGCTTCTCCAACAGAATCCTGCACTGAAAGAGCTGTTTTTTTAATATTTAATTTTGAAAACTAATATGGGGCTGGACATGTTGGTGTCCTTAGTCATGTGACTTGTGCTGTGATAAAGTTCAGTCATACTTTACTGCTGTGCTGCAAGTTAGAGTGATATCACCCCTCTTCCCTTTCACCTGCAGCAGCTCATCAGCAGAATAATGGGAATGTGACCAGATAACAGCTCCATACCCCACCTAGTGGTAGATATGAGGATAGCAAGTCTGGCCATGGCTTCTCCAGTTACATTGAGAAACAATAACTGAAAGCAGTTCTATAGTGAAGTGCTGGTTCTTTCTGAAAACAGGATAAGGCACAATGACATTAGATGGCTGCCTACACACCAATATTACAGCTAAAAATACACTTGTTTCATGGATAACATTTTATATGGTTGAGTGATTTATTTGTAATGTAAACAGTGTAATTTAGAAATAAAAAGTACACCATAAAAAATCATGACAGAATCCCTTAAAGGATAGAACTGCTTTCTGGCAGGCTTTTGTTTCTCCTACTCAAAGTAACTGAATATGTCACAGCGGGACCTGGATTTTACTATTGAGTGCTGTTCTTACAGTAGATCTACCAGGCAGCTGTTAACTTGTGTCACGGGGCTGCTATCTCGTTAGCTTCCCATTGTTCTGCTGATAGGCTGCAGTACAGCAGTAAAGAGTGACTGAAGTTTATCAGAGCACAAGTCACATGACTTTGGGCAGCTGGGAAATTGACAATATGTCTAACCCCATGTCAGATTTCAAAACTAAATATAAAAAAAATCTGTTTGCTCTTTTGAGAAACGGATTTCAGTGCAGAATTCTGTTGGAGCAGCACTATTAGCTGATGCGTTTTGAAAAAACAAACATTTTTTCTCATGACAGTATCCCTTTAAAGGACAACATGTTTGACACCCACTTCCAGAAAATAGATACTAATAACCAAATGACTCTTTGCTTTAGTTAGCTGTAAAAATGTATTTGGTGGTACAGTGATAAGAATGCAGGGCTTCTACATTTGAATCCAGCCAGGGCATTAACTGCAGTTAGTATTTATTTTCACCCCTATGTGGGGTTTTCTTCCCACACTCCCAAATTATACATGCAGGTTAACGGGTTCCTGATAAAATGGAACCTACCAAGTTTTATATATAGTTGCCACCTTTTACAGCTGGGGAGTTCATGCAGGGGGCGGGGCGGATGATGTCGCATGTGGGGTGGATGACATCAGGGATGGGGGTTTTGAGGGGTGGGTCTATGATGTCAGGGTGCAGGGTTATGATGTGGAAGGCTGTCCATATGAAAATAGGATAGGTGGCAATCCTAGTTGTATAAATGTGATAGGGTAGTGGGACAAGAGCTGGTGCTTCACTGGGACAGGAACAGGTGTATAAAATCTGTGGAATATGTTGGCACAGTAAAAACAATGGATAATACTAAATCTATAGTTTATGCAAATGTATAGTCCTATTAACCCTTTATCTATCAGGTATAAATTGCATTTTTTATCTTTAACTTTATATCTATCTATATATGTTTGTATGTATTGCATTTAAAATGTATTATTAAAACATTTGACATGTCACATTAACATTATAAAAATGACGAAAAAATTAGCCAATGCAAAAACCATATAAATGGGAATATATACTGCACAGTCAATCAAGGAATCTTCACACTTCTCTGTATATAATCCCACCCAATGGGATTATTTGTATCATACTAAACGTTATCCCTTGTAGGTTCAGATCAAACATTTCTTAAAGTATAGATGTGATATGAGTCTATCCCCTCCTGGTTTTAGCTTTTCTACAGGTCATTCCTATACAGTTTAGATGACGGACTTGTTAGTCTGTATAGTATAAAAACTATACAAGATAGATGTAGATTCATTTTAATATTAGCCCATTATTTAGATTTTTATATTGATTCCATATTGCTTGTATATCCTAAACTGCATTTTGGGGGTTATTTAACTAATCAAAGGTCGAGTTTTAGAGGTTTTTTAGACCTCAACTGAAATCATAACTCAAATGGTTTCTAATTTCTCAAAAAACTTGAGTGGAAAAAACTCGAATCAGTGAATTCAAGGTGAAAAAACAGAAAACTTAAATTTTTTGGTGAAAAAAACTTGAATTGATCAAATTAATTGAGTTTTCGAGTGAAACCCAAACATTATGAAGGCTGCAAACATCTTCAAATGGTTCAAGAGACCTCTGCCATTGACGTCTACATGACCACGACAGGTTTTAGCTGGAGTATTTTTAGATTCAAGCTATTTCCAGGTTCAGGGTATAATAAATAGTGATGAGCGATCTTATTCGCCCGCTTCAGGAAATCCGCAAAATTCGTGGTGAATCTTAATGGGACAAATCCGCCCATCACTAATAATAAATCGTTTTTTTTAAAAAAACAAAAAATACCCATTTTCTTGGTAAAAATCAGTTAGACCATTGATATATTACACTCTCTAAATTTCTAAATTTGTCATCCTTCAAAATCTGCTGTAAACTCTTTTTAGCTGTTCTCCGAACCCTTTTGATAATCTCCTGTAATAGATAATCTCTAGTTAAAATATACCAATACTTATTAATTAAAAATCCCTTGATTATCTAGTATAGTCTACTATAACTGGTGCTTTAGAATGAACCCTCTTTCCCTTACCCTACTCAGTCCAATGCATCCTGGAACATGGATTTCCCAAACAGTTTTTCTTCACTTTTAAAAACCGGACCTTTAGCAAAATTATGGTGGAAAATATTCATGTTTAGTTACTTCCTTTTTGTATATAATCTCCATTTACAAAAATATCTATCATTTGTGCTTTAATGGCATTAGCCAAACTAAATCATCTGTCCATAAATAAATTAGCAAAACTAGGCAAGAATATAAATCCCACTGTGAATCCACATTAAAAAGATACTGTCACAGGAAAATGTGCTGCTCTTTAATACTTTTTTAAAAAAGCAAACAGATTTTTTTTTTATATTTAATTTTGAAATTTGGCGTGGGGCTAGACAAATTCTCAGTTTTCCAGGTGCCCCTAACCATGTGACTTGTGCTTATGGTTGCCACCTGGCCGGTAAAAATTATGGCATCTCAATGTTATTAATAGGGAAAAAAGATAAATATATAGGAAGGCTGGTATTTTCTTTCCAGAAGAGGTGGCAACCCTACTTGTGCTCTCAGAAACTTCAGTCTCTCTTTACTGGTACACTGCTAGTTGGAGTGATATCACCCCCTCCCCCCCAACAGCCCATCAGCCCTGAATATACTGAAATCATGCCTAAAGAGACTTAAGGTCTACAGATAATAGAATGCAATCTTTCTCCTTGCATATAGTGCTCAGAAAAGTAGGGATGCACCGAATCCACTTTTTTGGATTCGGCCGAACCCCCGAATCCTTCACGAAAGATTCGGCCGAATACCGAACTGAATCCGAACCCTAATTTGCATATGCAAATTAGGGGTGGGAAGGGGAAAACATTTTTTACTTCCTTGTTTTCTGACAAAAAGTCACGCAATTTCCCTCCCGCACCTAATTTGCATATGCAAATTAGGGTTCGGATTCGGTTCGGCCAGGCAGAAGGATTCGGCCGAATCCGAATCCTGCTGAAAAAGGCCGAATCCTGGCCGAATCCCGAACCAAATCCTGGATTCGGTGCATCCCTACAGAAATTCTTTTTTTAACATATAGAATGTTATTGAAGTTTCAATTGAAATAGAAATGTTATGGAAGAAGGAAGAGTAGAAAGAGAGAAGGAAAATACGCTATAACATTCTAAACAAAACAAGCCCATAAAATGACTTTTGCAGAGTCTTTTCTTAGGGGCACATTTACCTAGGGTCGAATATCGAGGGTTAATTAACCCTCGATATTTGACCATCGAAGTAAAATCCTTTGACTTCGAATATCGAAGTCGAAGGATTTACCGCTATTCCTACGATCGAACGATTGAAGGAATAATCGTTCGATGGAACTATTAAATCCTTCGAATCGAATGAGTCAAAGGATTTTAATCCATCAATCGAAGGATATTCCTTCGATCAGAAAATTGTTAGGAAGCCTATGGGGACCTTCCCCATAGGCTAACATTGGCCTTGGTAGGTTTTAGGTGGCGAACTAGGGGGTCGAAGAATTTTTTAAAGAGACAGTACTTCGACTATCGAATGGTCGAATAGTCGAAGGATTTTTAGAATTGTTTGATTCGAAGTCGAAGGTCGTAGTCGGAGGTCGAAGTAACCCATTTGATGGTCGAAGTAGTCATATTCGACCATTCGAAATTCAAACTATTTTTCCTCTATTCCTTCACTCGAACTAAGTAAATGGGCCCCATAGTGTTTGCCAGAATATATACTGCAATTTATGACACAGAGGCAAAAGTGAAAAAGGATATTCATTTATAAAGATAATAAAGACTATAAATAACAGCTGACTATTGATTGGCATAGTTATATAAGGTAATATTGTCTTTATTGCCCATCACTCTGTTTCCTTCAAATATTTACCAGGCTGGTTTCCCAACACCCATCCCATTCATATGTTTTTTGCAATTACATTCAGCTGTTATAAGACATGTTAGGGTTTTTGGAACCCTTTTTCCATGTCCTAATTGTATTCCGCTAGTCCTCTGTTTTCCGGATAATGGGTCTTTCTGTAAATTGGATCTCCATACATTTAGTCAACTAAAAAAATCATATAAACGTTAATTAAACGCAATAGTATTTTTCTTTTGCCTCCAATGAGGATTCATTATATCTTAAAATAATTATTGTGGCTTTTCACTGCTTTACTGACATAATTACTGAATCATTTCCTGTTTTCTAAAAGATAAAAGATTTCTCAGTGACAGCATTCTAAACAATATAACAGGATGCTGAAAACATCCAAGCATTCTTTTAATCACATTTTCAGAGTGTTTTGACTCCCCATGTAGAGTGATGGCAATAAGACCAGTTTTATTACCATAATCATTTACTTTAGGTGAGCTAAACTGTAAGTTAAACTTGAAATCAAATAGAGTTTGAGAAGCATACTTTGAAAATAAAACTTACAAGAGCCCATTAATCTTTGCAAAGAAGTATAAGCCGCAGAATCCTTTGGTGTTTGTTATGAAACAACATGGAGAACTTTTAAAGTTCAAAAGCAAAATATTAGAAGCAGAGAGAGCAGGTTCAGGCTGTTTCTCATTGCTATCTACAGGACAGAAGCTTATGAAAAGTACTAATCTTTGCTGTCTTATGTGCATACACAGATACATTTGAAGGGTGAACATATGCTGAAAACATCAAGAATAAGGTGTAAAGAGCTATTTCTATATTCTTTATGATCATCGATTCGTTCTGTAGCAACAAGACAGTATAGCACTGAACTAGTACAACATACTAGGCTGTATTTCTTCTTGCATTCACCCGAGGAGGAACTCATGAAAGATCCACCAAAGGGAAACCATTTGAAAAATGCCGGGTGTAAGGGCCCTTAGATGTTTCTGAGAGGCAGTTGGTTCAGATCCCCATGGAGGTCGATTCTTTCAGCCAATAATAAGGTTATAGATATAAGAAAACATTGCTGTATCAGAGCATCGGCTGTTCAGATGAATACAGGGCTGCCTGTGTTTGGTAGTGCTATATTCATGAGGGGCAGACAGTGGAGGACCTCAATTTATGACACGTATTCTCCAGGATCCTGTTAAAATCTTCATATCCTTTATTTTTGTAAATACATAAAAGTTGTGAGCATTGGCACAGTGTATTGAACAACTACTGATACGTTTTGTGCCCCATTTCCTGGCACTTCCTCAGAGTACTGTATTGTTCAATAGACTGTGCCAATTTCTATTTCTAGGCATAATCTGGCACTGTAATACACTGGGTGTTACTATGGTAGTCAGGTAAACATAGGAATTCTCCATGGGAATAGTGAGTAAGACTGGAAAAATCATTTGTAAAGTGTTTGTACAGGGTATGATTTATATTTCGGCTTTATCTAACCCTCTTATGGGAAACTCAAAAATCAAAGGTAATGGAGGGCACGCAAGGCTAAGAAAAACTTGCCAACATCTACCAGTAATTATTGTAGGCGCTAAAATATAATAGTCCTCCCAGTATAAGATTAATATTACAATAATAGAGCATATATACTGTAGATCTTGCACACCAAAAAATGAAGCCGCTGGTAATGTAATTAAAAAAGTTTTATCCAAGGCTTAAACATAAAGCACATCACATTACATTCTATAACGTACATGGTAACTTTTGCATTCTGTACATACCACCAAATGTTATATGACAAAATAAGCATAAAAAGTGGATACTGTGGATAAAAGAATAAACCCAACATTCTGGCTAGATGTTTATTTTGCTTTATTCAAGGTAGCTACTTTCACCATAACATGGGCTGCTATCTGCTAGGAGAAAGACTAGATGATTTAGGTTACGGGCGGAGGAGGCGATTAGTCACCCGTGATAAATCTTTTCTACTGCGGGCAACTAATCTCCTACAAATGCTTTCCCATCTCAATAATGAAAATCGCCAGTGGGAATATATGCAGCTCTTTGTTTTTCCGAAAATTGCCTTGTGAGGAAAGTTGGGGCGAAATGACGCATAAGTTCAAATTTTACCTCAGATTGGAGATAGCTGTCACTCAATAAGTAGGTTATAGCAGTTCACTGTTCTCCGTAATAATCAAAAGTCATTTAATCCCCGTGGCTCTCCTTCAATCCTATTTATTCCATAGATTAACATGTGAATTTGTGTAATCATGTGCCATGGCCGTATATGCAATCTTGCTCTCTATATAGCAAATGAGGTTTTGATTGATTGTGCTCTTATAAACAGCAGGGGACCATGGAGTTCAGGAGCATACAAGTGGTACACGATTAACCAATTGCAGCAGCCGCTGTGTTACAACAAATAAGCTTTCATTGACTTGACATCAGGGACAAAAAGGCTTAAGTGCTCTAGTTTCATTTATTAACTGTGCTGTGAGTAAATCCTGCCGGGGCCAAGAGTCTGGGGCTCATTATCCGGGAAGTCCTGGCTTTACATAAGACCAGATCCATATGATAAAGAAAACCATCAAACCAATAGAACTGTTGGGGCATTGGTAGCAGTGCAATTCTGTACACGCAGACGTACAGGAGCTTAGATACATAAGAGCAGGGGCACTGAGACTGTTGGGACACAGACTATGTAATGGAAGTGTTGAGACACTAGGAGGCATACAAATAACTATGGCTCTGACCATGGGTGTCCACAGGAAATTTTCCAGGGGGGGGGGCAAAAAGTAATGCTTCTACGAATATTTTGGTGGCAAAGACACAAATCTAGAAGGTTTTTTAGAATTGCACATGGATCACCAACTTTTTTGATGGGATATAGTGAGGAAAAGGATAACTAAGGGGATTAAATGGCAGGAGAAGAGTAATAAACTGAGTAAAGAAGTAACAAAGTAAAAAAGTAAAAGAACGGCAAACGCCCCACCTATCTTTTAGCAATTCAGTGATTTGAAACAGATGCACAAGATCAGTTATACTCTGCCTCTCTTACAGACACACATTAATAATATGAGTTTGACAGCTTCTCTCATACATCCAGACACTATCACACTTGAATTTACAAACACACACACAAATATTACTCTCTTATATTAAAAATGTTATATGAATATTTCCTAGAAAGGCTGCAATGTAATCCAATCTGTGTGAAACCCAAATGGCCCAAAACACACAACGTTGCTGACAACCATCCAGCTCTCTGGATCCAGCTCCCTGCTTCCTTCTTCACAATGTCTTACTACAATGGTCCCTCTAAAAAGAACTATTTTAATGCTGTAGGCTGGTGTTTATTTTAGGGCTGAGGGGCTCAATTTTCACAATTGCAATACTTGCATTCCATTACTGTGGATGTTCCAAGTGTCAGTGCTGGTATTGCATTCATACTTTGTCCTCTTAAACAAATACTTAATAAAAAAAAACCCTACCCCCTAGCCTACATAGACCCCCTCCCTCCTCCCCCCAGCCTAGCTGCCCCCGGGCAAATGCCCCTAACTCTTTACTTACCCCTCCATGCAGATTCTGTCCAGCGGAGTTCAGGGGCACCATCTTCAGATCTTCAGCTATTCAGTAATCTTCGGATTGAGATCGGCGAAGTGGCACATGCGCAGTTGGAGAAATTTTCTGCCTCGGGACAACTGCGAATGCGTTGAAACTTCTGAAAATTGCCAAAGCGCTGGTCTCATTACGAAGATTACTGAACTGGCTAAAGATGGCGCTCGTGAACTCCGCATGAAGGGTTATTAAGGGTTTGTTTCACCTTTAAGTTGATCAAAGTGACTTTTTTTAAAAAGTAGACCAATGTACACCTTCCTATTCTCACCTTGCCAATTCTTTAGAAATCACTCAAACTGGATTATAAATATATAATTTAGATATTAGAACAATGGCGTCACAGTGTTTGGTATAACTGATCACCATAAATAATGTATCAAATCAAATTGCTCTGTGGACAGTTAAAGAAAAACTATACCCCCAAAATGGATACTTCAGCAACAGAGTTTATATCAAATTAAGTGGCATATGAAAGAATCTTACCAAACTGAATATATATTTAAGTAAAAACTGCCCTTTTACATCTGTTGCCTTGAACCACCATGATGGTCTGTGTGTTGTCTCAGAGATCACCTGACCAGAAATACTACAACTCTAACTTGTTATGTTTTGGTAGCCTAGGATGAGTAGCGTATAACAGTGCTTTATTAGCAGGCTCATGCAGCCATTACACAACAGTAAGCAACTCTAACACCACAAGCTGTATAGAAAGTATGCACAGTATAAGTCTTGAGCATAGTGACATCTACAGGCCATTTGTATAAACACCACAAATATGAGTCTTAAGTTGGCGTCACAGCTCTCTTGCTCCATAGCAGGAAGTAGAGCTAATTTCCTATAGGTAATAAGATCTCTGCTTTATTATGAAAACACATCATTAAAGGCCCCATCTGCTGCTTGTCTCCCAGTTGCCCAGCAACAGACTGCATGGTCTGCATAAGGGAATATTTTTACAAACTCCAGGTAGGGCCCCCCCCCTTGCACCTATGTGCAAATGCCCATGGCTCTGAGGGTAATGATGAATTCTACTACACTGAGATTTAAATATGCATCTGCTGAGCAAATACACCATATAGTCAAATGTATATCGACAATTTGTAATTTGTCAATCATTTCTGAGTTCCACACTGTTTTCCAGAAGCAATATCAGCACAAGAACTATTTGTAGGGAGTTTTTTCGGATGATCAAATGTGATGAGAGGCAAATGAACCTCACATCACCATGTTGTAGTCCAACGAGTGCTGGAGTGGTGTACATCTTACTGCTATGAACCCTATAGCATGGTGGAACGATAAATTATTGCATTTCACCATCTGACAGTCTGAACAAAACGCCTTGGTTTAGTCAGTGGCACATTAACATTACCTGCTTGACTGCATAATGCCAACAGTAAGTTTGGTGGAGGAGGCAAATCTTTCACGAAGGATTCGAGGGTTGGCCAAATCAAAAATAATGGATTCAGTGCATCCCTACTTCATACTAATACCATTATGGGATGAGCTATTGGACAGTCAGGATATAGTGGCTATATAGTGTATAGTTGTGAGTTATATCAGTGCACAAACCTGTGCTACTCTCCACACTTTCTTATTTCAGTGCTTTGTGAGTGCAATATTAGAAATGTTGCCATATAGACAGAGCCACCATGATTCGCGCACCTTAAACATGAGACACATTTTATATAAGTTTGCCAAATCACACAGTAATACGTGACAGATGCACATCTAACAGCTGCCTCGTCTATATGAATAACCTTTATTTATCTGTAAAATGTTGGCCAAGTCAATTGTGCACCTGCAGCATGTACATCTCTGCCAAGTGAATATCGTTTTAAACTTCCATGCCAGGCCATAAAGCAATGTAATCTAATGTTGTGCATGACATCTTCATGCACAGAATGGTCAAACCATGGCATTTTGACTTTTGCTCAGAATCATTGCAAATGAAAGAGAAAACAAATAAACTGACTGGCTGTTTTTTTCCATTTTCAGCATAGAAAAAATATCTATTTGTCCCCATTTTCAACAAAGAGCAATTGCCCTTCATTGAGTTGCTCCCGGTTTAACACAAGCAATCTTTGTTCATGTGTGTTGTGGTCCAGGCCTGTTCTATGGTGTTCCTGCTGTTGCTGAGCAACAAATCTCAGCATCTTTCCAAACAATTGCCTATTAGAGAATGAAAATATGACTGTACTACTGTAACAGCTGAAGAACCATTGATCCTCACGGTCTGTTGGCCTGTTTGTGTGACCCATATACCTTCGATTTCAGGCATTTCTCCAGTTCACTTCCCTACAGTCTTAATGAGACAGTGCATTTGTACAGCTGAACTAACATGCTTGCATCCAAAGCCCTGATTCCATATTAATTTAGTGGCGTGCTGTACATGTGACTTGTGCAATAATGTGACATTCCCTCTGGAGGACAGAACGATTTTATCTTGTCTTTATAATCCCGACCTAAGCTCTGTTATTTGCTAAAAACCACAGTCATTTCCTGCTTTAAAGTTTGCTGCTTTTTAAATCTCTATGATGACACTTCAGTAGAGTTCGCTTGTTAAATCTGAGGATTACAATACAAAGGAATAAGGAAATTTTGTTTTCTCTGTTTTAATAACCTATAAAACTACTTATTTTAGGCTGGGGGCATGTAAGTTCAAGCATTTGATATGTATATAATTTTTTTATCAATCAAATATTGAATCATTTGAGAGCTTTTTTTATATAAAGCTCAAAGGCAATAGGAAAGATAGAAATGTTCTAATGAGTTGCTGATGTCGTTAAATAATGGAACTTTTGTAACATACCTTCTGACTAGAGATGTCGCGAACTGTTCGCCGGCGAACTTGTTCGCGCGAACATCGGGTGTTCGCGCTCGCCGGAAGTTCGCGAACGTCGCGCGACGATCGCCATTTTGGGTTCGCCATTGTTGGCGCTTTTTTTTGCCCTCTCACCCCAGACCAGCAGGTACATGGCAGCCAATCAGGAAGCTCTCCCCTGGACCACTCCCCTTCCCTATAAAAACCGAAGCCCTGCAGCGTTTTTTCACTCTGCCTGTGTGTGCTGAAGAGATAGTGTAGGGAGAGAGCTGCTGCCTGTTAGTGATTTCAGGGACAGTTGAAAGTTTGCTGGCTAGTAATCGTTTTGATACTGCTCTGTTATTGGAGGGACAGAAGTCTGCAGGGGTTTGAGGGACATTTAAGCTTAGGTAGCTTTGCTGGCTAGTAATCTACCTTCTACTGCAGTGCTCTGTATGTAGCTGCAGTGGGCAGCTGTCCTGCTTCTGATCTCATCTGCTGACTGCTGCAATAACAGTAGTCCTTGTAAGGACTGCTTTTATTTATTTTTTTGTTGTTTTACTACTACTACTACTACTACTATAAGAGCCCAGTGCTATTAGTCTAGCAGTGTTGGGGAGTGGGACTGGTGTGCTAATCTGCTGCTCCTAGTAGTTCAGCAGCACCAACTTTAATTTTTTTTTTTAATATTCATTTTTTTTTTATTTTACTTTTTTTTATTTTACTACCGCTGTAGTAGTGTATAAGTTGACCTTTTAGGCATTATTTGCCCTGTAGGCATTATTTGCACACTGTTTTCTTCAACCCGCCATCTAGCTGTGTGACCTTGTTCACATTCTGTCTAAATATCCATAATATTACCGTCTCCAGAAAAAACACCGGAGTGACTTTTTTCAAGCAGCCATAATATATTTTACGTAATCCGTATCCACCGCTGTAGTAGTGTATACGTTGACCTTGTAGGCATTGTTTGCCCAGTTTTTTTGGCCGCAGCCACTGAAGCACAGAGGCCAGAAAAAATATGCCATATAAATGCTGAAAATAGTAATTTTTTGCCATACGTTGACTCAACGTATATGGCAAAAAATGACTATTTTCAGCATTTATATGGCATATTTTTTCTGGCAACTGTGCTTCAGTGGCTGCGACCAAAAAAATGCATATTTTCTGCATTTATATGGCATAATTTTTCTGGCCTCTGTGCTTCAGTGGCTGCAACCAAAAAAATTTATATTTTCAGCATTTATATGGCATAATTTTTCTGGCAACTGTGCTTCAGTGGCTGCGACCAAAAAAATGCATATTTTCTGCATTTATATGGCATAATTTTTCTGGCCTCTGTGCTTCAGTGGCTGCAACCAAAAAAATTTATATTTTCAGCATTTATATGGCATAATTTTTCTGGCAACTGTGCTTCAGTGGCTGCGTCCAAAAAAACTGGGCAAACAATGTCTACAAGGTCAACGTATGGCGAAAAATTACTATTTTCAGCATTTATATGGCATATTTTTTCTGGCAACTGTGCTTCAGTGGCTGCGTCCAAAAAAACTGGGCAAACAATGCCTACAAGGTCAACGTATGGCAGTTGTTTAAAGAGAACAGTAGATTACTAGCCAGCAAAGCTACCTAAGCTAAAATGTCCCTCAAATCCCTGCAGACTTCTGTCCCTCCAATACAGAGCAGTATCAAGCAGATTACTAGCCAGCAAGCTTACTATCATCTGTCCCTGAAATCACTAACAGCTCTCCCCCTACACTATCTCTTCCAAGCACACACAGGCAGATTTTTCAGATACATTTTTGCCCTTGATCCCCCTCTGGCATGCCACTGTCCAGGTCGTTGCACCCTTTAAAAAACTTTAAAATCATTTTTCTGGCCAGAAATGTCTTTTCTAGATGTTAAAGTTCGCCTTCCCATTGAAGTCTATGGGGTTCGCGAACCGGTCGCGAACCGCTCGCATTTTTGCGCAAGTTCGCGAATATGTTCGCGAACTTTTTTTCCGACGTTCGCTACATCCCTACTTCTGACTTCAATGAAAACTGTTCAAAGCTTTTAAAGGAGTTATTCACCTTTGAGTTAACTTTTAGTATGGAGTAGAGAGTGATATTGTAAGACAATTTGCAGTTGGTTTTCATTTCATTTGTGGTTTTTGAGTTATTTAGCTTTTTCTTCAGCAGCTCTCCAGTCTGCAGTTTCAGTAAACTGGTTACTATGGTCCAGAGTACCCTAGCATCCATTCACTAATTTGAATAAGAAACTGGAATATGAATAGGAGAGGGCCTAGAATAGAAAGATGAGTAATAAATAAAAAGTAACAATAACAATAAACGTATAGCGGTACAGAGCATTTGTTTTTTAGATGGGGTCAGTGATCCCCATTTGAAAGCTGGAAAGAGTCAGAAGAAGAAGGCAAATAATTCAAAAACTATAAAAAATAAATAACGAAGACCAATTGAATATTCTTAGAATTTGCGATTTTATAACATACTACTACACTATTAAGTGAACTTAAAGGTGAGCCACCCCTTAAACAAGCCAGTTCCTATTTCCACTGCCTAATTCTGAACAGACTGATTCAATATTCATTCAGGATGGGGTTATTTTAACCCTATGCCCATACCAATATTAGTTCTGTAGCAGCATGGGCACATTACGTACTATACCCACAATAAGCTATGCCTTCATATTTACCGGTAAATGTTATTTTTTGGAATTCTGAATGGCAAATAAATCGTATGCATATATTGTATCTATAACTATATACCGCAGCTGAGGTTACACATTGTAAGATTTCTTGTTTTTGTGAGTGTTGTATTTAAATCTACTGTTCATCATTTATGGAATAGAGAGATGAAGCATGACGCATTCTGTTGACCCTCTCCAAAGTATTTTTAACATGATTTCTCAATTTTCAAAATGAAAAAGAGAATCAATATCTATTTTTTTTTATTATATTATATTATATTATATATATATAATATTATACCTTGCAAAATAACTATCATTACTTGTATGTCAAACATACCTGTAAGAGAGACTTGCAGAATGACAGTCTAGGAAGAGACCTTATATCTGCTTTTCATTATAGACGCTACTTGGATGATGTTGATATTGATGTTTCTTAATGATAGTCGGCTGAGTTGCCTAAGATGGGACTGCTGTTTTTAATGACAGTGATGAGTATAATAGATAATAGACTGGTGGACAAGATATACTATACTATACCATGTCATATTATGGCCTTTAGCTTTTCTACAAGAAACAGCTCTAAAAAGTCTGAACCTCTTTTAGTTGATTTTCAAAAGTGTGCAGGAGCATAAACATTGTGTATATGTGATGTATGTTCTGTATAAGGACTGGGTCAGAATGAAATGTTGATCTCTTACACAAGACTTCTACGTTTATATTATTCCCTTTAACAGGTACCAGAATATGTGGGCATATTGCAAATTACCTTTATTTGTACAGGTATGGGACATGTTATCCAGAATGTTTGGGACCTGGGGTTTTCCTGAAAAAAGATCTTTCCATAATTTAGATCTTCATACCCTAAAGCTACTAAAAAATTATTTAAACACTAATATTTACTCAAACTCAAATTTATCTTATTTTTTTATTAAAACAAAGTCGACCTAACTCCCATCCACGAATTTAACTCATTTATCAATAATTCTTCTCCAGAAAGTCAGAGCAAAAAAAACACAGTAACAAATTTGTTTGTCTATTTGAATCGTAAAATTATGAAAACTTGGACAAAAACCCTGTCTTTATTGGATTATCCAGCGCAGAGCACAATGTCAAGAAACATCATCAGGGGCATCTGCCATTGACTTCTACATGACCTCAACAGGTTTGAGATGGAGCATTTTGGGATATGAATTTTTAGCAGCTTTTCTCTAAAAATCTAGTTTTCCCTTTAAAAACTCAATCATCATTAGAGGTGTATTAAATGGGCCCCTAGATAAACCTAATAGGACTGTTCTGCTTCCAATAAGGATTAATTATATCTTAATTGGGATCAAGTACACGGTGCTTTTTTATTTATTATCATTTTTAAAAATGGGAATTATTTGTGCATGGAGGAGCAGGCCTGGGCCGGCAGGGGCCTATGAGGGCCGGGGCCCACTGGGTTTTTCCTAGTCCAAACCTGGTAACAGTCGGTTGTTTGAGTATATGATATTCCTTCTCACAGAAAAGATAAGTGAACACGATGTATACCACAGTCCTGTGTGCAGATTCCACCCTAAAGGTGGCCATAGACTCAAAAGATCCGCTCGTTTGGCGACATTGCCAAATGAGCGGATCTTTCCCCGATATGCCACTAAACTGCGTGGCTATATCGGGGGTAATTCGAGCGTTCGGCCGTATGGCCGAACGATCGAATTGCGATGCGCCAAGGGGCTCCGACGGGTCGGTCGGGTAAAAATCCAACCTTCCCGATCGATATCGTGGCCAGATATCGATCGGGAAGACCCCTCGGAAGCCCCCATACACGGGCAGATAAGCTGTCAAATCGGTCCAAACGACCGATATCGGCAGCTTTATCTGCCCGTGTATGGCCACTTTAAGAATGACTCTCTAATCTCTGGGGTTATTTATTCAGGGTCTTGTATCATGTCATCCTGTCTGGTCCTTAACTCACCCACTAGAGATCCCTGTACTAGCGGATTAACACCACTGGTCCTAAACCCCACTACTTCTCCTCATTGAGGGCTACTCACTACCTTCCCTAAACCTCCCTTTTGCTCCCAGAGCAACTATACTGTAAACTGGCTATCACTAGCTAACCTTATCTACAATTTAACCCAACTGGAACCCTGGCCCTGTATCTACCTCCCAATGACGTAAGGTCCCAGGAAAGACCCTGAGCACATGGTGCTCTACCCTTTTATATTAAAACATACTGCCCTCTACTGGGCATTCTTTAGACCAGTTTTAATTTACACTTAACCCCAAGGAGAGGAAATCACTACCTGTGAGAACAAGTCAAAGGACCCTCTGAACAGCTAATACTGCCTGTGTGTAAACACACTGACTTCTCAGGGTCTCTGCAGGGCTTTTGAGCAGACTGTCTACAAGACATTACAAATTGCTGCTACTTTTCAGCAGTCTCCAAAGATAAAACCTACTTAGTGATGTGAAAGTGTAACAAGGTGTTTGGCAGCATATGTGCTTTATTCATATAACTCTACTTGTGTTTGTAGCGCTACATATTTAAAAGCAGTTCTATGGTGCATATTGATTTTGTAAAGGTTCTATCAGATGATTTAGCTGGAAATGGCTTACTTAAAGCACTTAAAATCACCCACATTCTAAAGGTGCCCCCCCCCCCAATTTTTGAACACTGCAATAGGCTTACCTCCCCGCCCAAGTATTACATTCAAGTCCTGAAGCCGGATGTGAAAACAGAACCACTTTCATCAATATTTTCTTCTTCTGAAATGCCCTGCCGAGACATTGTGGGGGATAAGTGAATAATTATGGCTTTTAAAATAGTGTGTAACTATTCAACAACATCAGAAGGATGATGATTGCTAGTGTTATCTTGTTTGCCTTCCTGTAGATCAACATACAGTATTGAAGTTAACAGTGGATTATTCACTACTTCCTGCACATAAACAGAATTTCTCAGCTTGTTGGCGTTCTGAGCCTATTAATCCAGTATCTATTTTATCATACTCCCCAAGAGTTAACAACATAAAATCTTGCTCCCTTGCTGTGTTTTGTATTACATTAACCAGTCAGGGTCCTCTGATTTTCTTGGCTGCCTGCTGTTGCTTTTTCTCAGTTTCCCACTATTTTGCATTAAACTAGATTCAGATACGATCCTATGAATAAGGACATTCACGTTTATATTATGTCATTCAAATATCTGCCTTAAACACATTGTAACGCTTTCAATCACCTTTTTATTGTAGAAGACATTTTTAGCACTTAGCGTGTATTCTTTTTTGTTATGTATATGCTAAACGTTTAACCCTTGCCAGAACTGTCTGCAAGATGTATCTGTAATTATTCTTACTATATGAGTTCTCTTGCAATTGTTTTCACCAGTATTACTAGGATAATGTTTACAATTCAGCTGTAAATGCTCTAATTTCAAATGGTTACATCAGATCTTTCTGTACAGGCTGCAACAGACGTTTTTACGGTAATGGAAAATTTAATTTTGTGGACCCCCTGCCAATTCTATTAGACCATTCCATTGTCATTAGGAAAGTTTCTAACATTCTATTGAGTTCTGCTAGGAACCTGCATTTAAATGATTTCTGACTGTCCCCCTGGCTCCCCTTTCAATGCATATCTGCTTACATTAAGGGGGTTATATATTAAAATCTGAATATTAAAATCTCGAAAAATATTTGAGATTTATTATACTTTGATGCTGCAAAAAGTCTGAATCTGAAAACCCGCTAACTCAGACCTGACAAGGTCCTGTATTAGTTAATGGGAGAGGCGCCTACAGTATCTCAATTTGAAGTTTTCTTGGTCTGTGTTGGGCTTAGCCTGAAAATCCGACTTTTTTGAGGTTTTTGGCAAAAACAAAAAAAAATTCAGCAATTTGGAGAAAAAGCCTGAAAATTCAAGCAATTCAGGAAAAAGCCCAAAAATTTTAGATATTTGGGGAAAAAGGTAGAAAAATTTGAGCAATGTGTGAAAAAGCCTGAAAAATTTGAGCAATTCAGGTTTTCACAATGCGCTTTTCATATAACCTACAGAGGACACACTGTTATTCTTTCATATAACCAACAGAGGGCGCTGTGTGATATTGCAGTCACTGTTATTCTTTCATATAACCAACAGAGGGTGCTGTGTGATATTGCAGTCACTGTTGTTTTTTCATATAACGAACAGAGGGCGCACTGTTATTCTTTGATTTAACCAACAGAGGGCGCTGTGTGATATTGCAGTCTCTCCCCAAGCGAACTGTTGGTATAGGAATGATTAAAAGTGACTGCAATCTCAGCTACTGCCCGCTGACCCGAGTATAAGCCGAGGTAGACTTTTTCAGCACATTTTGGATGCTGAAAAACTCGGCTTATACTCAAGTATATACGGTAGCTGAAGTAGCCAGACTCACAGGTCTTAAAGTGTAAAAAGATTTTTTATTGCAGGTGAAGAAACTGACGTTTTCAAAGTTTAAAAAAGGCTGGTGTTCCAGCTGAAACGTCATTATCACCTGCAATAAAAAAATCTTTTACATTGGGTTTTGAGTGCACCAGCTCGGAATTGAGTATATATATGAGTATATATATATATATATATATATATATATATATATATATATATATATATATATATATATATATATATATATATATATATAGATACAGTATATCTATCACCTGAAATGATCCTGTTCCAATGAGGAAAAATGCACATCAATAATTAACAAAAAAAAAGCATTAGCATTCATCTTGTGATACAAATTCCTTGTCCTAAAAACGTCAGAACTGAAGCAGTTTTAATCCAGAGGCCGCTAAAGTGTCCTCATGTGTCCTTGCCTTTGTGTATTCATTGCAGAGAAGTATTTCTGTGCTTCTGTACTGTATACATTGCATCTCTCTTGCTATGGACTAACATTGAGTCTTGAACAGGCATATCAAACAATAAAACATACTGTACATTCTTGACACCTTATTAGTCATATCTTCTCGAAGCAGCATATATACAAAGCAATCCATTGGTTTACATAATGATGTTAACATCCCAAGATGTTTATAGAGTTAACAGATCAAGCCTGCCTGATTCACTCATCCCCATATGTAATAAAAGGCACTAAGTTTGCCCAGGAGCAGTAACCAATAGCAACTAATAAGATGTTTGCTTTTAAACAGGTGACCAGTAAATGCTACCTGCTGATTGGTTGCTATAGGTTACTGCTCCTGGACAAACTTAGTGCCTGCAAACATCACACACATTGAATTATGTACCTATACCTGACTTAGTCCTTCAGGAAGAAACTGCACCTAAATAATCCAGTGTCTTTGTTCTGAATTATTATTAAGTCCATACACCTTCATATATTACAACCACTATTGTTAAATATAAGGATTTTAGGAGTCTCTAAGACAAATAAAGCCCAAGCCTCACTTATATTATAATTATTTGGGGTTTGAGGTAGTTTCTCTTGAGGTAATACCTTGGCATTTGAGGCAGTGCCTCCTGGGGTGGTAACTTGGAATTTGATGTAGTTTCTCTTGGAGTTGTACCTTGGGGTTTGCATTAGTTCTTCTTGGAGTAGTACCATAGGATTTGAGTAAGTTTCTATTGGGGTAGTACCGTAGGGTTTGAGCTAGTTCCACTTTGGGTAGTATCCTGGGATTTGAGGAAGTTCCTCTTGGGGTTGTGTCTTGGAATTTGAGGCAGTTCCTCTTGGTGTAGTACCTGGGGATTTGAGGTAGTTTTTCTTGGGGTAGTACCTTGGAGTTTGCATTAGTTCTTCTTGGAGTAGTACCTTAGGATTTGAGGTAGTTTCTCTCAGGGGAGTACTTTGGGGTTTGAGTTAGTTCCTCTTAGGCTAGTACCTTGGAGTTGAGGCAGTTCCTCTTGGGTAGTACTTTGGGATTTGAGATAGTTTTTCTTGGGTTAGTACCTTGGGATTTGAGGTAGTTCATCTTATAGCCAAAAACTACAGGAGTTGGTAGTTTAATAACAACTAAGCGGCTGCTCATGTGACTTTATAATATGCCCATCATCAGAGTGATTTTGGTTAAATAAGTTGACCTGACCCCACCTGAAATACAATTCATTTTTATTGAAAAATAGATTTCAGTCTCTATAAACAAACAATTCTTTGTTTTTTTGTTGGGCGAATCAAACTTCATGTTGGTGGTGGTTAATTTCCTGCATTGGTGTTCTTTTGTCCTCTCTCATTTCCTTGGAGTTTTATTTACTTTTTGGATTTTCACATATATAAAGATATAAGACTGACAGAATTATACAGTATGAAGCATTAGTGGCCACATCTCAATGCATTTGCCCATATTATTGAATATACTGTATTACTGTCTGCCAAGAAAGGGTCTTACACTGACCCAAAATTATATAATTTAATCAGAAAAATTACTCTCTTCAATTGAAAATGTAATCATTTGCAGAATGAATTCTTTCTCCTATAACTTCTTAGAGTAAATAGAGCATATTGCTTCCTCCCTATTTTATCTTATGTCATTTAAATGTGCAGTCATTTCTATCTCCATCTTATCCAGTTTAAGAAGAAAACTTTATGTATTTTTAAAATATCCTTATTTGACTGTCTCTGTGGGAAACAATGTACATCAATAATTAACTACAGAAAACATCTACTCAGATACCAAACCCTTGTCTTGAAAACCACAGAACTGGAACATTTTAAATTCAGAGGTGTAAAGTCAGAAGTCTTCCTGTGAGCATCTGCGTTCCTCTACCATTCTTACCACTCTTTTCATAGCAACATGGACTAGGCAACATGGGGGGCAGGTCACTAGGGATCTAGTGCTCACTCATTTGATGCCTAAGATTGATGTTCCAAATCCTCTATTTTATACACCTTATGTAAAGATTAGCTCATTTTGCACAATGCAGCCTACAGTAGCCTCAACCCCTCAGATGGACCTTCACCCATCTGAGAAACATGAGAAACTAAGCAGGAACACCTCCAAATCAGTAAAACGTTCTCAATTTTTTAAACTGGACATTTTTTAGCAGAACAAAACTACAGAACACAGAAACTGTTAAACACATGTATAAACCACAATAGCAAATAAAACTGAGTGAGAACAAATCCTTTCACTGGGCTGTTTATGCAAGTGTAGTGGACAACAGTTTTTGGCTTTTGTAAGTTTTATATAAATTCCAACATTGTTCTGTGTATGTAATTTTATAAATAACGCTCACAAAGGCTTTAATATAGACTTTAACTGAAGGAATATTTTATTTTCCACCAACTGCTGACTTCTCTTACGTCAAATTCAATGCACTTTTTCTTATGAATTTGACCCTTAGGGGCCGATTCACAAAGGGTCGAATATCGAGGGTTAATTAACCCTCGATATTCGACTGGGAATTAAAATCGAATAACTTCGAATATCGAAGTCGAAGGATTTTAGCGCACATAGTGCGATCGAATGATCGAAGGATTATTCCTTCAATCGAACGATAAGATCCTTCGAATCAAACGTTTCGAAGGATTTTAATCCAACGATCGAAGGAATATCCTTCAATCAAAAAAACTTAGGAAAGCCTATGGGGACCTTCCCCATAGGCTAACATTGAGTTCGGTAGCTTTTAGATGGCGAACTAGGGGGTCGAAGTTTTTTCTTAAAGAGACAGTACTTCGACTATCGAATAGTGGAACGATTTTTAGTTCGAATAGTTCGATTCGAAGTCGTAGTCGTAGTCGAAGGTCGTAGTAGCCCATTCGATGGTCGAAGTAGCCCAAAAAAAAAAGTTTTTTTACTTCGAATCCTTCACTCGAAGTTAGTGAATTGGCCCCTTAGTGTTTGTTCTTATCAGAAACTAGAGTGGATATTCCATGTAGTAGCCACACGACACTTAAAATCTGCCACTTTTCACGCAGATGCTAAAATAAGATTTTGCTTCGAAGAAGATGTGATTTCACCTTTTATACTGTTCAGTGATGACATTTTTCATATGCATCTTGTCTCAGAAAAAATGAATGGACCAGAAGAGACCTATTTCCCCCATAGTATTTATTTTGCTCCTTTGAAAGTGTCAATTCTTCTAAATGAATGTCTTATATTGTTTTCTTACTTGCTTGTACTTCGTTACATAAATCCTTAGGGGCAAATTCATTAACCGGCGAAAATTCGCCATCGCTGGCTTCGCGCACATCGCAACACTTCACCAGGCGTAAATTCGCCTGGACAATGCTAATTCATGAAGATCCGAAGTTGCGCACAGGGTACAGAACGCTCAGCTGCTCGAAGTTACGCTAGCGTTGGCTAATTAACATTTGGCGTGCAGTTAAAGGGCACCAATCATGACCAAAATCATTTACTAAGTAAATACACTATGTGAAAGTTCAAGAAATCCGATTTTTAAAACAGTTAGAATTGTTTGTATAATGTAAATGATCAGCTCACTATTCCTTCTGCAAGATCTCCCCTATCTCCCCTGCAGTTCTAGCTGAGGCAGGCATCTTGGATTTCACTGGCTCCTCCTACCTATATCTTCCCAGCCAACTGTAGCTCTGAAATCTCGCACATGCTCAGTTGAAATTCCTTGCTTGCTTATCAACCCTTCTAAGCTATTTTCAAATCAGCCAAACCTGTGTGTTAGCTGCTGTTCAGTAGGGCTGCCACCTGTCTGGAAGTTAGTGTGTGCCCTTCATTTGCATAATGACTTTACCAGCAGGGGACAAGATAGGGAAGTCTCCTGATACTTCCAGTGGAGGAGTTTACTAAAACAAGGCATTCTGGGTAGAATACTCAAAGCAGTGTTACAATCTGAGCATGCTCCTGAAATTTGCATATTAGAGTCTCTGTTATAGTCACAGTATGGCCTCCCTCAGTGAAAGAACCCATTTGACAAAGTAAGGGATTTTTTTAAAACCTGCAGTTTTTTCAAAAAACTATGTATGTAGTTTGATTAAACATTTAAACGTTTAGCTTGTACTGGTCAGATTGTTAATATGTGTTTGATTTTGGCTGTGATAGGTGCCCTTTAAAGTACAATGGACGTATATGCTGCAGCAAATACATTACACTACACAAGGCCAGGGAACCTTAATAAAATTATATCAAGTTGTTGTAATACCCTACACATGTGCCCACAGTATAGTTTAGGTGCCATATGTTAGCAAAAGGTGGGTAGCCCAAAAAAGAATTTACGATCTTTTTCAGTCTATCACCCTTTAAATAGGGAAAAACGGCAGCGTTTTTGGAACTTAGAAAAATTTTCAACAATTTTTTGAGGAACTCCTATCTACTCCATTTCACTTCGCCTGGTCTGAGGTGGCGAAGGCAAGTCTGGAGAAAGAGGTAACGGACAGTAAAATCAAAAACTTACTGAATTTGCGTAGTAACGCTCTTTCGCCAGACCGAAAATTCGCCTGGCGTTAGAGTGTGAAGTTCTCCCAGAGTCTATCTCCTTGGCGAAATTATGCCAATGAACTTACGCCAGCTACTGTTAGTAAATCGAAGAAGTGCCGAAATGACGTTAGCCACTTTGCCCTTTAGTAAATTTCACCATTAGGGTTATGTAGGAGTATGATCAAATGACCAAGAGGGATTAATATTATTAGGGGACCTGATCAGTCACAAAAAGTCAGCACAAAATAATATGAACACAATCACAGTTTGTTATCCAGAATGCTAGGGACCTGGTGTTTCCCCAAATAATGGGTCTTTATGTAATTTGGATCTTCAATCATTAAGACTACTAGAAAATCATGTAACATAGTAAAGTAGGTTGAAAAAAGACACACGTCCATCAAGTTCAACCTTTTAACTTTTTTTAACCTGCCTAACTGCCAGTTGTAAATATTAAAATATTTTGCTTCCAATAAGGATGAATTATATCTTAATTTGGATCAAGTACAGGTACAAGGTTTTATTATTTTTTAAAAAATTGTATTATTTGGCTAAAATGGAGTCTATGGGAGACAGTCTTTCTTTAAATGAGAACTTTCCCAACTGTTTCCGAATAATGTATCCCATACATGTACAGTGGGATCAAGCTGCTGTATATTTTATATAACTGATATAGACATTATGTCAGCATAATCATTATTTATGACATTTGGGCCAGTAAGCATCCAAAAAACTGGTATTGCTGAGAATTGTAGTTGGGAAACAGCTGCAGATGAATAGGCTTAGGATCACTCCTGTTGGGGCTGCTGCTTCATGAGTTGTTCCTAGGAAAATAGAATAAATATTCTCCTTATTTTACATAACTACATTTAGCTATAGGATAAAATGGGTTGAATGGGTTAAACCTAACTTCTCCCACCTCATTAAAAGGGCAGCAAGACATTTTAGTTGGCAGAAAAGAGCGAGAATACATACGCCCACTTCCTTAAAGCCTCAGTTACTCATCAGAGCCAGTGGCTGAGGCTGTGTAAGGAACAGTGCATTTATAGTAGTTGTACAAGGAATCTGGTCTTTGACCCTCTGTGCTTACAAACCTTTATTATTTAATTAATCTGTCATGGAAAAAAAAGTCAATACCACACAGTAAAATGCCAAGAGAAGACTCAATGAATTGCTGGGAATTTTTGCAAGCTTTCAGAATTGTTTTTTAGTGAAATGTCAATGCAGAACTACAGAGCACATAATTATTTAACTCTTTTCAGTGCTGAATACGTGTATAGTGTAATATTGTTGGGCTCTCGTCTGATTGAGAAATGCAGAAACGTGCCCCCAAGCCATGGCACCACAACCATTAGAAGGATGTTAATGGCATTAGCTTATTATTACAACAGGAATCTCTGGGAGATTGAATAATTTATTAAGTGCCAATTCTGTGTGAAGATTAACAGTTTATTTAGATGTTTGGGGACCTGCTAACAACCATTTATACATCATTTGCTGGCTGGTAATTTGCTGAATGGAAGCACTGGAATGCGGGGCTTTCTGAAAAGCTGGAAGAATGTTAGAGGATTGGGAACACAAGCAAATGATTAGACTGTATACACGCCACATAGGGGATTTGTCATGGGGAACTTGGACAGACTTAATCCTTGGCAGTTGTACTAATACTAAATATAGATTGTGAATTGTATGAAGCAGGACTTATACATACTGTAGAGCATATAAGGGGGAAGATTTATCAAGGGTCGAATTTCGAGTGTTAATAAACCCTCGAATTTGACCCTCGAAGTAAAATCATTCGAATATCGAATTCGAAGGATTTAGCTTAGACCGTTCGAACGATAAAATCCTTCGAAACTAACAATTTTAAGCAATCGACGGAAGGATTTTTATCAAAAAAGCTTAGCAAAGTGCTGGGGAAGGTCCCCATAGGCTAACATTGCAGCTCGGTAGGTTTAAAAGTGGTGAAGTATGAAGTCGAAGTTTTTTTTTAAAGAGACAGTATTTCGACTATCGAATGGTCGAACGATTCTTACTTCGAATCGTTCGAATCATTCGATTCAATCAAATTCGATCGAATTTGACCCATTTGACCCAAAAAAACACTTTGAAATTCTAATTTTTTTACATTCGAATTCTTCACTCGAGCTTAGTAAATCTGCCCCTTAGTGCAATTATGCAATATAACTTTAAATTGTAACAAATACATTGTACCTTTTGGGATTTATTCCCATGGAAGAGTTTCTAAGTAAAGGTTGAGTGGCTAGAACAAATGCAAGTCATGCCTTACTCTGCAACCATATTAGATTGATATAATCAGGACTTTCTCCCTTCCACTCAGGGCCCATTCAGGGTTTATTGGATGAATCACAAATTCTTTGAACCTAGGAATGTGACTCATCACTTATAATGATAATTGATCATTTCTGATGACATATAAGTACTGTGCGGTGATGCAGGATGGTGTTTTCAGGCCACATCTATTTTTCTGTTTTATTTATATCCTATGATTTCTTTTATAGCCCTATCATTATATGTTTGCACTTCTGAATCAAGAAAACAGTTTCCTGATATTTGCATTGGTTTTGTAGTAATTGTAAGTGGGCATTGATAGGGACTCAACCCACTTCCTGATATTCTCCTTTTCATATGTCTCAGCCATTGTACTTCTTCTAGTACTGACTGGTCATTATTCATCTTAATAATTACAAGGGTTCTTTGTTATGTACAGCCTTCTAGGGGCAGAAGTAAACAAACCATAAAGAGATCATTGCTTGAAAATCGCTAGAGGGGCCTCAAAAGAAATAATTTGCCTCCCATGTACATATGCAGCTATATAGTTTTTGCTTGATTTCCAAGATTTTGCCACCTAGAAGTAATTACCGGTCCCAATCTTTTACTCTTTATTTTATTTTTGTGGCATGTCTCAGGTACTTTTGAATTTTCTTTACAAAGTTAAAATTGGAATTCTCCAAAATAATTATTTGGAATATATCTTAAAGGATACTGGCAAGTGAGAAGATTTGTCACCCACGTTTAAATCTGCACTACCATGGGCAAAATATATCCCCGAATTCTTTCCCACCTGCAATTAATAAAGTAAATCACCAGTGGGAAAACATTGCAGGTGACCAAACTCCCCATGTGCTTGTACAGGTATTGGATCTGTTACCCGTTATCCATAAAGCTTTGAATTACGGGAGGCCATCTCCCATAGACTCCATTTTATCCAAATAATCCAAATTTTTTAAAATATTTCCTTTTTCTCTGTAATAATAAAACAGTAGCTTGTACTTGATCCCAACTAAAATATAATTAATCCTTATTGTAACAAAACCAGCATATTGGGATTATTTAATGTTTAGACTCTAGCAGACTATTGGGTTTATTTAATGTTTATATTCTAGTAGATGTAAGGTATGAATATCCAAATTATGGAAAGATTCATTATCTGGATCCATTCTGGATAATAGGTCCCATACTGTACGGTTATGTTTTCTTCCATAAGGAATATGAAAGATTGTGTTAATTTGTGCATTTCCGTACTCTCTTATTTTATCCAAATAACTTCCGATCCAAATAAATCATACTTGCCAAACTGTATTACCATGCACATTTTACTAATGATAAAATGAATGAATTATAGAATAAAAATATATTAAGAGATAGAACTAGGTTGGATCATGTACAACAAATAAATTATTGGGTACAGCACTGGTGCTTTAGTAGGCTTTACAATATATCCAAGAAAATAGGTGGTGTAAATTGATTTACACAACTCCTTCACTAGCAAAACCCATTGTATATCCTGGGAAGATTGCAGTGTATGAGAATAGCACCTATACCATTCTACTCAGATCACTTAAATCACTTCATCTCCCAGTGCCTCAGGCATGAAATTAGATAGTAAATCCAACAATAGAAAATTCTCTGTGTAGCACTGTGTGCAATTAGAAATGTTCTAAGAACAAAAACATTTCTGTACTATTGGTAAATGGCTACACTGTGTATGGATAATGATAATTACTCCATATAACATGTGTAAAAGACCAGGCTTACAATTACTTGTAAAGTTCAAAATCAATTAAAAATCCCTTACACCTCAAGTATAGCACCAAAGTGCAAGTGCACGCTAGTCTGATAATTCGAGTGTAATAACATTCAAGGTGCAAAGTATGGTACAAAGTAGCCCTGGATTAACACCTGCCATAAATTAGTGTTCATTCCAGAGTACTTTAGCATGTTGCTCCTACACATACAAGCAAGGGCCATTTACCTTATATACTCGAGTATAAGCCGAGTTTTTCAGCCCCCAAAATATGCTGAAAAACTCTACCTCGGCTTATACTCGGGTCAAGTGCAAAAACGGTCGCCAGCACCTAAGAATAGTCGCCGGCGCCCAAGAATAGTCGCCGGCGTCCAAGAATAGTCTCCATGAATATTCGCCGGCATCCAAGAATGGTCGCCGGCATCCAAAAACGAGACGTCTGCACCTCCAATGGGAGCAGAAACCCTTAATTTTTTGATTGAAATTTACCAGAAGCTGCTGCATTTCTCACCCTCGGCTTATACTCGAGTCAATAAGCTTTCCCAGTTTTTGGAGGTAAAATTAGGTACCTCGGCTTATACTCGGGACGGCTTATACTCGAGGTATGTCTGAGAAAGTATTGTGCAAAAAAGGGTGCAATTCTTTTTTCATTTTGCACACTGCTTTCCTTGCTACTAAAAGGAATTCTGACATGATTTTTATGGTGTTTTTATTTCTAAATTGCATTGTTTACTCTTCAAATAAATCACTGTAGAATTTTTATTTTTGTAATATATAATTACCTGATTATGTTAATTACCAGCAAGCTTCGTCATCGCAATTTCCTGCTAGTGTATGTATATAATGCATCCATGTTTGTGATTAATGCACTTTGAGAAAGGCCTCGGATGAGGCTGAAACGTTAGGCTGTAAGCTCTTCAATAAAAACATTTTTATTTAAGTAGTAAGACCTGTGAGTGCGGATCTTCTTGGATTTCTTGTGGATAAAATTATGTATACTGCACCCAGGCATATGAACTTTCTATTCGAGAGTGCCGGCTTCCCTTGGTATTGTTTGTGAAAATTTGAGCCTGGCACCCGTGTATCAAGTTTGATCTGATGTAAGTAAAATTAAGAGCATATATCATTACTAGTGATGGAAAGAGCTATGTGGAACGATGTCATGGACATACCTTAACTGATACCCACAGCTCTCTCTCTACGAAAAAGCCGGTCAGTGCCCAATAAGATGGCTTCCGAGCAGCCTTTACTTGGATGATTGTTTGCCGCATAATGAATTATGACTGCAAAAATGGCTATAATTATGCTAAATTGCTAATTACTAAATTATGCACACCAGCCTCAAAGTGATGAAAAGGAGCTCCCCCTATGTAACTGTCTATCTACTATCCACACCGGCAAGCAAGGAGATGGCCCCACGACAAGGGACGCTTTACAGGCCGCGGTGCCCTAATGGAGGCTAGTGTATCTACCATACAGTCCGGTGCCGGCGTTACATTTGCAGCGGGTGAGGAGTGCATTAGCATATGAGTCCCGGGGATGACAGCTGCCTGAGTGGTCAACCATTTTGGATCCAACCCAGTGACAGCTGCCGATGCGCCGTCGGTGGGCGCTGATTCATGGTACCGGCATGAGAGAAGATGGGCATGAAGCTGCCCTTGGCTGGGATTATTCCCCATATCGACCAAAAATGGCCGCCAATGAATTGCCCGGCGAGGTGCATACGCTCATCATTCATTATCTAACAAGGCTGTGGAAACGGGGCCCGCATTACATTGACATATGATTATCGGGACTAACAGCACACCCCGTAAGTACTTATTATTTGCCAACATATCAATGACACACAGACAGCGGCCTCCATGTCCACAGTGGCTTTACATTCCAACCAACCACATCGGAAGCAGACCACGGACACCCCTTTACCCATAACTGGTGGACTTTTGTAAAATATTGAACACAGTCTTATACTTTTAGTTTTGGGGTTTAAGATTGTTTTGCTACTAAATTAATTTTTTTCCTTCTTTTCTTTATTTTCCCCTTTTTTCTTTTTCTCTTAATACAAGAGTATACACACACTATGGAGTACAATTACACTTGAATGTGGCACTGAGGTGAAATGAATTCACTAGCTTCAGCTAAAATTCAAACAGAAAGGAGTGGTTTAATGGTTTCTAATGTCTCACAACATAGCAACACGTGGGTCACTAATTAATTTATTGTATAAATGAGGGTAATCCATGTATTTATGGTGCAGGCACACGGTATTGTATGTAAATACTTTTACTGACATGGGTATATCTTGACTGGGGTAGCAATATAGTGGAGTGACATAACGGTGTGTGAGGTTTGTGATGTCCCTAGGGAGGAGGTTCTAGTTTAAATCCTCTGATATGCAAGCAGCGTGTGGATTGAATAGTGAGATGTCTCTAAGGGGTGAGGAGGATTAACTACTGGGTCTGAGGCCATACTGATTATATATACATTTAACACGTAAGAAAAGGCAATCAATTTACATGGGGATTTTAAAATGAGAGAGCTAAGAGAGAATGATGACCACGTGTTTATAGTTACATCCTCAGATTTGGCAACATTAGTAGCCCTAGTAACTTTAAAAAATTATACATAAGTAGTTTTTAAAAAGAAAAAAAGAAAAATTGGATATGGGTAACTATGTGAGTTGTTTTTAAACATGTTTTTTATTGGGGAGGTTGGGGTTAAATGAATCACAGAAAGGGCCATGATGACATACAAGTGATTTAAATATATGCAGGGGGGTTCTTTTGTAATAAATAATTACCTGATTATGTTAATTACCAGCAAGCATCGCCATCGCAATTTCCTGCCAGTGTATGTATATAATGCATCCATGTTTGTGATTAATGCACTTTGAGAAAGGTCTTGGATGAGGCCGAAACGTTAGGCTGTAAGCTCTGCAATAAAAACATTTTTATTTAAGTAGTAAGACCTGTGAGTGCGGATCTTGGATTTCTTGTGGATAAAATTATGGATATTGCACCCAGGCATATGAACTTTCTATTGGAGAGTGCCGGCTTCCCTTGGTATTATATAAATATAATACACAAAAGCCATGAATATCCTGTAAATTATATCCTTATAAACGGTGAGTAGTGATGTCATCAGTTATAAACGGTGAGTAGTGATGTCATTTCTGTCACATGACTCACTAAAATTTGTGTATTATAATAAATAAAGTACCCACAGTTGTAAAATATGAGGATATTAGAAGTTACCTCGGAGTTCCATGACCTGTATAAAAACACTCGACCTTCGGCCTCGTGTTTTTATATGGTCATGAAACTCCTCGGTAACTAATAATATCCTTATATTTTACAAGAGGGGGTACTTTATTCACTATATAATACACAAAAGCCATGAATATCCTGTAAATTATATCCTTATAAACGGTGATTAGTGATGTCATCAGTTATAAACGGTGAGTTCTGATGTCATTTCTGTCACATGACTCACTGAAACTTGTGTATTATAATAAATAAAGTACCCCCAGTTGCAAAATATAAGGATATTAGAAGTTACCTCGGAGTTCCATGACCTGTATAAAAACACTCGGCCTTCGGCCTCGTGTTTTTATATGGTCATGAACTCCTCGGTAACTTCTAATATCCTCATATTTTACAAGAGGGGGTACTTTATTCACTATATATAGAAACACACTAGAATGCAGCTCATCCCATTTTTTATTGGGTGCACGTAGGTGTGGCTCTTAATACATACTATACAACTTTACCACAGCACTCCAATATATATAGCCCTCAGGGAAAACTTATTTTTGCACAACTTAACAACATTTAGTAAAAAGATATATATATATATATATATATATATTTATATTTAATATTGGTATGTAGACAGCCATCTCAAGTTATTATGCCTTATCTTGTGCTTTCAGAAAGCGCCAGCACTTCATGAGATGAAACTGCTTTCGGACAGGCTATTGTTTCTTCTACTCAATTTTATTGAAAGAGTCACAGTAGGACTTGGATTTTTACTATTGAGTGCTATTCTCATATGTACCAGGGAGCTGGTATCTTGTGTCAGGGACTGTTATCTTGTTACATTCCCATTGTTCAGTTGTTAGGCTTCTGGGGGGGGGGGTAAAGGGAGGGGTGCTATATTTCCAACTTGCAGTGCAGCAGTAAAAAGTGACTGAAGTTGATCAGAGCACAAGTCAAATGATTGGGGGCACTGGGGAAACTGAGAATATGTATAGCCCGATGTCCGATTTTAAAATGAAGTATAAAAAAAATCTGTTTGCTTTTTTTAAAAACGGTTTTCAGTGCAGAATTCATCTTCCACCTCCTAACTGTCCCATACATCATTCAGACACACTGGACTCCGGCCACAACAGGGCCCTGTACTTACTGGCTACTTATGGCAAGTGGCAAGGACTCTGCATGAGCAACCAGCATGCTATCACCCCTTATTGCTTTTGCACTTCTGCCCAGGGAAATAGTAATGGACTTGCATTTAATGAATAATATGCTAATGTTGTTGTTGATGCTATGTGCCTTGATAAGCTGGAAGTGACACTAGTCACAAATTTATGATACAGCGTGTGCATCCCATTAATGCCTTATGGAAACATCTATCCCCACTGGATTTGTGTAACCTGGAGGAACATTAAGCTCAATGAGTGCAGTGTACCAGCCTATCTGTGGCTTGGTACACACTGACTATCTGTGGGACATTCTAGATAAATCTTGCCAGGCACTATCTGTTATGAATATGTGGCTTAATATTGAAACATCTTGTGGTGAATAGAAAATGTTATCCCTAACCTCTGAATCCACATGTTTGATAAAAAAACATGGGAATTTGTGTCTGTTTTTGCAGTTTGCACATGTCTTTAAATTTTCTTTATGGTGCATAATGTTATTCAATTTCTGCTTTAGCATGTTGCAAGTGATAGGTGCAGGTTATGTGTTTATATACACGCTGTCTGTTATTATAAGCCAGCCAGTTTTGGAGGACAAGCATAAGAAATCCATTTATTCTGGAATAAACAGTTGTGTGATGCAAGGTTTTTGTTGTCTATCCTCTTCTCTTCTTATAAATGCCACGTTTTTAAATGTTCTTTTTTACTGCTGTCAGGTTTAATTATTGATTGAACTGCTGCTATAGTAAGAAGTGGTGGTCTCGCGAGTTGCACATGAAATGAAAATAATTGAGATGGGGAGAGCGCACTAGAAATCTCTTGGCACACTGAGCATATCGCCCGCTCCCTGTACTGACTCATGTATCTGCCCGCAGTTCAGCTTCTTAATGGGATGAAAAGGAAAATTGTGGATACTCGTGTGAAGTGCTTTCTAAGTGTCACTTTACTCACATGCAGGGTAAAAAATGGAAGGTGCTTCACAGCAGGAAGATCAAATTGGACTTTTAAAAAAGTACATACATCACATTCATTTACAAAGCAAATGCATGGGATTGGTTTGCTGAAAATAAAGACAAATGTATTCACTGTGCTTTGAAAGTCTAGTATTGTATGGCTGGGCCTGCTATGAAGCAAACACAATGTCCTACATTTCTCTGGCAGTACATGCTGTATATATATATATATATATATATATATATATATATATATATATATATATATATATATATATATATATATATATATATATATATATATATATATATATATATATATATATATATATATATATAGATCTGGAGCTTAGTTCTAATGAGCAAAGTACAGTTAGCTTGGAAGAAGAGGACAACAAAAAGGTAAATATTGTCATGGGAACAGGAACCACTAAAGGCAGACCAATATTCTACACAAAGCAGTGATGTAAGTGCATGTATAAAGATATTTTAGAATAGAATTGCTGGATAGCCCCATCTGCCAATTATTTTTGCTATTACATGTATCAGATCCCTTGTCTGGAAACCCATTATCCAGAAAGCTCTGGCTTTACAGGGAGGTCAGTTCCCATAAAAGTTGCATGAAAAAGCTCAGTTTCTATCAGGGTTGATCTGGAGCAGGGGGGGCCCTGCATGAACAAACGCTGGTGCGCACCGCTCGTCGCTATTTTGGGGGCTCAGCAGATTAGCCCACTGGCCCAGTCAGACCCTGGTTTCTATAGAAGTCAATAGGAATTGAAAGTGAATGGAACAATGTGATTTTTGTGCAACTTTTATTCTGACTATTGTTTTCTGTTTTTTTCTGAGAAAAAACATACACCTGAATATTCGGTTGGAGTTTTTTCTTAAGCTAGCATTTGAGGGAAAAAATGTGGGGGTTTTTTTTGCGTCCTTTCAGTTTTTTCTCAGGATTCTAAATTTTAATAAATCTGCTTCCCCATGTATGGAACCCTTCTTAATGGCAGTGTCCTAGCAATGGGCATAGCACATAAAACAAATGTTATAGCTGTCTCATCAATATTGGTATAGGAACCCTTAGCTACAAAACCCCAAGTCCTAATCATTCCAAATACTTACCTTTAATTTATTGACGTGTTGGTTGACCCAAAATCCATGGTGAGCCACGAGTAGTGATGAGAGAATCTATCCTGTTTTGCGTTGCCGAAAAATTTGCGAAACTCCAGAAAGATTGGTGAAACAGCAAAAAATTTGCGAAACGCATAGAAGTCAATGGGTGTTAAAATGGGTGTTAAAATCTTTTGCCCAAATGCATTAAGTCAATGGGCGTCTAAATAATTTTGACGCTCGACAATTTTTATGTGCGCAAAATGTTTACACGTGCAACTCTTTTGTCCAAATGCATTAATGTCAATGGGCGTCCGAATAATTTTGACGAGCGTCAGTTTTGAATGGCAACGATTTGTTTGATGCATGGAATTTTTCCACATCGATTTTTTGCGTCAGTTTCGCTAGAACATTCGCAGTCTGTGAAGTGAGTAAATTAGGTGCGAATTTATGCCTGGCTAATAAATTTGTCTATCACTACCCATGAGTTGACCTCTGATTGGGCGGGTTTGGGTTGAAATTTGGCCAGCCATTGAAGGTTAGGGTTGGGTGCGGGTGAGACTGGGGTACATGCCTCCACTGCTCCAGAATATTCCCTGTCTTGGAACCAGAGGTGCATGCAGAAGTAGAGTATATATACAGTACCGCACACCATTACTGTATATATATAATTTAGAATTACTCACACATATATATATATATATTTGACTATATATATATATATATATATATATATATATATATATATATATATATATATATATATATATGTTCCAGCAAAGTCGCACTCCAAATAGTTAAAATGTAGCATTTATTGTCCCATCATAAAAACATGATCAATAGAGAAATACTCATCTACATGGAGACATCACGCGACGTTTCGGGGGTCCCCTGCCCCCTTTCTCAAGCATGTCCCCAATGTGTATCGCATTGAATCAGTAAGAGACCCGGAAGTCTGTCGTCACCATTGAAGTAGCGGAGGCTGCGTGCCCGGTCACTCTGACGCAACAACGCCACATCGTCAGTGTGTCACAGAAGCGAGCACACACGCGTCCACCCGTTGAAGTAACAAACGCCATATTGTTATTGGCTCCATTCAATCTATAGTATCTCGGGATTTACACACATGGTAGATATTCATTGATTTTATACAGGGTCCAAAATATTACTATCCATACAGCATATATATTATTATTCTTTCAGCCTGGCCACAAGATGTTTGTGATGGGTCAGTAGATGATGATATCAAATAAACAGATGTAAGTCAAAGTCCCTATTTAACCCATTCGGACTCAATGATTTTAATCGATGAATCCATTGTACCTTACGAGACAGTTGGACTATTTGTGTGTATATATATATATATATATATATATATATATATATATATATATATATATATATATATATATATATATATATATATATATATATATATATATATATATATATAGTAATTCCATAAGATAATAATTACAATGTATATGTATGTTCCAGTATTTTGTCACCTGTGCACACCTGTTACTGAAGAACCAAACTGTGGTTATTTGAAGGCATCTGATAAAGCAGCAGTGCCCATACTTTACTAATGCGGGGTCTACTTTTAGTGATGTTGACCCTTTCTGATCTACATCCATAAAAGCATTCTGTTCCATGGAAAATATTACTTAAATACTGATTCATGGGGAACATGTATTTTGCAATATTTAACAAACAACTATTCCTTATGTAACCTTAACATAATAAATATCTGAATGAAAAGCATGAAAAGGGGGATTTAGACAAGCTGTTTGTTGACAGTGTCTTGAGATCTACTGATCACCAGCTCAAGGTCTGGTGAGCGCCCCTGTGCTAGATTGTGTGCATTATTGCATTAATAAAAAGAAAAACTATCTTATAGTGCAAGGCAGTAATATATCGGCGTTTAGTGGTCTCCATGGCCATGGGGTCCCAGGTGAGGGGTGCACTCTACGGTTACCTGCTCTTACTTGCCCACTTGATGCGGATTCAGAAGGTCGATGATATAACAGGTAGATCATCTATGTTGGCTGGCAGGCATTCCTAGAAAACGGTTGTCTTATAAATGTAAAATTGATGATGGGCAAAATCTGACCAATTTTGCCAAAGCATTGAAGTCAATGGGACTTTTTTTGTGTGACTTTTTCCAAACTGGGCATTTTTACCCAGTGAAATCTAGGGAATAATTTCACCCACCGATATGTGTGATTATGTTGTTGACTAACCTAACTGGTTATTATAATATTGTTGTAGCTATCTTGTTATTTGCTTATAAAAAACTGTGGCCCTTTATTAGAGAACTGCCACTGATGCTGCTCAGTAGTGTATTCCCAGCACATCTTAGTCTCCTTGATTATAGGGGGTGTTATAATAACTCTTCACAGCAATCTTTATTCTACTAAACAGATAACATTGGAATATTCATTATATGTGTAAGACTAATAATATTACTTAATCCCTCATTAGCATGCACTTCTCTTAATGTGACAGTGTTGAGGCACACTTCAATCAAATTAGTCCCTTGGCAGAAAGCCAAGTATGAAAGACAAATATATGACAAATCATGTTATGCTAAACAATGTTATTGCATAAGTAAACCTTAAAGGGGTTGTTCACCTTTAAACAACTAGATGTTTTCCGATAGATCACCAGAAATAATTACTTTTTCCAATTACTTTTTATTTTCTATGTGTCACCGTTTTTCTAAGTGTAAAATGTCATATTTAACCTTCTAAAGCAGCTCTGGGAGGGGGAGTCGCCGACCCTGTAAACTGTTCTAAATTGATACATAGTAACAGTTTAGAGTCTGCGCCTGAATTACTGAGCTGCCAGACTGAAACACCAGAGACAGGGACATTCAACTTTAAAGTTAGAAAAACGGTAAAAAAAATAAGTAATGGAAAGTAATTGAAAAAACTCTTTATTTCTGGGGAACAACTGAACTGAAAAAAAAGTGTTTGGAAGGTGAACAACCCCTTTAAAAACTGAATGTAAGATTGTTCAGGGTGCTTTTCTAAGCACTTTTGCATTAACTATTTCTTTTTCAGTCTCTGAGCTAATTCAAGTTTATGTTTATATTAAAACAGGTTGCTCTGCTCGCAAAGGAACGGGAAAGGGCATCTGAGGCTTCTGATCAGAGCAGAGCAACATCAGAACACTTCTTGGTTTTCCTTCTCAATGTATATCTATGTCTTTGACTGTACAGCTTGCACCTGATTTGTGTCAAAAAGCATGTGCCATTGCTTCCATTTTGATGTACTGGGTGCTATTGCAGCAGTTATACTTTGGAGCGTGCCCCCAATTACACTGGAATTATGGGGAAAACACAGAATTTTGGCTAAAAAACTTAGTGATCCAAAACTGCATTTTACACTCTGCACATGCATTTATAAATGACACCATATAAGTAGAGTCTAAATGGATTTAATTATGGATTTGTGCACATCGTACACAAGTAGCTGTCATGATTGTCAGGGAATTACATCATTTCTGGCACTCAGAGTTAAAATGGGGTTTGTAATAATGTAACATTAACTAGATTTATTTGCATAAAGGATACATGATGTACATTTTATATCCCATTAGTGTCATCCATAGCAAGCTGACAGTTGTTTTCCTGTCTTTTATTTTGATGGGCATATTTCTCATTTTTAAATGAGAAATATTTCCCATATTTAAAGGGCAATTGTCCAAAGTGTTCTTTGAGACATGCAAATGCCAATACATACAGTATGTACATGAAATATATGATTTTTATGTTGCTGAATTGCTTTCACCACCTACACCAATTTCCTTGTTAGCAAATCTCAAACACTTAATAATCACTTTAAATATCCCACTTATAAATATTGACCAATCAGAAGATACAGAATGTTGTTATTTGAATATATTACAAATCAAAATTACAAGTGCATTGAGGAACCCTGCTGTGTTCACACATTAGGGGGCACATTTACAAAGCTCGAGTGAAGGATTCGAATTAAAAAAACTTCGAATTTCGAAGTGTTTTTTTGGCTACTTCGACCATCGAATGGGCTACTTCGACCTTCGACTACTACTTCGACTTCGAATTGAACGATTCGAACTAAAAATCGTTCGACTATTCGACCATTCGATAATCGAAGTACTGTCTCTTTAAGAAAAACTTCGACCCCCTAGTTCGGCAGCTAAAAGCTACCGAAGTCAATGTTAGCCTATGGGGAAGGTCCCCATAGGCTTGCCTGCGTTTTTTTGATCGAAGGATATTCCTTCGATCGTTGGATTTAAATCCTTCGAATCGTTCGATTCGAAGGATTTAATCGTTCTATCGAACGAATAATCCTTCGATCGTTCGATCGCAGGATTTGCGCTAAATCGTTCGACTTCGATATTCGAAGTCGAACGATTTTAGTTCCTGGTCGAATATCGAGGGTTAATTAACCCTCGATATTCGACCCTTAGTAAATCTGCCCCTAGTTGTTGTGTCTGTCCTCACTTACAGAGAAGATGCACATGCAGTTCAGATCAGATCACTGCTAACATATTCTACAGCCGTCTACTTTGAAACATTAGTTTCCCTTAGTGTGCACAATGGATTATCTATCAGTAAAGCTCTGACCTTATTTCAACGGTTTTTAAATCAGCAGAATGGAGCGCAGTTCAAGGCACAGACAGTGCACTGTAAATAATTTAGTCTTACTAGTTACATCTTACAAAACAAGGCCTTTGTTGGAATAAGACATGTTCAGCGTGTTCTATGGCCTGTCCATTAGTAACATTCTTTGAGGGTTTGCTCAGAGAGGCACAGGATAATCAGACATCCTGACGACGGCTCAGGTGAGCCGAAATGCGTTGATACACCATGCACCAATAAATAATGTTTTGATACACGCTGGATGGCGTTCGCTGTGAGTGCTTTCATGGACTGTGAATAATAGATATATATATATATATATATATATATATATATATATACATATACATACACACATACTAACATGGTTTAAAGGACAAACTAAACAACAAACTCTATTTGATTTCACTTAAAGGGAAACTATACCCCCAAAATGAACACTTAAGCAACAGATAGTTTACATCATATTAAGTGGCATATTAAACTGGCATATATATTTAAGTAAATATTGCCCTTTTACATCTCTTGCCTTGAACCACCATTTTGTGATGGTCTGTGTGCTGCCTTAGAGATCACCTGACCAGTTACTACAACTCTAACTGTAACAGGAAGAAGTGTGGAAGCAAAAGACAGAACTTTGTCTGTTAATTGGCTCATGTGACCTAACATGTATGGTTTGTTGGTGTGTTTGTGTGCACCATGAATCCTACGATCCCAGGGGGCGGCCCTTATTTTTTAAAATGGCAATTTTCTATTTAGGATTACCCAATGGCACATACTACTAGACAAGTATATTATTATGAAAATGGTTTATTTACATGAAGCAGGGTTTTACACATGAGCTGTTTTATGTAATATATTTTTATAGAGACCTACATTGTTTGGGGGGTATAGTTTTCCTTTAAAATCCCACATTTAACATGTTGAAAGTAGGGTTAAATAGGGTTAAACCACCCAAATTCTACCACTACACTAACATATCTCTGGTGATTATTTAGCAACTAGATCTGCTTTTTTTTCTTGTCCATTGACCTATATAAAATCCAATAATCAACATTTTACTTTTAATTTTAATTCAGGCAAGTGTATTGCACACATACATTCGACAATTATCATGGGATGCAAAGAGCAGTACACATCATAATTAGTTAATGCCTACAAGGATCAAGCAGGCAGACGTACAGCATCAGTACAAAATGAAGCTATGTCTGGTAATTGTGATGTGCAATGCTGCATTTAATATTTGTTTAATATAGCTTCCTCTAGTCATATAGATTAATGTTTCAATAGGACATATGCTATTTACTTCTTTAAACCACTGTGTAAGAGCTTAGAAACAGGGCTCAAAATCCCAACAGTAAAGAGGCCCTCACTTGCACAAAATATGTAGATAGAGACATTAGGGGCATTTACTGATTACTGATTTACTGGAAGACAGAGTGCAAACTGCAAAAAACATATGCAAGCCGGAATGTTTTTCCACACTTTGCACGCTTCACTGTTGTCAGCAGCTGTGGGTGAATGTCCTTTCACTCCAGACTGATTTCCTCCATTTGCAGTCAGTTTCCTAGCAGTAAAGAGGTTTTTGATTTTAAAAATATGTAAATGGAAAGAGACATTAGGAGCATTTACTGATGCTGGGCAGGATTAAATGGCAAAAAACAGGGGCAGCGTCATCTTGCACCCTCTTCCCCCCTTTAACCACCTCTCCCCCTTTTACTAAAAACACAGCCAAACATTTCTTTAGTGGATTGAAAAGGCCATAGCCAAATTTTATCAAAACATAAATTAACAAAATTTAATCAAATAGCATTCCATGCTCAAACATAAAATATTAGGACAACTATCCAGCAGAATCTATACCACTAGCGTCTGAAGGCTGCTTCCATACAGATCCCCTGCTAACCATTGTATCAAAATCCTGAGGCTAGTTCCCACTTCTTTGTCACGTGGCTAATCTCTGTAACCCCTAGCCTCAGACCTAGCCAATCTCCACCATGACCCCAGTCCACTGACTCCACCCCACTACCTTCCTAACCTCAGTAGCTGCAATCAGCTCACCCTTCCTCTAGATCCTCAACTAGCAAAGGGGCAAGTGGTAGGGGACAAAAAGGTAAAATGGCATCAATCCCCAACTTCTTTTCCTTCTTATCCCCTCCTGCACCCTCTAGCCAGTCTCCTGCTGGACTACAATTCCCACAACCCCTTGCAACCTCCAACTTCCGGGCCCACTTCCATATCCCTGTCATGGCCCTGTCCCTCCATTTCCTAAGTGGGCCTTCTGAATGATCTTTGATCTCCTCAGAGGAGCCAAATTCTGTATGAAGCTCAATTTTGCTGAATTAATCATTGATGTACTACAGGATTATACACATAAAACCATTACAAACATTTGTGATAGTTTATTTGGATGATATCTTTGTCTACTCTTTTTATAAGAAGCACCTTTCCAATGAAGATTAGAATAATTAAGAAAAGATTATTACTACTGTATAGATTTTATCAAGGTTTTTCCAAAATCATGGATCTCAATACCACTGCCACTAAATAAGTAATGAAACTCCTGAAAAAAACTCCTGAAACTCCTGCCTTTCAATAAGTCCCTGACTTAGATCTCTCACCCCTGTAATGTGAGGTTGAAGCTTCTGATGTGGCAGAGGGAGCTATTTCATTCCAGTTCTTTGTTTCTGGGGCATCTTCATCCCTGAACATATTTTCTGATAAAAGAAACAGTGATATCAGGCCTAGAGAATTGAAAAATAAAAGAATTCACTGGTAAAATAATCCACCAGGAATTTGAGGCTCAAAATATGTTGTACTCCAGTAGATCTATGGGCAAACTCCAATTTCTGTTCAAGTGGCAAGGTTTTGGTCTAGTTGAAAGATTCTAGGTTGCTGACAAAAATATGTATGCTCCACTAAAAGCATTTCAATTCAATTCCCTTTAATCCTAGAGAGCCATTGGTGAGTGGCCCTGGGGGAGGGTGTGATGACAATATATAAACCCCTTATCAGTGTCAGCCTATGAACTATGGCTTCTGGGCACGTCCAGGTCTCGTTTGCTCCAAATGACCTTCAGAAAGCATTGGCATTTAAAAATCTATCTGTTTTGATCAGTCTCTGTCTAATCTGTTTTTGGATAGATGTCTTGTAATTTGACCTTGATCTGTCTTTTGGCAAAACACAAAAAGATTCATACAGTAAAAAAAAAAATCATAAATATGATTCAAATTATAATTTAGCATTGTAATATTCTTTATTAGCCAGTAATTACAATGCAAATTTTGGGGCATAGCACTTTTTTTGTAAACCCTGTTTAACTGTAGGAGGTTTTTTTGCCACAAAAAAGAGTTTCATTGCATACACTGCACAAATAGTGGCTACTTAGGAAATGATAAGACAGTAAAAACTGCCCAGAATCAATAGTGACTGAAAGCAAACAAGCAAATGAGAAAGAACAGGGCCAAAACTAGAGGTCCAAGGCAGCATAGGCAGCTGCTAAGGGGCATAATTAGGAAAGAGAGTGCAAGTGAGTGACTGGTGAGGTGGTAGTGAGTTTACAAGCAAGGGTCCAATTGTCGGGGGTCGTGCAAGCAGATGCAATGGGAAGGTTGTTGCAAATGGGGGTGTCTGGGCCACAGGCGCAAACACTACTTGGCCTGGCTATGGTAAAGAAAGCTCTATTAATTGTTCAATATCTTTACTAGAAAAACCAAAGGGGACCAAAAATGACAAATATTTTGTGCCGGGTAAAGCATGCTGTGCCACATGTTTGGAATAAAACATCAGTTCTGACAAAGTCATATGTTGCTCTTTGTTAGGGTTACATAAAATCCATAGTTTTGGATTTGTCAAATAATGAACGGACCAAGTACAAATCAGAGCCTTAATCCACACTTTTGGATTTGAGCAAAATACAAAAGAATTGATTGATATAATACAATCACTGTATAATTTTGCCGCTGATTTCCCTTTCAACTGCAGAAAGTCTGAACCACCAAAAAAACAGCCTATATGCAGAACTTCCAATCAATCTCAGGTTTTCTGCAAATTTTTACTTTTAATGAAATGTGATATCACTCCAATCTCTTAAATAATTAAATTCTGGGTTTTAGCGACTTTAAACAGATGACTAATCCGATGCCTTGCACCTTCCTCCTGAGAATAGAGACACCAACATAATGAAATCACCTACTGACATACAAGCTGTCTTATTATTTACAGACTGAAAGTGCACTATTTCTACTAACAGCAAGAGTAAAACAGTGGATTATTGTAGCATTTCTGCAGAGACCGTGACAACCTCTCACTTTCCAATCAAGCATATTTCTCCTATAGACATATATTCCATTTTTTCACTGTTCCAGTCATAATCAGCTTCTGCTATGCAGTCATTGGACAGCTCAGCCCATTATTCTTGCACCATTCAACCTGTCAGATTTCATTAACGTGCTACTGAAGAAACGCTCCCTCTACAACTGATCGCTTGTTAATTCATATCTAGCCAACTCTCTATGATTTTCTTACAAAGACATTTTTTAAAAAAGCCCTTGATTTAAACTTCCTTTGGCATGACTTCGCTGAAGGTTGATAACACATCACTTTTTACAGCTCATAGAATGTTCAAGAGAGGTTAATATGGATGGGATGGAATAGGCTATTAATGATGGGGGCAGGGCGGGATACAGCTTTTCTTACATTGCAAAGAAATCACAATTATTTTATACATTGTTAGTGTTCATTCTTCTTTAAACATACAATATTAGGATTTCTTTCTGAAAATTTGTGCAGAAAATTTAACATTTTTAAAATTGGTCTGTTATCCCACACTCCAAAAAAAAAACTATACATTTTTTAATCAAAGTATATTGGAGATAGGTTTCGTTTTCATTAAAAAAAGTAAAAATGGGATTTTATTTTTTTGTCTTTATGTGCCCTTTAACCATTTTGACTAAGGGCTGCCACATCACCTGACGAAGGGGCATGCACCTGAAACTTTGTGATTTTGTATTGACACAACAAACACGGGTTGTCACCTGGTTGTCCCCTGGCTGCATTCGTCCTTGTGTGCTGGCACCTCATTTTTTGTTCCATCAGATCCTCATAAGTAAATCAATACTTGCCATTCTGGCTTAGCCACCAGTGCAGCTCATTGATTCACCAGGGCATCTATGGGAAAACCTCTAAATGTGCATGGCCAGAGTTGCAGGGCTAAGGAGTGGAACTACAGGGTGCAAGATGTGATCAGAATAAAAACCAAACTATTTTAAAAAAAACAAACCTTTTCTTTTGTTCCTTTGACATGGATTTTCTTTAAACATTATTTTCTCTTCCTTTTATTCTTATGTATCTCTCTGAATTTATTTTAAACAGAGTAAGCGAAATGGAGCTGGCAGATTAGGTTTTCTTAAAAATGACTGACACTTTACCCTGGTTCTGTGTTATAAATGTTGTCATTTTTCCTGTCCTCCCCCACTGCCTGGAGATCTATTGGAATAATCTATTCTACTGCAGCCATGTAGAATGCAATAGGAAAAAAAACATTTGGTGGTGGTGGGAAGGGGGGGGGTTCATTCTTATGTATGAACACTTTACAATTTGTAGACCCATCAAAACAATCTTGTCAAGTGCCATACAATTAGTGAGGTAGTCACACCTTTTAAACTGTAATCCCAGTCACACATCTGGAGAGCACAATGTCATGGCAGATCATCTAGCTGCCTACTGCAACTTGAACCCTTATGCTACCTTCTTCTCATTTATTTCCAGGTTTGAGTGGATTACAGGGTATCTAGAACCAAACTTGAGATTTTTGCAGTCAGTCATGGAAGAGAGAATTCTTGTGACCCTGCTGCCCTACAGCAAATGAACCAGGCATGCAGACACATAATCTTGTCTAATTATGCAATGTGCCTTTAAAACTCCAGACTCCCCCTGTGCACCATTAGAGCAACTTATAACACATATTTTATGCCATGTTAGCATTATTTGCTTTTACAGGCTTGATCTTAGTGGCAAAAATGTCTATCAAGTTGTTTTAATCTCCAGAGGTTCAGGAGCTCCATAGCTATTAGTCTTGTATAGAGACTCTTAGCCCAAGCAGAGTGACAGTAAACAGTTTATGGTATATTCCCTATAGTGTAATGACTACATAACCACATCTTCTGGAGTTAGAAAATATTATTCAATTATATATTAATACGGGTATGGGATCCGTTATCCTGAAACCCATTATCCAGAAAGATCCCCTAGACTCCATTTTATCCAAATAATCCATATTTTTTAAAAATGATTTCCCTTTTCTCTGTAACAATGAAGCATTACCTTGTAATTCATCCTTATTGGAAACAAAACCAGCCTATTGAGTTTATGTAATATTTACATGATGATGGACAAGGAAACACTTCAACACAAGTTTTTACTATATAATAGAGTACCCCCTGCTGTATGGAATCACTACCCTTACTTTTCAAAAAATTTTAAAATTTTGCTTGCAGCCACACATGGTTCCTTGATAAAGATAGCTTGGACTCGGACGCCATTTTTTTTTCTTCAAGATGGCTGCTGTCAACCTACTGCACTATGGGCATTTTTTTCGATTTACTCTGTGTCTCAGGGGTGGCATGCTGCCCAGAGGCAACATTTACCAATTCATGCATGGCAAATCTCCTACAGTTACAGCCTAGGGTTTTTTTGGATAAGGGATCTTTCCATAATTTGGATCTCCATACTTTAAGGGGCCGATTTACTAAAATTCAGACTTCCTTTTTTTTCACAAATTGTATTTTTTCTCTAAACTGTTTTTTTTAAATTCACTAAAACTGTAAAAACGTAAGATTTATGAAAGGGGTAATTTACTAAACCTCGATTTTTTGTGGTCAAGGTTTTTTGGGCAAAAACCTTAATTTTTAGAGATTTATTATACCCCGAAGCTGTTAAAAGTCCAAATCCAAAAATCCACCATCTTAAACCTGTCAAGGTCATGTAGAAGTCAATGACAATATGAAAATATTGTGATCTGCGCTGGGTTTCGTCTGATAATTCCACGAATTCAGGGTTTTTGCCCAATAACTTGAGTGAAAAATCTAGCGTTTTTGGTGTCAAATTCAAAAAATTTGTACCATTTGAGTTTTAGCTTGATTTTATCGAGTCTTTTCCCAACCCGACTGTTTCTAGTTATTTTATTGATAAATAAGATAAAATCGTGGATGGGAGGGAGTTTGGTTGAGCTTGGTTTAATAAAGAGATGAGATAATCTCAAGTTTTAGTAAATAACCCCCAAGTTTAAAAACCACAAAAAACTCTCAAATAAAAATGTGCCAAGTAAAAGCAGTCGATATACCACAGGAATCAATGGGAGCTGCGCTGATACCATTGGACCTTTTTTTTAACCATTAAGACTTTTAGAGGTTTTCAATTTCTTTTCGCTAGTAATTGTTCAAAAAACTAGAATTTTTAGAGGTGTTATAGATGTTTGTATTTTTAGTGAATTTTTCTGCATTTTTTTCTATTCATACTTTTTGTATTCTGATCTTTTAATAACTTTTATGGCATTCGCGTTATTAGAGCAATAGAGTTTAACTATGGTTTCAAAAAGCTTGAATACCACTAAAATTTGACCTTTAATAAATGGGCCTCCATGTGTACTGAAAAATCTTTTAATAAATAAACTCAGTATCATTGTTTTGCCTCCAATAAAGATTATTTATATCAGTTATTTATAATAGCAGGGAAAAAGGAAATCATGTTTTATAATATTATTTAATTAAAATGTAGTGTCTGGAGATGGCCTATGGTACATAGGTGGAAATAAAAGGCACAGACCAGCTGTGGTCAATCACTGTAGTTTATGGAATGTCAGTAGGGAGCTGTTAAGCGGATGAACATGACAAATAAAACTATGCCATATGAAATCTGATTAATTTATTGAAAGCTATTGATCTGTGGGATCTGTGTGAAGGCTATAAGAAAATATAAATGTCTTTGAATATCCCCAGGGTAACTGTCAAGTCCATTACTGTAAATGGGAAGCAGTTTGACAATATCATATTGCCTTAACCAGGCTGTTCCTCAAAAGTTATTAGCCGTGCATTAAGGGAAATGTTGAGGAAGGTCCTTCGGAAACCCAAGATTACTTTAAAAGAGCCCCAGGGGCCAATAGCTGAAAATGCTGACAATTCCATCATCTCAAAATACATCTACAAACATGCACTGTAAGGAATGGTGGAAGGAAGGAAACAACTACTGAAGAAAATCCAATAATCCATTTGCAAAGAAACAGTGGGCGCTGCTCCCATGTGGGACAGGAGTCTGACATTTCTTTGTCTTACGGCTGTATAATATGTCTGGGATAAACAAAGCAAAACACGTTGCTCTGCAAATAGCATGCCTGGTGTTGATAAAATTCATGACATGTTATTCTGCTGTCATTTTTGCTGGGCTATAGGCTAAAAATACAGGCGTGTGACTTCTTTATAGGATTATTATGGAATAATCTGGATGCATTTCATTTCAGCTAAAACATTTCTTGATATTTACTTAAAGCAATTTTTTTTTTGTTCATAAAAACATTTAAGATGAAGAAATCCAATTTAAGAGAACTATATTAAAGGAAGAAATAGTTGCATTTCAGGAGATACATCAAAAGGCAATTTGAGCATCACATTGAGATCACAAGGTACATTCAGCGGACGTCATTGGTCCCCAAAAGGCAATCTCTGCATGACTAACACATCGTGTTTTGGTAAAAAGTGTTGTTATTTAGTTATCAAAACAACTTTGCATGGGGAAAAAAATGAAAGATACAGGGGAATGGTGAAACTCCCAAAATATATTGACACATTTGACACTTTTTGTTGCAGGACTCCAGTTATTTTTAATGGGTACTTTTCATTAGCACAGCAAACAAAAACTGGTTCCTGTACTTATTTCCTTTGTCTGTTTGAAGTTGCTTTTCCATGATTGTACAATTTCTTGAATTTACAAGTATATTATATATAATTAATCCTTATTGGAAGCAAAACAATCCTATTGGTTTTATTTAGGGGCTGATTTATCAAGGGTCGAATTTCGAAGCTAAAAATACTTAGAAATTCGACCATCGAATTAAAATACTTTGAATTCGAATATTGAATTCCAACTTTTTTTCATTGAATTTGGCTATTCGAAGTAAAATCGAACGATCGAACGATTAAACCCTTCGAATCTAACGATTAAGTATGATCGAACGATTTTTACTTCGACTTCAAAAACGTAGAAAAATGCTGTAGAAGGTCCCCATAGGCTAACATAGCACTTCGGCAGGTTTAATTTGGTGAAGTATTGAAGTTGAAGTTTTTTAAAGAGACACTACTTCAATTATCAAATAGTTGAACGATTTTTACTTCGAATCGAAGTCGAAAAAAATTCTAAGTCGTAATATCCTACTCGATGGTCGAAGTATCCAAAAAATTACTTTGAATTTCAAATTTTTTTACTTCGATAATTCCCTAGAATTCACTTCGACCCTTGATAAATCTTCCCCTTAATGTTTAAATCATCTTCAGCAGACTTAAGGTATGGAGATCCAAATTACGAAAAGATCCCTTATCCAGAAAACCCCAGGTCCGGAACATTATTGATAACAGGTCTTATACCTGTAATAGGGAAGTTCTGAAGCTGGGCTGGGCAAGAAGGAAGCAGCTTCGGTCCCTAATTACAGCTTAATAAATGAGGGCATACTGAAAAGATGGCTCACTTCGCAGAATAACCTAGTCCCACATGTTTTAATGAACTTTTCCCTAGTGAAAAGTTTCCCTTTATGAAATATAGGCAACTAAAATGGTTAGCAAGAGTTGTTGTAGTTTACAGATGTCAGAGATTTTCTTAGCTTCGTCTATTTATAAACCTCCAACTGAGACAGAAATATCTCATGTTAGTTTTACTCTGCTGCAACTTCTACTACATTTTTATTCTTATTCCACTCTATGTCTAAAGGACTAGACTTGAAAATCCTTGAAATGACAATGAAAAACAGAATCCCAATACATTTTACTGTAAATTTCACAATAAGAACTTTGGGGTTGTGTGGTAGTTACTTTTTTCTTGTTTCAGGTTCTTAAAGGAAAACTATACTCTCCAAACAAATAAGGTCTCTATAAAAATATATTGCAAAAAACAACTCATATGTAAAACCTTGCTTCATGTAAATAAACCCTTTTCATAATAATATAACTTTTTAGTAGTATGTGCCATTGAGTAATTCTAAATAGAAATTTGCCTTTTTAGGAACTAATGGCCACCCCCTGGGATTCTACGATTCACGGTGCACACAAACAAACCAAACATGTTAGGTCACATGAGCAAATTAACCAACACAGTTCTTCTTCTTCCAAACTTCTTCCTGTTACAGTTAGAGCTGGTCAGGTGATCTCTTAGGCAGTTTAGAAGGAAACCGCTCCGACTCACCACATGTAGAGAGTTGAAAATCGGCAGCACAAATCATTAGACCAGATGAAGGAGTCTCTCATTGCCCCACGCTGTACAAAGCATAAAGGAGAAAACGGCAGAGTTCCGCACACCAGACTGTTTGTTTAAAAATTAAAAATCTTTATTTTGTCCATGTTAAAACACACACTTCATCGCTGCATCATATGATGAAGGGCAGCTGTGCCTGAAACGCGTCAAGCTACCCATGCAGCTTGTGTTTTATCATGGATTAAATAAAGATTTTATATTTTTAAACAAACAGTCCGGTGTGCGGAACTCTGCCGTGATCTCTGAGGCAGCACAGAAAATATCATAAAGTGGGGGCTCAAGGGAAAAGATGTAAAAGGGCCATATTTACATACAGTATTCCAGTTTGCTAAGATTTTATAATGTGCCACTTAATATGACATGTTGCGTAAGTATTCATTTTGGGGGTGAAGTTTTCCTTTAAGCAGTGGAGTAACTACCATAAAGCACACCCAAGTCATGAGGGGGCCTGGGGAGAGCTTGCTGGGTCTGCTTGGTTGTGTACATAGACGCAAAGGGGGAAATGTAATATAATTCTCAAGGACAAAACTTTCCAAATAAAAATTTGCGTGTCGCAATGTAATAGTCTATACAAGGCTTTTCTTGCATTTCAAGTCTTAATTGCCCATTGCGAACCTTTAACACCTGCTCTGGATTTTTGTTAAATATTTTGTTGCAAAATACTGTTTGCGATTGCGAAATTTTATTATACACACTGCAAATGTTCGCAAAAGCAATTTCGTCGCAAACTTCGTCGTTGAGGTCAGTCAAAAATGGTGCAAACATGGTCGTCCTTGCGAACGATTTTTTTTCTCTAACAAAGCATATTACATTCCCCCTACCTGACTATTGTTCAGTGATTGGTTATTATTGGTGCCAAATCATCCATAAGATCGTCAATTATTTGTGTCCATATTTGACAAACTCACACAAGTTATGGTTTATACCATAACTCCTAAATTCTAGATAAAAAAAAAAAAATCTTTTTTTTGTGTCTAAAACATGGCGATTTACACCTACACATAGTACTGTATTTGTGACTGAGTCCTCTGCTTTGTTATTACCTGCAAAATCAGCTAATCTGTACTAAATCTGTATTTAATGATGGTAATATTCATTGTATTTTAAATGCCTTTTTTTGTTTTGCATACAAACTGTGTTGTGCTTGCCTTGCATTCTTTTCACATGGGTTTACATAGTATTGTAGCATAGTAAGAAAGGATGCATACGTCTGTATAGTTTGTAGAGAAAAGCACATAAAATTGTTTAAAATCCTGTTGTGTGAGCAGCAGGTATTATTTTGTTTTCCCCCTTTTTATAGATGCCAGTTTGCTTGTACTCTTTCAATGAGAGAGAAATTCAGGCAATTCTCATTTAAACCCTGTGCTTAATTTCCCCTTTGTACTTTCAATGACTTGTTTTATATGTCATCCATGTACACTTTACCTCCCAGTGAGCCTCATATCCACAAAGAACACATCACAGCTTCTGCTCTATAGACATAGCATTGTCATATTTAAGTGTCGTTTTTTCGTTCTAGTTTTCGTTAATAATCTATAATTTGATATGGATATTGAATTTCCAGTACAAAATTACAAAGTGGTGACACATTTTTCTTATATCAATGGTATTTTTAGATTTTCTTCTGATGTATCCAATTGCAGTTACTGTATTAAATGGACTTTGTCAATCCAAAAGTACAGCCTATAAAGTACTAAACTGGATGCTGTTCTGCTGTTATCAAATCTCAAAAATAGTAAAGTATAAAGGGAGTGATGATAGATTTGAGCTTCTCACACCATTATCCAAGATTCCCAAATGTCAATTCTCTTTTTCCTCATTTTTCTAGTCTTTTTTTCTTGGCTCTCTCTTTTTCGCTCGCCCAAAAGTTTGCATAAGACTTTTTCTTCTACCTTCCCATTCCTCTCCATTATGTATTCTTATAGCTTCATTTCCATTTCATTTTATAACATCACAAACCAAATGTATCCCCGTCTCCATTTGTCTAACTTTGATTTAATTATCTTTACAACCCCCCCACCACCCACCATTTCTTCTCCATCCAACAATCCATTTTCTTTTTTCACTTAATTTCCTTATATAAGGCCGAAGTGTTTTTATACAGGTCATGGAACTCCAAGGTGACTTCTAAAATCCTCATATTTTGCAACAGGGGGAACTTTATTTATTATAATAAATATAATGTCATGTGACAACACTAAGCTCTGATTATAACCGATGACATCACTAAGCACCGTTTATAAAGATATCGTTTACAGGACATTCATGGCTCTTGTGTATTATATAAATATTATCTAACTAAATATAAGCATAAACCACAAATTGAAACACAGGACAAATGGCCTTAATAAATATAAAATAATTAATGTAATTATGTGTTCATGAATAATTTTACACGTTTACATGTCCTTCAAAAGTAACATAACAAACACAGTAAATGGAAGCAAATATAATACAAGCGTCAAATGAAATACTGATAAATATTGTGGAAAATACAATGAGGGAATCACATTATTTATATACAAGCAGCCAAGGCATTCCAAAAGAGAACAAAACAGCAAAGGTCACCGGAGTCACAACTAATAAAGAAGACAACAATGTTTATTACATTTCTGGTCCCTATAATCGAGGATAACGCTAGGATTAGTGATGAAGCATGGCATTCTCTGAAGCTCTGTTTCCTAATTTTTAGAATCTGAAAATTGCTTTTCTCTGTCAACTAATAGATTAATCAGTTATCTCATCCAGGGAATGAAATGTTTTAAAATGAAACTGGCATAGTGTTAAAGAAAATGTGTAAGTAGAAATAATATTAAAGATCTTTCTTTAGAACCTTGTATACATTATTGTAAATATGTAATAATATATATTATTATTGTTGCAGCCTTCTAAATTCCCCCTTTCATTATACCGGTAGACCAGACCGTTTCTCTATTAATATAGCAATTACAAAGCCTGTATTAGAGCCTTGCTCACCAGCAGATAAATTGAAGTGTCAGGTGTTAGAAACACTTTCCCAAGCTCCTGTGACTGCTGTTATCACAATTTTCCTATGTAGCCTGAAGGTCAGCATTAAATACATGTACAGACTGAGGGCCACCCTGTAAAATGCCAATGTACTGCTTGTTGTATTGTTTAGTATATTCCCTAAAGCATGTTATCTTCTACTGGTATAAACAATATGTCCACTCAATTGTCATTTTTTTCTCTGTAATAATAAAACAGTACCTTGTACTTGATCCAAACTAAGATATATAATTAATCCTTATTGGAAGCAAAACCAGCCTATTGGGTTTATTTAAAGAGGTTGTTCACTTTTGAGTTAACTTTTAGTATGATGTAGAGATTGATGTTCTGAGACAATTTGCAGTGGCTTTTGAGTTTTTTTTTTTAGCAAATTATCCTAGTAGCTGTCATGGGAATACACAGCAACTGGAGGTCACTTAGGGGCAGATTTATCAAGGGTCAAATTTCGAAGTGGAAAATACGATTTTCCTTCGAATATAAAAAACTTTGCAAATTGCTCTGGAAAGTCCCCATAGGCTAACATAGCACTTCGGCAGGTTTAAGTTGGCAAAGTATTGAAGTCTAAGTTTTTTTAAAGAGACATTACTTCAATTATCGAATGGTCAAATAGTCAAACGATTTTTACTTCTAATAGAATTCAAAGTAAATTCGAAGTCATAGTATCCTATTCGATGGTCGAAGTATTCAAAAAATTACTTTGAATTTGAAATTTTTTAACGTAGAAAATTCCCTCGAATTCACTTCGACCCTTGATAAATCTGCCCCTTAAGGTAGAAAGCTGAAGTTTATCGACACAGGCTGCGTGGATTCTGTACTCGCAAGATGCATAATACAGATTGAAAAACAGGGAGGGTATTTTATTTCCTTTCACACAACACGTTATTACAAAGACAGAAAAGAAACAGTGTGGTGTGGGAGGCGTACATACCAGGGCTGTATTTAGGTCCGATGGCGCCCTAGGCATTGAACCTAAACACGCCCCTACGACATGAGTGCTGAAGTCACGCAATGCGTTCAGCGGAAATGACATCAGCGCCCCCTGCACATGCTGTCACTTCCGCAGTCTTCTTCAGACCCCCTACCCCTCAGCTCCGTCACCGGATTTCCTATGGAAATTCGTGGCTGAGGTTGTGCCTAGGCACAGGCCCTCAAGGGCCTATATATAAAATACAGCCCTGGTACATACCTGTAGCAACCTTGAACACTTGTAGGGAGGTGCACCTCCCAATAAAGCCCCACAACCATAAAACAATGAAACCATACACAGTACTTATGAGACCCCACTCTGGAGATGTCACACAAATGGTACAATGAAGGGGTAATCTGAAACTGCTTCACTCTGTCCTTGAGTACTAACCACTAAAGGGGGGCATGAATCTGTGGATAGACTCTGTATATACCGTGTCAGGCCTGCTATACAAATGTAACCATTATACAACCATGCATTGATTTGAATTCGAGACTGGAATATAAAAAGGAGAGCCTAAATAGAAAGATGAGTAATAAAAAGTAGCAAGAAGAATACATTTGTAGCCTTAAAGAGCATTCATTTTTTAGATGGGGTCAGTGACCCTCATTTGAAAGCTGGAGTCAGAAGAAGAGGCAAATAATCCAAAAACTATAAAAAAGAAAAAATGAAGGCCGTTTGGAAAGTTGCTTAAAATGAGTCATTCTATGAAATACTAAAAGTTAACTTAAAGGTGAACCATATAGCACTCTCTGTATCCTAAAGTAGCCTGTATTCCAGGGAACATGTTGAAATGTTTGTAGCTTTTGCAAATATTTTAAAAAACATAAGATTATCAAAATCATTTATTAGAAAAAATTAAAGCATTGTCACAAAACATGCCTGTGTGACATATGCCTTTTATACAATGTAAATGCGGTTTTATTATGTTCAAATATTAAAAGGTTACTGGTCTTCATTGCATGTTCTTATCCTTGTTTCTATGCAGACTACACTAACACTCATTGGAAAGCTCCAGGCTTGCATGCTAAATTGAAATTAGACAAACCAAACAAAACCTGGGCTTAAAACAGGATTTTGGTGCTATACAGACAATACCTTCCACATATCAGGCATTCTTTTTTGGCATGGTGCAGTTGTTAATTGTCACTGGTTTTACACAGGCTGTCTGGTTCTACACTGCCTATCCAGATTTCCGACTTTGGAAATCCAAACAACCCCATCCCCTGATTTCACACACATCCTGACTTCCATGCCACCCCCTCCCAATTTTCTTATGACGATCCCTAAGCAGCCCAGACCACACTGAGCATGTGCACAGTCTTGGTCTTGCAAGGTGTTTAACAAAGTTACAAGATGGTGACCCCCTGTGGTCATAAATCATTTGTTTGATTAGGCTTGTGGTGCAGAAAATTCATGTTTATGTTTAGTATACAAAATGCAGAATTTCTAGCCTTATTCTGTTTTAGAATTTACTTCCCCTTTAAGAACAGGAAGAACATTAATAGTGGTGTTGCTGTAGTCATACAACATTCTGGCCTGTAAACTTTTTTCTGAAGCTTAATTTATTGCATATACTAGTATGTGAACACCATCAGTAACACATGAAAGTTAAAATAATTCAAATCATGTACAAATATAAAAATGTTTTCTGAGATACTGAAGTTTTGACTTTTTATTTTTCCTTTGGATTTGGTGGGTTCGGACAATTGTTTCTGTTGCCTAAACAAAGCTTCACCAGGGGGCAGATTCACTAAGCTCGAGTGAAGGATTCGAATGAAAAATACTTCGAATTTCGAAGTATTTTTTTGGTACTTCGACCATCGAATTGGTTAAATTCGTTCGAATTCGAACGAAATCGAAGGATTCGAAGTAAAAATCGTTCGACTATTCGACCATTCGATAGTCGAAGTACTTTCCCTTTAAAAAAAACTTCGACCCCCTACTTCGGCAGGTAAAACCTACCGAAGTCAATGTTAGCCTATGGGGAAGGTCCCCATAGGTTTGCTAACCTTTTTTTGATCGAAGGATTTTCCTTCGATCGTTGGATTAAAATCCTTCGAATCGAACGATTCGAAGGATTTAATCGTTCGATCGAACGAAAAATCCTTCGATCGATCGATCGAAGGATTAGCGCTAAATCCTTCGACTTCGATATTCGAAGTCGAAGGATTTCAATTCGAGGGTCGAATTTCGAAGTATTTTTAACTTCGAAATTCGACCCTTAATGAATCTGCCCCCTAGTGTGTTATATTGATTTGGTATAGAATGGTCAACAAAATTAAAAATACATTTTGGAAGGATATGTATATGCATATATCCATTTCCTATTTCTTTTTATGATAATAGCACATGGGGTAAATCTAAACATTGTCGAGCCTGAGCAAAGTGGGCAACAAAACACTTGGAATAACCCATATTCCTATGAGAATAGGCTGCACCTGGGAGGTTTGCGCTTACGAGTTTTTTACGGCAATAATTGAAAATTCATTCACCTGCATTAAGAGTTTTACATTTTAGTCTATTATTTTTCTAGTATATTGTTTTAAAACCCTAACTGCCATCGCAGCCATTTCATTTAGCGGGTTATTTACTAAAATCTGAATTTATCAGATTTTTTTATTAAACAAAGCTTGACCAAACTCCTATCCACGATTGCATCTTATTCATCAATAAAATAACAAAAAAAAAGTCGGGTTGAGAAAAAACTTGATAAAATCAAGCAAAAACTCGAATCATACAAATTGTTTAGACTTTACTCCAGAATAGCTGGATTTTTTCGAGTTGTCGCCCCAAAACCCAAATTATTTTGTATTATTGGGCTAATCCCAGCACAGACCACAATATCTTCAAATTGGGATAGAGACATCTGTCATTGGCTTATAAATGCCCTCGACAGGTTTGATATGGTGGATTTTCAGATTCAGACTTTTTGCAACTTCAGAGTATAATAATATATAATTTAATTATAATTCCCTCAAAAATTCAGGTTTTTGCCCAAAAAGCCTTGACCAGAAAGAAATCGAGTTTAGTAAAATAAAACCCTAATACTTGGTCATCATTATCTGGTTCTTTCTCTACTTATTGATGATCCAACATTTAGGGGGTTATTTATCAAAGGTCGAGTTTGTGAGATTTTTTATGCCTTGAATAAACTCACAGCTCAAATGTTTTTTTATTCATGAAAAAACTCAAATGTAAAAAACTTTAATCAGTACAGTCAGAGGTAAAATCTGAATACTCAAATTTATCGAGTTTGAAAAAAAACTCAAATCGCTCGAATTTTCAAGGGCAAACCACTGAAAACAACCTGAACATCTTAAAGGCTACAAACAACTTCAGATGGTTGAAAGGACCTCTGCCATTGACTTCTACAGGACCTCAAAAGGTTTTAGCTGGAGTATCTTTCGGATTTGAGCTATTTCCAGCTTCGGGACATAATAAATCTTGAAAAATGTGAGGTTTTTTTTAACCTAAAAAATTTGAGTTTTTACTGAAACTACCCTTGAAAACTTGATTTTTTCCGGAAAAAAAGAACCCGACCTTTAATAAATAACCCTTAAAGTAGTTATTTTTTCCTTTGTTTTTTTGCTCATTAGTTTCATTGTTTTTCCAGTGCAGCAATACTGTTTATTACTGCATTGTAGCATGAAGCCAGAACTCTGTACAGTAATGTAAACATCATAATTCCATCCGCTCAGCAATTATTTTGCTTTGAATTGATGGCCTTCAAAGATTCAACAGCGCTTATGTTTATTAGAGCTGTAAGAAGAGATTATTAAATGCAGCATCTTTAAGTAAAGGAAATGCACATTTCAGCCCACTGCCATCCACAGTGTGAACTTTGAAGCACTTGTTCAATTATTTAGTATGTGTCATCTATTATACAAATTTTATTTTGTACTTGACACTCTGCCTATTTTCATAAGAATACTTGCAGGTAAAAAGTGGAATCAATGGGCGTTTACTGAAAAGTGTCACAGAGTGGCCCTTAGATTGGTGTCTCTATAAAACTGTGCAGAATATTTACTATTTACACCAATCTACCTTTCACTTAGTAAGAAACTCCATAGGGCAAGTGTATGAAAAAGTGAGGGCTCATTTACAGACAGTCACAAAGCACCATGTTTTTTGCACTTTTCACCCTGCACCGTTGACAGCCTGTGGCTGCAGGTCATTGCACTACAGAATGGAGCCTAAATACCTTCATTTTCTGTATAAATACAGCTCTGCTTGCATTCAGCAGTTATGTATTTATGAGAAACAGGTAGGGTTGCCACCTTTTCACCTGGTGCAATACGGGTAAGGGGCGGGGCTATGATGTGGGGGGATGGGGCAGTGATGTCAGGCGTGGGGCTATGCCATGGTGGCCGGCGATTGGCCAGTTGCCCCTTCAATCATAGGATATCCTGGAAAACCAGACAGGCAGGTTTGACCCGGGCAGCCCTTCAAAAAACTGTGCTGTCCGGGTCAAAACCAGGCAGGTGGCAACCCTAGAAACAGGCAACGGGGAGGCACATAAGTACTCCATCACAGAAATTGGGGCTTTCTATACAGAAGTACAACTGGTATAATATGCCTGTGATTAGGGTTGCCACCTTTTAGATCTGGCCCTACCGGTCAATGATGTAGAGGTAGGGGCAGCCCAGAGAGGGGCGGAGTTGTGCCATTTCGGTGTCAGGGTTATGTTTCAGGGCAGGATTATGACACTTTGGGGGCAGAGTCGCTGAGTTTCGCCAGGAAGCGTCTGCAGCCCTTGCATTAGGCAAGTAGGGGAGCGGGGCGGATCTGAGGTGGGCTAGGGGCGGAACAATAGGGATTACTAATTTACCAGCTAATAAATTTACAACAGTACATTTGTAAAACTGGCCCCATCCTTGGCAGGTATTTTACTGGCTAGGCCAGTGAATTACCGGCCAGGTGGCAAACCTACCTGTGATTTACATCGTGGACATTCAGGCTCCTCATTAGGGATACACTGAATCCACTATTTGGGATTCTGCTGAATCCCCTAATCCTTCATGAAAGATTCAGATGTATACCGAACCCGAATCTTAATTTGCATATGTAAATTAGGGGCAGGAAAGGAAAAAGTGAAAAAAACATTTTTACTTCCTTGTTGACGAAAAGTCATGTGATGTCCTTTCCCACCCCTAATTTACATTTGCAAATATGATCCAAATTTGGTTCGGCCAGGCACAAAGATTCGGCTGAATTCTGAATCCTGCTGAAAAGGGCCAAATCCTGGCTGAATCCCCAACCGAGTCCTTGATTTGGTGAAACCCAACTTCTCATATAGCAGCATGCCTGTTGATGATATGTATGAACTTGTCCACAACCTGGATGGCATGCACCAACAAAATGAACTCAGTTTCTAATAGTAACTTCTACACCTGTGGGGAACATCTTAGCATGTAAAGTATACATAGGGGCTGATTCACTAAGGGTCGAATATCGAGGGTTAATTAACCCTCGATATTCGACTGGGAATTGAAATCCTTCGACTTCGAATATCGAAGTCGAAGGATTTAGCACAAATTGTGCGATTGTACGATCGAAGGATTATTCCTTCGATCGAACGATTAAATCCTTCGAATCGAACGATTCAAAGGATTTTAATCCAATGATTGAAGGAATATCCTTCGATCAAAAAAACTTAGGCAAGCCTATGGGGACCTTCCCCATAGGCTAACATTGACTTCGGTAGCTTTTATCTGCCGAACTAGGGGGTCGAAGTTTTTTTTAAAGAGACAGTACTTCGACTATCGAATGGTCGAATAGTCGAACGATTTTTAGTTCAAATCCTTCGTTTCGAAGTCGTAGTCGAAGGTCGAAGTAGCCCATTCGATGGTCGAAGTAGCCCAAAAAAACCTTCGAAATTTTTTTACTTCGAATCCTTCACTCGAATTTAGTGAATCAGCCCCATAGCGTTTATGCTAATATCACTGGTTTGTGTTTAAATCATTTGCATAGACCTCTAAAAATCCCATAGGAATGAATAGAACTTGGGTGAGTTTTTAAGTATTGAGCTCTAAAGTCACATTTTAATAAATCTGCCCCATAATATAGCTGAGCCAAATTTGATCAGCTAAGGAAGGAATGAGTTAAAAATAAGTTATTTGATTTCAATATCTTCAAGTAGATGCATAATCCAATAACTGCAGCACTCTGATGGTCATAGTGATATTTCAGTGTTGTGATTTTATTGGCTCATTTGCTCAAGTAGACAAAAAAGTGGCAACGTTTCGGGCCTCGTAGGGCCCTTTACCAATAAAATCACAATGCTGAAATATCACTATAACCATCAGAGTGCTGCAGTTGTTGGATTATGCATAGTATTGCCCTGACCTGTGGCAGGTTGAGTTAATCACTGCTGAGCACCTGATCCGAAAGGATTGTACACGAGGTTTGAGCGCTCCATTATTGTGTGGAATTACTTATCTTCAAGTAGATGTTGAGACCTTCATTGATAATACAGAGATACAATTAGATTTTGCTTGTTTTTAAATATCAGACCTCCTGCCCCTGTAAAATTCTGTGTTTACATGTACCTAGACTCCAAATGCAGAGTTGCACAGTGGGGATGTTATTGTAGGGGGCACGTAGAGTTTTATATATTACCAGTAATGTGATTGGGGAGGGAGCAAGTGGCCCAACTTAAAAACAGAGGGAAGCTGTTTCCTTGATCTCTTTAATACAATGTAATGCAGAAATGCAAAAATCGAAGCACATATTTTTAAAGGGGACCTGTTGCCCTAAGAAATAATTCCAAATTATTTTCTATCATCTTAGTTGAGCAAAATAAATTTACTTACACTACATTTATTATTTACATTTTGTTTCCTTCAGTCTTGGAATTACACAATAACAGCAAGCAGACAGGAGCCATTTTCTGGACACTGTTATTAAGACAAATTGTGTATCACCCCCAAAATCTTATGTATGCACCAGAATGGGGGACCTACTGCCCATGCACAGTACCCTACCAAATTATAGAGTGTTAGGAGGGAGGAGGAATGCGTGGAGGGCAGTGACATCTAGGAAGTCCTGGATAGAAAGTGAAAGTAATTGAGTGCCCCACCTCTATGCCTCAGGCATAGAGGTGGGGCAGGTAATATTTGATTGACAGCTCAGATATTTAAACACCTTTATAACAGGTATGGATGCTTTAATGAAAAAAAATATTTGGGTTCCATGTTTAATTTGCAAATTATTTTTATTATACAGCTTTTTATGTGTAGGTGACAGGTCCACTTTAAGGTCCCATGAGCAAGGTTGAAAAAACTTTCCCTAGTTTGTAATGAAACAAGATACAAAGTTTGCCAAGGTGCAGTATCCCATAGTAACCAATGTGATGTTTGTTTTCAGATAAATGACCAGTAAGTTGCTATAAGTGATTAGAACTGTAGAAAATGTTGCACCTTATTCTACATAACCCCCTAAAGTCTAATCTAGTCACATCTGCGGCTTCAAGACTTGGTTTAACTGCAGCCTCCAATACTAATTCGAAAATCAATGTAGAGCTGCTTGATAAATATGTAAAATCAACCAAGCTTAAATTACTCTTTGGAGGTCAGCAATGATTTTAGATCATTATTATTTGTTTATTTTCACAAAATGTGTTTCCTTAGTATCTTCTGTGAGCTATTTATTTGTGCCATTTGGTATTTTCCAAATTTTTTGTATTTGAAATCACCATTGAAGATTCCTGCGATGGAAGTCATTATTAGTGCTTCTGACAGCGAGGGGGTGAAGATTGTTCTGGTGGGTGTTTTTTATTTATAGTGGAGATAATTGCAGCCTTTTAGGCTTTCCTGACATATGTGGTAATGGAAATGTGAAATCTTTTTTCAGTCTGATTTTATATTCATAAAGTGCCTAGCATCTGAGGAACTGGCACTTTATGTATTTCTAAGAGCCATAATTGTTTTACTTAAGGGGTCCCATTTACCATGGTGGTACAGGTATGGGACCCGTTATCTGGAAACCTGTTATCTAGAATGCTCCGAATTATGGGAAGGCCATCGACCATAGACTATAGTTTAATGAAATAATTAAATTTTTAAGAATAATTTCCTTTTTCTATGTAATAATAAAACAGAACCTTGCAATTGATCCCAACTAAAATTTAATTGATCCTTATTGGAGGAGATAACAATATTATTGGGTTTATATAGTATTTAAATTATATTTTAGTAGACTTTAAGTATGGAGAAAGAAAGATGGTGCTCCAGAATAAATTGTAAATGACTCACCAAATAATAAATGTGGTCCTGGTGCACCAGCCCCAGACCCCCAGCTTTAGGGAGCGGTACGACAAAAGATGTGTGGAAAAGGCAGGGCCGACCGGCACTCAAACGGATACACAGGAACAGAGAAGATCAGTTAAAAAATAATTTTATTTATACAAGTTAAAAATGGATATTTGCATCTCCATCCGCCCTATGTGTTTCGCACCCACTCAGGGCACTTGAGCTCAAGCCCTAACTAAGTGCCCTGAGTGGGTGCGAAATGCGTAGGGCAGATGGAGATGCAAATATGCATTTTTAACTTTGTATAAATAAAATTATTTTTTAACTGATCTTCTCTGGTAGCCCATGACTTAGTGCCCTGAGTGGGTGCGAAACGCGTAGGGCGGATGGAGATGCAAATATACATTTTTAACTTTGTATAAATAAAATTATTTTTTAACTGATCTTCTCTGGTCCTATGGATCCGTTTGAGTGCCGGTCGCCCCTGCCTTTTCCACACATCTTAAAGTATGGAGACCCAAATTATGGAAAGCCCCAGGTCCAAAAAAAATCTGGATAACAGGTCCCATACCTGTACTTTGTTTCAGTTTTGTTTGACACAGTTATTATTGTATGTATGTTGGCTCACTGATCCTGGCTGATAACCATGTTCTATGGGTACCAGTGCAATGATCAGGGAACTTTAAAAATGTGATGCCCCGTGTTGGTCAGTGCAATCATTTGGCCTGTTTGTCAGAACAATAGAAACAGTATAGTAATACTAAGGCAGCAATGCTATGTATGGCCCCTTGTATGCCACCTGTCCATTCAGCCTGTGGGCTGTTTTATCAGAAAGCATACCCGATTGGCCTCATTTACTCTGGCACATGGGGCAATTTGCCTCTCTTCCCAGAATTTCAGCATAATTGTTGATGTAAGCTAAGTTGTGACCATTTCAACTTGATACACCAAAATGAATGCAAATTAGAATCTGTTGGCAAATGCAAAATTGTACACAATTTCCAGTGTATTTATTTCAAAACAGTGTCACTTTCCATGTGTGATGTAGAGTCTGATTTACTTGGCACAAGTCAGTAGCACCACCTCTGAGCACTGAACTTTCTGTCATGTCTAAGTTGGTGTTAATTCCAAGGATACCATGCATCAATAAGTGTCCCTGCACATAATTCATGGCTGGAGGGGCATATTTACTCTGCTGCAAGTTGAAATGAGCGATTGCATTTAGTTTTGTCATAAATAAGCTAACTCTTCTTAAGCTGGCTGTACTTGGAAACATTCAGTTAGGCAGTTTGGTAATTATGGGGTTTTGCTTGATGTAGTCAGTATTTCTGGACTGAGATTCTGTTGAGTTCATCCCAGAGTGCAATGCTGTTGTTGTTGTTGTGATATAATTTGCCATATATATAATTTCCACTTCAAGATGAAGTATGTGATTGTTGATAAACTGATTGCACTGGTTTTGTACTGCTGGAACTCCTCATAACTGGACCACAAGGTGTGTATGGGGCTGTTGTGGAAATTCAGTTACTGGAGATCACTTGAGGTAAAATATAAAATTTATATTACACAAGCTCCTCAGTTTCTCGACTCACAAAGAGTCAGAACTCCAAACATAGGAATCATAGAGCTTTATAGACTTGGGAACGTAAGACATGAGAATATATGCATACAGGAATGAAAGGGAGTTACCGGTGGGAGAGCACAGAGATATCGCTCCACAGCACAAAAAAAACAAAGAACTTCCTATAGACCCAAAAAGGTGGTTCTGGTTCAAGGCCAGGGTACTAGTGACCAAGGCTATATTGAGGACAGAGTCTATGCAAGTCAAAGGGCTCACATCTACTTACACAGAATTTTATCTTCTCTCAGTGTCATTTGGGTTTTTCTCTGTTTCTGTCTTTCACTGTATTTCGTGTGTATCAGAGAGGACTGGCCTATTTAAAAGTGATGCTTAATTAAACGTAATCAGAATGTTCTGCCTGCAGACTGAATGAATAGATCACTTATGTGTGACCACCTTTACTCTTTTGTTTCCCGGTTTCTGTGCCTGTAGCCCTTCATATGCCTGTATGGTGGTCATGAGCAAGTTATGAGCTGGAATCACAAAGAAAGGTTAAATATGTGGAAGATAAGTTATGTCTAAAGCAGCAGTTACTTTATATGCATAAGGCTGCTATTCAAAGGAACTGGCAAAGCAGCCTAAAACCAGAGACAAGTCTTTAAGGTGAATCTGAACCTTAAATCATTATTTATATAAAACACTACTTATACTGTCACCAATAACATTAAAGTAGTGATGAGTGATCATTTCGAGGTAAATATTTGAAGTCTAAATTATTCTTATATAAAATACCACTCATTTCTAGTGATGGGCGAATCTGTTCCGAAAAATTAGCAAAACGCATTGAAGTCAATGGAAGTCAAAATAATTTTGATGCGAGCGGCAATTTTTATATGCGCGACTATTTGGTCCAAATGCATTAAAGTCAATGGACATCCGAATGCACGCGCCAATTTTTCAGTGGCGAATCGTCGCCGCAGCTTGCAAATGAATACACTTGCGGTGAAATTTGTCGCAAATTCGTGTCTGGCAAATTAATTCTCCCATAACTACTCACTTGTACTGCTCCTACTCCTAAAATATGAAATGCTAAAAGTGTACAAATGCTTCAGAGTTTTTGCTATATTGTGATTTCCCCCCCACACTTACCTGTAAACATTCAGTTTCAGTTTTAGTGTGATTCTTAAATACCAACCAAACATGCTTTTCAGTACCCATCAAATCTCACATCTACTGCACCCCCCCCTTTAAGATCACAGGGGAGATACAAAATAAATGTCACCTTTTCCAAAAATATTATGTTATAGGTAAAGCACTTTTATCTTTCTTCAAACCCAAGGACCAAATAATGACCAGCAGAATGACCAGGGTTGGTTGTTGGAAGTTCAAATCTAAATGTCAATGCCACTGGTTAACCTACAGTCTTAAGTTAATGCACAGGGTATGCCAATATGAACAATAAGAATAAACATAAATGGCACATGGTAGAATGCATGTGACTCATTCATAATCAGGACTGGGGTTATATTGTTATGCACGAGGAAATGCTGACAGGGACAAGCAACTGCAAATTCAGCCTCCTTTTGCTATCTTCAAGCCAGGTCAGCATCTGTAAGTGTAAGTGTAAGTTCAATTATTTGATTCTAATGTGTTGTGAGTAAATGTGTTTTTCATTATATGGTATTACCATTTCTTTAGAACTTTAAAAAGACAAAATGATCCTATTTTTCTGGAAAACCCCTGTAATCAATACTTTCTGGCCAAGAGGTTTTGTAAAATGAAACTGTACCCTCACATTTAGGGGCAGATTTATCAAGGGTCGAAGTGAATTAGAGGGAATTTCAAAGTAAAAAAATTCGAAGTCATTTTTGGATACTTAGACCATCGAATAGGATACTACGACTTCGAATTGACTTCGAATTCGATTTAAAGTAAAAATAGTTTGACTATTCGACCATTCGATAATCGAAGTACTGTCTCTTTAAAAAAACTTCGACTTCAATACTTCGCCAAATTAAACCTGCCGAAGTGCTATGTTAGCCTATGGGGACCTTCTACAGCATTTTTATAAGTTTTTGAAGTCGAAGTAAAAATCGTACGATAAAATCGATCGAATCGTTCGATTCGAAGGATTAATCGTTCAATCGTGTGATTTTACTTAGATCGCAGAATAGCCAAATTCGATGAAAAAAAGTTCGAATTCTATATTCGAATTCTAAGTATTTTAATTCGATGGTCGAATTTCAAAGTATTTTTAACTTGGAAATTTGACCCTTGATAAATCTGCCCCATAATCTTGTTGTTCATGCAAATTGAACGTTATTGTTACTTTTTATAGACTTTTTTGTGCTGTATGTCTTGTTTTGCTTTCTTGCTTATGGAACTACAGGTATAGGATCCATTATCCAGAAACCCATGATCTCAATTACAGGAAGGCCATCTTCCATAGACTCCATTTTAATAAAAATTCTAATTTTAAAAAATGATTTCCTTTCCTTTTCCTTTCTCTGTAATAATAAAACAGTACCTTGTACTTAATCCCAACTAAGATATAATCAATCTTTATTAGAGGCAAAACACGCCTAGTAATGTTTAAATGATGTTGTAGTAGACGTAAGGTATGAAGATCCAAGTTACAGAAAGACCCATTACCCAGAAACCCTCAGCATTCTGGACAACAGATCCCATCTTTGGGGGGGTGCTATTGCAAATGACAACAGTAATGAATAGTTTATATCATGGTAATTATTAGCAGTTTATTAGTGTATTGACTGTAGCGCCAAATTTATTAATACAAAAATAATGAAAAAAATTTTAATTTTAATTTTATATCAAAGGTTAACTTTTAGTATGTTATTAAATGGACTCAACTCTTCAATTGGTCTTCATTATTTTTTTTTTTATAGTTTTTGCATTATTTGCCTCTTTCCAGATTTCAAATGGGGGGGGGGGTCACTGACCCCATCTAAAAAACAAGTATATGGTTATTGCTTATTACTTTTATTTCTATCCAGCCCCTCTCCTATTCATATTCCAGTCTCTTATTCAAATCAATGCATGGTTGCTAGGAGAATTTGGTAAACTGAATAGCTGCTGAATAAAAAGCTAAATAACTCAAAAACCACAAATAATAAAAAATGAAAACCAATTACAAATTGTCTGAGAATATCATTCTCTACATCATACTAAAAGCTATCTCAAAGGTGAACAACCCACTTAATTATTATCAATTCATTTACTAATACAATTCTACATGTCAATATCAATTTTTTAAAATTACCTTTTGCCCTTGAGATGCTCAGAAGAGGTTTTCCTAAGGGAAGATCATTGTATGTATACAAATGTACCTTTGTAATGGAACTACATATTTAAATGAAAACTATACCCCTCAAACAATGTAGGTGTCTATAAAAAGATTTTGCATGAAAGTAGCTCATATGTAAAACCCTGCTTCGTGTAAATAACCCATTTTCATAATAATATTCTTTTTTAGTAGTATGTGCCATTGGGAATCTTTGCCATTTTAAAAAATAAGGGCCGCCCCCTGGGATCGTACGATTCACTGTGCACACAAACAAACCACATGTTAGGTCACATGAGCCAATTAACAGACAGAGTTGTGTCTTTTGCTTCCACACTTCTTCCTGTTACAGTTAGAGCCGCAGTATTTCTGGTCAGGTGATCTCTGGGGCAGCACACAGACCATCACAAAATGGTGGTAAGAATCTTTAATATGCCACTTAATATGATATAAACTATCTGTTGCTCAAGTATTCATTTGAGGGGTATAGTTTTCCTTTAATTGTTTATTATTTTGTATGAACTATAAATACTCTTCACTTTGGTCTATTCAAATATCTTCTATTTTAGTGCTTCCCAAACGTATATATATGTTAATGAACAGATTGATGAACTTTAATGCTTGCTTAGTTTCTATTTATGGCTGAACAGATTTGTTTTGCTGTCTCTGGATCAGATTTATTTTGGTAATACTAAAAAGTTGAGTAGCACGGGCATTATCTCATGCTATTTCCTGCTACAAATGGATTAGCCGCCACCATAGGCTGTTAAACCTGATGGGATTTGTACAATTTCCTTCTGAGCTAGTACAAATGAATAAACTGTGCTCTGTGGGAAAATAAATATATATTTCATACCATCATCTGCTCTCTGACTGATATTTAATTTCTCCTCGGCTTGAGGGCCTAAACTCTACTTATTTATTAGTACGCCGATTTATGAATGAAAGTGTTCTCAGATCAGATGTCAATGAAAATGTAGCCAGTGTGTTATTTACTGCTTATGCCATAAAATATCATTTGCTTTCAGCTCTCAATGTGTCCTTTACTTCAGCTTTATAATCTGTAAAATTATTCAAGATGATTGCAGTCTACTTTGGTCTCTATTCAAAAGGCAACAATGGAGGAAGCACCTGGTACTGTGCTGCAGTCTGTGCCTACCTAATAAATAGAGCTAGGATGTCTACCATGGCAAGGGGGAACCTTCCCTACATCTAATGACACAGGATTTTGTTGTGGAGTAACCTGTGCATAGAAAACACAGATTTAATTAAAAAGAGGGCCAAAAATGAAGGCCAAGTGAACATACTAATAGTTAACTTAAGGGTGAACCACCCCTTTTAATGGGCACAATTCTGTGCCCATATTGTTCCGAGCACTGCATTAGTAAATAAGCTCTGCCTCCTAAGAAATCTGACAATCAATTGATATTGCCTATGTCAATAAGCATTTATATTCATATTTCATACTTCCCAACTGTCCCGTTTTTAGAGGAACAATCCCTCTTTTGACAGCTCAACCCACAGTCCCTCGTTAGTACTGGAAAGTCCCAATCTTCTCTGCAATGAACAGGCAGAAAAAGAAACAACGTTCCTAGCTTAATTGGCTTTTGGCAGCGAGCCCAGGACATGCTTTTGTAACAATTTTGAGATAAGCAAATAAGTAATTGTAACAATATAAGATAACAGGCCTCTTGGGAGACGTTAGACTCTTGACAGCTTAAAGGGCAATTCACCTTCATTAGCAAAACTGTAATAACTGGAAAAAAAAGCACAGAAATATGTTCAAACTTTCATAAACTGCATTTTGTAACATGAACATGGTAATTAGGGGGTGTGGCCTCAAAATGGGCGTGGTCAAAAAAATTGCCCCTCTTTTTATTTCCAAAATGTTGGGAGGTATGATATTTACAAAGTTGCATATCTTTAATGTACACCATTATTTAACATTGTGCACTGCCTCAGACCTGCTGTTTCCCAATCTAGTCAATTATAGAAATGTAAATGATAAGATAAATCTGGTGTAATAAGTTATGTAAAAACCAGCACAAAGAGCGCCAATGGATGATACAGGGATACAGTTAGCAAAGTCTGCTAAAGGTCTAGTCACCTATAGCAATAATTTAGCAGGTACATTTACTGGTCACCTGTTTAAAAGTAAACATCTTATTGGTTGCTATGTGTAACTGCACCTGGGCAAACTTAGCAGTTTTCCAGTGGACCATTTTTTTTTTATTCCACAACTCTGCACTGGGATTTGCAGTCATTCATTTCTCTAAATACACCCAATTATATATAAATCATGAAAATTTAATATAAGCTTCATCATACTGATGAAATGAGAAACTTTCTTAAGGTATGGGATCCATTATCCGGAAACCCATTAGCCAGAAAGCTCTGAATTATGGAATGACTATCTCCCACAGACTCCATTATAATGAAATAATTTACATTTTTAAAAATGATTTTCTTTTTCTCTGTAATAATAAAACAGAACCTTGTACAGTACTTGATTCAAACAAGATACAGTATAATGATTCCTTATTGGAAGCAGTACCAGCCTATTGGGTTTATTTAACGTTTACATGATTTTCTAGTAGACTTAAGGTATGAAGATCCAAATTTTGGAAAGATCCATTACCCGGAAAACCCCAGGTCCCAAGCATTCTGGATAACAGGTCCCATACGTGTACACTCAATTAAATATTCTGCATAGTTTCTGAAGTAATTAAGTTTATCTTCACTATCGCTGTCCCAGCATCTGTTTCTCCTATTTCTCTCTTCATACAGCAGTTGGGTGTCAGATAATCATTGACAGTTAGATCGAATATATCTTCCCTTTCCTAGCAGATGAATTAGAGCTCACTCAAAATAGTACTTCCAGTACAAATAAAATCTAACAAAATAACTGCTTCTTGCAGAAATCCTGCATTTAGAGAGACATAGGGGCAAATTTACTAACCTCTGAAAATTCGCCAGCGACGGCTTAGCTCGCATCGCCACACTTCGCCAGGCGTAGATTTGCCAGGACAACACTAATTCACTAAAATCCGAAAGTTGAGCCCAGGCCGCCAAACGCTAGCGAACTTAGGCTAGCGTTACTGCAGCAAGCAAAGAGAAGTTGCGCTAGCGTTGCCTCATTTGCATACGGTGGGAAGTTACATTTCAATGGACGTATATGTTGCAGCCAATACATTACACTACACAAGCCCGGGAAAGCTTAATAAAATAAAATAAAGTTGTTATATTGCCCTACACATGAGCCCAGTGTATAGTTTATGTGCCATATGTTAGGAAATGTAGGGGGGAAGCCGGGTACTCCAGATAAAAATTACGATCTTTTGCAGCCTATCACCCTGAAAAATGAAAAGTTGCCAGCGTTTTTTTGGGACTTAGAAAAATTTTCAAGTATTTTTTGAGAAAGTCCTATCTACTCTATTGCACTTCGCCTGGTCTGAGGTGGGGAAGGCAAGTCTGGCGCAAGAGGTAAAGTTCAGTAAAATCCACATCTTAGTGAATTTGCGTCGTTACGTCCATTCGCCAGAGCGGAAATTCACCAGGCGTTAGGGAGCGAAGTACCGCTAGAGTCTAGCTCCTTTGCTGGCGAATTTTCCCTAGTGTTAGTCACTTCGCCCTTTAGTAAATCTGCCCCATTATGTCTGGTGATTTTAATAGAGTGAGCTCTAATGCATCTTCTTGGCAAAAGGAACCACCCCCCTATAAGATATATTGGATCTTACTCTCAATTAATATCTGACACCCAGCTCCTGCATGAAGACAGAATGAAGAGAAACAGATGCTGAGAGAGGAATAGTGAAGATGAACCTGATTATTTCAGAAACAATACATAATATTTAATTGATTGTATTTAGAAAGTTTCTTATTTCAGTGTGCTGAAGCTTATATTTAGGGATGCACCGAATCCACTATTCGCAAATTAGGTCTGGGAAGGGGAAAACATTTTTTACTTCCTTGTTTTCTGACAAAAAGTCACGCAATTTCCCTCCGGCCCCTAATTTGCATATGCAAATTAGGATACGGATTCGGCTGGGCAGAAGGATTCGGCCGAATCTGAATCCTGCTGAAAAAGGCCGAATCCCGAACCAAATCCTGGATTCAGTGCATCCCCTACTTATATTAGATTTTTATTATCGTGATGGTTAGTGATGGGTGATTCGGGCGAATTTTCACTGGCGTTTCGTGAATTTATTCGCTGGCGGTGAATCGCGCCTGGCGAATAAATTCGCCGATCACTAGTGATGGTTCACCTTTAAGGTGAGCAAAATTGCACCCCTAAGGCTCATGCACTCAGCACTTGAGTCTGGCTCTGCGCCTTGCGCCAATACTGGAAGGACTCCTTTGTACCATGCACATATCAATGCATATCTGAATGGACCCAAGTTAAATGTGGAGTGGGATGGGGGATGCTTTTTTCCCTTTGCGTGCCCAGCCTTCATGAATACAGTGCTGCCAAATGCAGGCAACCTCCATATTTATTAATAAAGCCCAAGTCCATGTGTTTTATTGAGGAGCAAAATAAGCTGTGCTTTCAGGCAGTCATGGTGGAGCAGGCAGCAAAGTGCAAAAACCTGCTGACTTATATCTGTTTTTTGCACTTTTTACCCTGTCCTGGCTTTTGTAAATGAGCCCTATTTTGTGGTGATTTGTGTTATATTTATGAGCCATTTTATTTCTACTGTATAAATAGGCCCCTTAGTGCTTATAGGCAAATTAGCTCATTAGGTATAGAATATATAATGGTACTGCTGAGATGGATTTGCTTTATCCCGATACATAGATAAACCGGAATGCCTCCAGCCATCTCTAATGTCCAATTTAAAGTAGGCGATTATCAGGTTGTTAAAACGCTGTAACACAATTAGAATTAGAATATTATTAGAATATACTTTAAATGGTTTACTCAAATTAGCCTTTCATTGATTAGGTTTCCCTGAAGGACCTGTTTGATTTAACTGAGATTGCCATGTTAGAGCTCCAGAAATACATCCAGTACAGGGTTGGAATGATGAGGATTTGAATGTCTTCTCATTTTTAAGCATACAATCTAAATGCTAAGAAAGTTTAGGGGTAATGGCTATAATCCAAACATATTTGAGACGTTTCTATTTTTTATGTTAATGATTTGTAATACATTGGTATATGTATGAAAATATTTCAGTATCTATATATATATATGTGCTTCTTACTAGAATGCAGTCCCTCTCCCTGTCTCTCTGGTGGTGCAATTTGCCAGTATGACTAGCTGTTTGTAAGAGTTTCAGCAGTCTTTTCTTATCCTCGATCAATAAGAGCAGTACAGGTATGCGACCTGGTATCCAGAATGCTCGGAAACTCTGGTTTTCGGGGTTTCAGATCTTTACATAATTTGGATCTTCATACCTTAACTCTACGAGTAAAATCATGTAAACATTAAATAAACACAATAAGCGAAGTTCTGGGCAGACAAGGGAATTGTAACATGTGACAGGAGGAATGGGAAACCAGGAGCATGGCCAGGACACAGTAATGCAGTACAAAGTCAGGATCTGATAGAATGGTCAGGAACAGGCAAAGGTCAGTACAGGCAGTGAACAAGCAGTAGTCAGGGACAGTCAAGGATCAAAACACAGAAATCAGACTTGAATCACACCCAGGAACCAAAAGGAAATAGACCTACATTGAGCAATGAGTAATTGGCTGCGGCCCCTTTAATTAATCAAATTTCTGGCCAATGATGACATCACCAACGCACACCAAAAATAAAAAGACGTAAGAGTGTAAAACCCAGAAGCAGCACACGTTGACATGCAGAGGATGATTTAAGTGCTTAGCAGATTCAATATGCCCCTGCTCCAATCTCAGAAGCATCCACTTCTACCAAGAAAGGAAGGGTAGAGTCAGGATGCTGGAGTACTGGAGCTGAAATAAAAACCTCTTTCAACTATTCTTTACAGACTCTGCAGACCAAATACTAGGGTCTGCCCCCCCCTTTCTTTTAAGGGCAGTGATAGGAACCACCAGAGTAGAAAAATCTTTAATAAATAGCCTGTAATAATTGGTGAACCGTAAAGACATTTGAATGGCTCGCAAAACAAGGGTTTCACCCAATTTAGAATAGCCTGTACCTTGGCTGGCTCCATCTCTAAACCCTTTTGAGAAATAATGTACCCTAAAAAATGAATAAAGGGAGCCTCCAAAATGCATTTTTCGATCTTGGTATAAAGTTTATTTTGCCTTAACCTACATAACCTGAACATCGACATCATGGTCAGTTAAATTAGAAGAATATATCAAAATGTCATCTAGGGATACCACTAAATACTGACCCAGAAGATCACGGAAGATATTGCTTATGAATTCTTGGAAGATGGCTGGGGAGTTACATAAACCAAAGATCACTACTAAATATTTATAGTGCCCATCATGAGTGTTAAAAAAAACAGTAACACCAAAAAATTAAAGTGTTTTAAAGTAATGAAAATATCATGTACTGTTTCCCTGCACTGGTAAAACTGATGTTTATATAAACAAGCTGCTGTGTAGCAATGGCGGAAATTGAAAAAAGTCCATATGTCACAGGTTAAATAGTGGATAACAGATAACACCATTATGTTCTACAGAACTTATCTGCTGTGTAACATAAGCCTTTTCACCATTGAATGGCTGCCCCCATTGCTACACATCAGCTTATTTATATAAACAATAGTAGTGTTTCTGAAGCAAACACAGCAGTTTTACCGGTGCAGGGCAACCCCGCATTATATTTTCATTACTTTAAAACACTTTCATTTTTTGATGTTACTGTTCCTTTAAAGGGCATCTTCCATTCATCCCCTTCCTTACATGTTTTGGTTTTGTCAAGCTATACTACTAATATGCAAAACTCAAGCAGGTTCAGACAGCGCACACCCAGTAAAATAATTGTGTGGTGCAATACTTACGGGACTCCCCAACAGAGTCACCAACAGATAAAGAGCGTTCCAAAAGTTGAAGACTGCGCACTCAGTAAAAAGTAAGGATTAATTATATTTTAGTTGAGATCAAGTATAAGCAACTGTTGTATTATTACCATAGAATATGTAGACACAGAGCAGAAGAGAGGCAAGTGTGCAGACTTTTTCAGTATGTACATCAATGACCTGCCTTAAACAGTGGAGACATTCCCAGTCCCAGAGCTGATACAGAATGAGACAGAGATCAAGTGTCTGCTGAAGGCAGATGACTTGACCCTTACATCTAGTAAGGATCAAGAAAATACATAATTTTGCAATAATGCTTTTTGAATATTAACTTAAATTACACAAAATGTAGTCTTTAGGGAAAAACAAAAATACCACAAATTAAACTCAGTTTTACACTGAAAATAAAACACTCTCTCTCAAGAGTACAGTTACCTGGGACTTTCAGTAAGCTTGGGATCAGGGTTTTATCCAGATAAAAGGTCCTACTCCCTTTCTGTGATTGGTGCCATCAAACCTTGGACCACATAAAATTAAATAGGATTTTTTTTCCATCATGGATTCCTAGCCTAGTTTAGTATACATGATATCAATTTCAAGGCACTTTATTTTTATTCCTGAAAAAAAAAATCAGAAGCAAAGAATTATTTGTTTGGACATTTGGAACTTTCTGTTTTTTTAGGGGTTTCCTGTATTTTATCAGTAGAAATATAACCAAAAGAGACCCCTCCATCTCACCGATATTCCCATGGCCAGTTGCTCAGTCCTTAGTGTCCCCACTGTATCCACATGACAAACTACAACTGGACAGCACTCCTGGACAAAGATTTATTGTAGCAACCTGCTGAAAAGTACCTAACGCGTTTCAGGAGTATCTCCCTTAATCATAGGCGCGTAGGTACTTTCCAGCAGGTTGTCTAGAAGTGCCGTCCAGTTGTGGAGTTTTTCCTGTATTTTATATTACACTTGGGCAGCCATACATCGGGATCCTTGGTAACAAATCTACAATCAATTTACCATGCCAACACTGCTGATTGCTAAATGATTTCGTATATTTCATCAAATACTATAAGATTCTATTTTTATTTAGTATTCTGAAAAGTAAAATTTTCAACATAAATTTTGCCATACAAAACAGCAAAGAGTAGAGATCAAATGCAAGTAAACATTGTGTCTGCTCTAGTTTAGGAACCAAGGTTTTTATTTCAAAGTGAAGCCAAGAACAGCTATTCTGAAACCCTACTTTGATATGCATTTATTGATTGCTTTGGAGTTTGTTTTCTGAGATAACAGAAGAGTAAACAAGACAAATTGTCATGGTGACCCCTTCTTTTAGAGGAGCGTGATTTGTTGATATTCAATGCTTGCTGATGCGCTAATCAAATATCTGTATCATGCAACATGCTTGTTACAACTACTGTATCGATGGACAGTCATTTAAATTGTAATTGGACATTGTAAACCCTTCAGCATTTACTGTTTGTGTAGACTCAGAAATAATTTACTTTAATAAACAATAAGGGAGAGGCCTGTGCACTGCACATTTTTTATTATGACACTCCATAATTCATTTAAAATATCAATGAATATTGCAAAGAAAACAAGTAAACAAGACCAATAATTAATTCTGATTCCTTAAAGCAATACTGACACTCGGGGGCTGAGGGCAGTTTTGCATTGGGGATTTTGTGGGGAACGATTACAGATGCAGCATTTACTTGATACTGACACGTCCCTCCCTGATTTTTGTAGGAACGTATCAAAGTATCAAAATAATCTGCCATGTTATTGTGCCTGAGGACCACAGTTTGTTAACACTGCCATAATGAGTCTTAGCATGCTATTGATGGGGGCGTTGGTGGTGTTCAGTTGGTCCCATGTTGTTGTATCTCAGTATAGACCAGGCCATTCATGCTATTGAATTCACAATATAGTTCAGGGGTCCCAACCGTTGGCTCATGAGCAAATGTTACTCACAAAGCCCATGGATGTTGGTCTCAGTGGCATCAAAGCAGGTGCTTATTTTTCAATTCCTGGCTTAGTTTTGGTTGCACAAAACAGATGTACTATCAAACAGAGCCTCCTGTAGACTGCCAGTCCACATGGGGCAAATAGCCAATTACAGCCCTTGGCACTCCTAGGAACTTTTTATGCTTGTGTTACTTCCCAACTCTTTTCACATTTGGATGTGGCTCGTGGGTAAAAAAGGTTGGGGACCACTGCATATGGTATAGTTCCTTCAATAGAACCCCTATCATTTTTAGGGGATACCAGGGGTTACAGATCAGCAGCGGGAAGGCTGTCGACTGGGCATCCCTGGGTTAAATGAGCCTGCTTGGAAGAAAATTGAACAAATTGTACTAGAGAGCGTAAGCTTTTCTGTTCATTTTGCAGTCACCAGACTGAACAGAATGACATTTTCCTTGTGGCTAATCCATTTCTGCATGGCAGATTAATTTTTTGTGATGTGATTCATAATTTGACAATCTTGAAATGAAAATAATGAATTCCAGTCCTAAACTGGTTTTAGCATTGCAGGTTGGCACCACCCTGTGGTGTTTTTTCCATTCCCAGTTCAGTATCAGCATTTTTGAATCTAGAGTTTGCTAAAAAAATCTTTAGTTGAGGAGTACATTTAACAGTATTTGGACTTTCCTCTGTAATTATCCTTCACTTCTGTACAGTCACATATTAGAAGGCTTTACAGATACAATTAGAGGCTGATGTATTTAAAAAAAAATATAGATCAGTTGTCCACAACAATTTTGGGATTTATTATCCCAACTAACTAAAAGTATCAATTTGGAGTAAATTAGTTCAGAGTTGGTCTAATAGTAACCATGTACCTGAAAACATGATCTATCAGTATTGATATTTATTGAATTAACAGAAAAAAACTTGGATCTGTTCCAAGTTCAGATACCTGGAAATGAAGAGAAATTAAACTTTTATAAATCTTCCACTTAATCTCACTGTTGCATATTACAGTCTTGGACCTGTCACCTACCATATTTTATTAAGGGAGCTCAAGTGCCATCATAGGGTAAACTGGCAGTTTGAAATGATCCACTCCCTAGCAGTTTAGTTTTTCTGTAACATTTCTTTTGGTAGCAAAACCAATTTTGACTTTCTAAATCTTCTTTTCTTTTCAGGAAGTCATAATTTAATGATACAATGCCATGAGAAGACAACCCCCCACAAACAGCAGCCTCGCACCTAACCAGTCCTACATGTCAATCAATTGTTATTTACTTAAGTGAAATGAAAGCAGACAGGCAAAGCAATCCCTTTAATTTCCTCTTGTCTTTATGACTTACTTTCTCACTCAGTTTCACTTAATTAACCTAATAAGCACATTTCTCTGTTAATCAGTGGCATATAATGACAAATGAAGGACAGACTTTACCTAGCACACCATGGTGGCTAAAATGCCTGCTTCCCATTGGCAGAAGCTTTGCTGATTAGATAGGAGTGCTGCTGGCCCTCCTACCATGAGGATCGAAGTTCCTTCATGTTAAACCCACACAATTGAAAATTCAATAAAATAGGCCACTTTCAAAGAAGGAGTTTTATTTTATAAAAAAATACTAATTTGAAGCATATTGAAAGCCCAACGCATTTTAAACCTTAATAAGTTTTTCATCAAGGACAAGAGCAAGTGTATAGCCAGATCATAATATAACTGAAAGATGCACAGTAAATCCAAATTGCACCTTACTGCCAAAGCACATTGAGCGTAATTGTAGTTGGAAATTTTTAATTTTAGATTTAATATAACTTTTTCTTTAATGTACTCTCTTTTTTATGTTTTGCCTTTGGTATATGCCACATAATGATATGTGTATGTGAATTTTCTAACACTTTCTTTGTAGTACACTGAACAAAATGGTTAAGGTGAATTAGACTTGTAAAGATTATAGCATATACTGTAGTTAAACAAACCCAGCATTAACTGTAGAAGGGGTTTAAATAGAACTGGGTGAAGTTGTTTTTCCTTCTTTCTCACTCTTTAGTCATCTCAAGTAAGGAATATTAGGACGATAAAATACCCTTGAAGGAGGCAACACTGTCCAAGCAAAGAATGTACAAAATATTCAGCTGATAGCCTTGGTAGTTTTCCCTCTAGGATTTGTATTATGTAGAACTCAGCCCCATAAGATGGTATAAAACCCCTTATTTAAGGTGTGATTTCTTCCAGCTTGCATCATTCTTATATCTTTTTTTAGAAACATTACAAACAAAATAATGGATATCCTACAGTAGGTGGGGTGCATGCCAAAATGTGGGTATTTGGTTTATTGCAGGCAGTTGTTATCTTGTGTTAGGGAGCTGTTATCTGTTTACCTTCCCATTGTTCTTTTGTTTGGCTGCTGGGGGGGGAGGGGGATGATATCAGAGCACAAGTCACATGACTTGGGGCAGCTGGGAAACTGACAATATGTCTAGCCCCATGTCTGATTTCAAAATTAAATATAAAACAATCTGTTTGTTCTTTTGAGAAACAGATCTCAGTGCAGAATTCTGCTGGAGCAGCACAATTAACTCATGTGTTTTACAGTTGGTACAGCAATTAACCAGACTGGTGTTGATGGTGGCAGCTAATAGATCTTGGAAGATGATGACACTTGAGTATATAGCTTTCTCGTTAACAGAAATGCAATTAAATTATTCATCACTTTATTGAATGATACTCTCAAGTATTACTTCCTCAAGTTCCACCACTATTATTATATTGGATTATATTCTGTATTCCCTACTTCCCTACATAGGAATACTGGAATTTACTGGAAATCACAGAGGAATTCTGCAACCTTTATTAAAACATTCTGCCTTCATACCTCCTTGATTCTGCTTTCATCAGCTTCTTGATTAATTTTAATTTTTATAAAGCTATAGAGTAACAAAGAATAGCCCTCGATGTTCATTACCAGAATAAAAGCAAAGGCCTTTAACCTTATGCCCTTGAAAGAGAATTAACTTCTGTTTATGCAGATTCCCCAGGGAGCCCCCCTGACTTGGATGGATTCTGTTCCCAAGCTAGCCTTGGTCAATAGTTCCCTGGCCTTGATGCAGAGCCACCTTCTTGGCTCTAAGGGCAGTTCTCTGTTTTTCTGTGCTTTTAAGAGATATCTCTATGCTGGTAACCGAATTTCCACGACACCCTTGTATGATCAAAAATCTGTCTTGTGAGCTCTATCTACAAAGTAGGGTTTCATTACCCCAAACGATATTTAATGCTGACATAATACTCAATAAAATTGATTCATCCCAAAATGTGCACTGTTATAGCTGGCATGCAGTGATACATTATACTAACAGAACTTTCACAGTCATCTTTTGTTGCGCACCGTAGCCTTGGTTTGTTCCAAATGGTGAAGATGGGATTAAGACAGATATTCACTGATTTCAAATACTATAAACCATAGCAGAAGGTAGAAGGTGTAGCCAGAGGATACAACTCAGTTCCAGAATTTACTGGAGTTTTGTTGGGGAGCACACTGGGTGGAAAGGAAAATACAGACATTTATAATTTAAATTAACAACCATGCTTATACATAATGTAAATTAAATGTCCAATATCCAATCCTCACTGCAGTGGTTAATAGTATTTAGAATAGTTTATGTTTTAATGTATATTAAAATGAAAAGCAACAGTTTGACAGCCCTTTTATTATCTCCACATTTTTGAAAAAGAATAATTTCTAAAATGAGTGAAGTAGCAACAGATGTATCCTAAATCCACAGGACCAAGAAGGGGACCTCTGATGTGCAGAGAACCCATCTGTTACATGTATACAATATGAAACAGCATAAAACATAAATCATTCATCCAAGGACTTCTTATTCATTACTCGTGTTAATGTATAACAGATTAAAATGACATTGTACTACTGTACGTTTTTTTCTGATAAATTTGAGATACAATTTTTAGACAGATTTTACATAATTTACTTATGTTTTTCATAAAGTAATTATGGCAAGAAGTTGCCAATATTCTGGCATTGCAGAGAAGTGTCTGAATATAAGCCTGTGGCTGAATTTAAAGGGAAAACATGTTTTTTTTCAAATCGCATCAGTTAATAGTGCTGCTCCAGCAGAATTCTGCACTGAAATCCATTTCTCAAAAGAGCAAACAGATTTTTTTATATTCAATTTTGAAATCTGACATGGGGCTAGACATTGTGTCAATTTCCCAGCTGCCCCTGGTTCTGTGACTTATGCCTGCACTTTAGGAGAGAAATGCTTTCTGTCAGGATGTTGTTTTTCCTTCTCAATGTAACTGAATGTGTCTCAGTGAGACATGGGTTTTTACTGTTGAGGGGCAAATTTACTTATGGTCGAATTTCGAGGGTTAATTAACCTTCGATATTCGATTGCCGAATGGAAATCCTTCGACTTCGAATATAAAAGTAAAAGGATTTACCGCAATTCCTTCGATTGTTCGATTCGAAGGATTTTAATCCATTGATCGAACAATTTTTCTTCAACCCAAAAAAGCCTATGGGGACCTTCCAACTAACATTGACTTTGATAGGTTTTAGGTGGCGAACTAAGGGGTCGAACTTTTTTTTTAAAGAGACAGTACTTCGACTATCGAATGGTCGAATAGTCAATTGATTTTTAGTTCGATTCATTCGATTCGAAGTCGTAGTCGAAGATCGAAGTAGCCCATTCGATGGTCAAAGTAGCCAAAAAAAACATTTTTTTCTTCTATTCCTTCACTCGAGTTAAGTAAATGGGCCCCTGAGTGTTGTTCTTAGATCTACCAGGCAGCTGTTATCTTGTGTTAGGGAGTTGTTATCTGGTTACCTTCCCATTGTTCTGTTGTTTGGCTGCTGGGGGGGGGGAAGGGAGGGGGTGATATCACTCCAACTTGCAGTACAGCAGTAAAGAGTGATTGAAGTTTATCAGAGCACAAGACACATGACTTGGGGCAACTGGGAAATTGACCATATGTCTAGCCCCATGTCAGATTTCAAAATTAAATATAAAAAAATCTGTTTGCTCTTTTGAGAAATGGATTTCAGTGCAGAATTCTGCTAGAGAAGCACTATTAACTGGTTCATTTTGAAAAAAATTTTTTTCCCCATGACAGTATCCCTTTAAGGACTAGAAATGACCCGAATGCAAAAAGGAAAATACATAAACAGACCTATGGCAATACATTTTTTGAAAAATAATATTTTAATTGACAGCATTAGATGTCCTCTATATTTCAAGTTATTAGCAATTTTTACACAGATTATATAATTAGATTGAAGCAATTAAAACAGTGCCACCTGTTGGTCAGTTTTGCTGATGGTGTTACAGTCAAGGCAAATTTTCAATACTCTTAGTAGGACAAAACAGATGACTTTCTTCCTGTTTTCTGAAATTTTATCCCACCAATGGTGTGGAGAACTGACCAGCAGATGGCACTGTTTTCTATTTATTTTTTTTTAACTTGTTAGTATAAAAATGGCTTGAAATGTAGAAAAAAAGTACTGTACATTGGAAAAGTTTTTGAAAGAGGACTCTGAGCAATTCTGCATTTGTTTTGGGGTTTACCTGTCTTTTAATTTTTTTCAATCCATGTTCATATGTTAATAAGAGTTCTAACCTAAAAGGCAGATTTATTAAGGGTTGAATTGAAAATTCGAATTCTTTTTTTATGGTCAAAACTCTCAAATTTGAATTGTGAATTATCCAAGCTCAATTTGAGTTTTAATTAGAATTGAGATTTATCATACTCTGGCCCACCTAAAACCTGCTGAGTTCATGTATAAGTCAATGGGAGACATAAGGGACCAATTTGGACATGTTAGTAGCCTTCCTGACATTCAAGTTTTTTTTCGGAGAAAAATTCAATTTGAATTGGGTTTTGGTTATCGAGTCAGTAAAATTTGTGCAAGTTTTAGATATTAGATTTTTTTATAATACATAACCCCTCAATCGAATTTCAAGTATAGTCGAATTTAAATGAGTTTAAAAAATCTCACTTGAATTCAAAATTCTAATAATAATAATAATAATAATAATAATAATAATAATAAATGTGCCTCCAAATGTTTTGCTTTTTTCTGTGCTCTGTTTTCTTCTTTTGCTCCAGCTTTTTCACTCGAGGCGATATTAATGTGTAAATACATTATATTACAATAGTAATACATTTTGTGCATTTCACTGTTCTCCATCTGTGTGGGTGAGGTTACCTGTTGGGATTAGGTATGGGATCTTCTGGAGGAATGTCTATAGCCAAAGCAGGAAAAATGAGGTTGTGTAAAAGCTACCAAGCCTAGTAGATTTATCATTTTCATAGTATTCATGGTAACTAGTGGCTTATGTTAGATCACATGTAGTGATGGGCGAATTTGGGGCGTTTCGGCGAAAAATCCACAAATTTCAAGAGAAATTCGCAAAACGGCAAAAAACTAGCGGAACGGCGCCGGTGTCTTGTTTTTGACGCTGGCATCCGTTTTTGGCGAATTTTCACTGGCAAATTTCCACAGCAGTTTCACGAATAGCGGGAATTCGCCGCAAATTTGCACCTAGTGAATAAATGCGCCCATCACTATTCACATGGAGTGACAGGCTGTAAAGTGCTCTTATATGCTTGCCTCTGAAATCACACAGGTGGGATCAATTCTGTTTCTCTTACATAGAATAGCAACTTCTATTGACAAAAGATCACTTGATGTCTGTTGGGGGCTAATATGTTCCTGCAGAATCAATTGTTCGCAATAATTACACCATTAAAGTGAAGGCTTTAGCAGAACTGACCATAAAAAAGACAGACTTTCCATAACTGTATCCTATGAGGAATCAAACAAAAAAAGTGATCCCTTAGTAAATAGATTTATCCTGCGGTAGAAGCGGAGGTCTGACCTTAGTCAGTACAAGTTAATGAATTAAAAAGGAAGAAAAAGCACCCCACTAGCTTCTAACTCGCTCAGCAGTCTCTGGTAGTTTGAAGCTACCTAATTATAATAATCTCAATTGAGTGCAAATTTACTAATTACTTATAGTAATCTTATAAATTCAAAAAAGTGCTTGTGCTATAATTTAACCAGTTAAAATCCCAATTGATTATGAATTAATTAAATAAATGTGATACAATTCATTCTATTATATATGCAGGGGTTAAGAAAAATTGGTACTGATATACCCTTAGCTATAATCAATTCTATTTCGCAATAGTGTATATCCTTTTGCAACAGGGTGTATTAGTCTAAAAGTTAATAGTAACCCCCTCCAATTGCTTTGAGTTAAAAAACTTTAAAGTGCAAGTGTTTAAACAATTAATGAGGACTAGTAATCAACATAAATTCATCCGGACTAAACAATAATTCATAAAATTGAAAGTGCTTTACAATAAATTATAGTTGAGATAATTAATTAAATAGAGACCGCAGTAATTAGGATAAATATTAAAAAACACACAATGCTCAGGTTCCGAAATTAAGTCAGAAATGGAAAGAAAGAGGAGGTGGAGTTGTCCCAAATCTACTGCCTAATTTTTTCTATCCCTGGGACACCACAAAGACAAAGAAGGCAGAGTACCCGGGACTGTGGTCTCAAATTTTAATCTAGTCCTAGACTTGAAAAGAACTATATAGGCCTAAAAAACCACAAATCCATGGGCTCTTGTGAGCTTTAGTATCAGAGAGAATAGCGAAGAACCGAGCACTGGTTAAGGTTTGAAACCTCCCCACCCCTTCCACTACTTTGAAAACCCAATTGACTTCAATTTAAAAAGTTAAGGTTAAAAAAGGACTCAGAACGCCGACGCGCGTTTCGCAATACTGGCTTTGTCAAGGCGTAATAAGAAAGCTCCCCTGTCGTCGGGTTTAAATCACTTCCGTATGGTGCGTCATCTTGAGGAGTTATCGCGAGACTTCATTCCACCTGTCTTTGCCCATGAATCCAACGTACGTCTTAGCTTGTGCGCGTTGTCCTGGTAACCAGATAGCTTCATGCTATTATCCGACAAGGGGAATATGTGAAGACGCGACTGCCCTCTGACACTTCTCCATACATCTTATTGATACGGTCATGATTCTTTAAACAGTTGGGGGACTTTCTACTTGAAATGGACCAATTAATTTAACCATTGACAGATTTTTACTATGTATATATTAATTTATTTAAAAAACATATTTATTGATTATTTATTAAAACATGAATTAAAAATATTTTTATATTTTTATTATTTATTGAGAGTTTATTTATTGATTAATCATGTTTCATTAAAATTAGCTAAATGAATAGATCAAGTTTCTTTTTAAATTTAGGTAACTAAGGTGAATAAACTGTTATGATTTTAAATAAAAGATGTGAATAAATTATTCTCATTTATTCCCTTTAGGGATGTAGCGAACTGTTCGCCCGCAAACTAGTTCGCGCGAACTTCGACCGTTCGCGTCCGCCGAATGTTCGCGAACGTTTGGGAATGTTCGCATTTTGAGTTCGCGTTCGATCGTTCGACCATTCGACCATTCGAATTCCTTCGACCGCTAAAAATCGAACGATTTCTATTCGTTCGAACGTTTGTAAGCATTCGATCGAATGAAAAGCATTCGATCGAATGGCTTCGACCGTTCGATTCGAATGAAAATCCTTCGATCGAACGATTAAAATCCTTCGATCGTTCGAATCAAACGATTTTAGCGGGTGTTCGAAGTTCGCGAACTGTTCGCGAACGTTCGCATTTTTTGCCGGTGTTCGCGAACGGCGTTCGCGAACATCAAATCGGCAGTTCGCTACATCCCTAATTCCCTTAGGGGACACTGTGTTCATTCTAAACATCCAATAACTCTCTCGTTTCAACAGGGCCTGTTCCAGGTTTCCTCTACGTATTCCTAATTCAACTTTTTCCAATGCCCATATCAGTACCAATTTTTCTTAACCCCTGCATATATAATAGAATGAATTGTATCACATTTATTTAATTAATTCATAATCAATTGGGATTTTAACTGGTTAAATTATAGCACAAGCACTTTTTCGAATTTATAAGATTACTATAAAGTAATTAGTAAATTTGCACGCAATTGAGATTATTATAATTAGGTAGCTTCAAACTACCAGAGACTGCTGAGTTAGAAGCTAGTGGGGTGCTTTTTCTTCCTTTTTAATGTATCCTATGAGGCTTAATGCAGCTATAAAATTCCTATGAGTCTCTGTTTCACAGGTGTTCACTTCGTATGTCAGTAGCTCCAGCCCCGTCTAATGAATTGTGAAAGTTTCATGTTAAAAATCTCCAGAAAATGCTATAACAACTATTTGGGAACCGCAGTCCAAAGTAGATACTGTATATGTTACAAAGTAAAATACATGTTTCTGCTTTATCTATTTTAGTGGATTGTTGATTTTTTCTTCTTATTTGTATTTAAGGCGCCTAAACAAATAATATGCCCTATTTTACTTAATACAGGTTTGGGACCTGTTGTCCAGAATGCTCGGGACCTCGGGTTTTCTGGAAACGGAGTCTTTCTGTAACTGGATCTTCATACCTTAAGTCTACAAAAAAATAATTCAACAGTAATTAAACCCAACAGGATTATTTTGCCTCCAATAAAAATGATTTATATCTTAGTTGTGATAGAGTACAAGGCACTGTATTATTATTACAGAGAAAAAGGAAGTCATTTTTAAAAATGTAAAACATTTTTATGGCCTCAGCATACTTCAGAACTTTCTGGATAATAGAAATATAAAAATATAAAGATACTTGGATAAAGAACATTTTTATCTTCAGCCAGTGTTGTTAGTGACGTAGCACAAGGTTAGGTCTTTAGTCCTTTTCATTTAAATTTGTTCATAAATGATCATGAAGTTGGTATTGTAAGTACTGTGCTTTTTTTGCTCAGGATACATACGTTCCATGCAGGATGTTGCCATGACAGATGTCGCTAAACTGTAAAACTGGCCATCAAATAGGCAAATGAATTAATAAATGCATCACATAATCTAGTAAATGGTAGTGTGCGTGTGGATAAGGATTTGGGGATTCTGTGGATAACAAACTACATATGTAACTATGTAAATCTAAGCAGTGTCCCTGCTTAGTGTCAGTGGCTTTAATAAAGTGCTGTCTTGCATAAAAAAGTCATTAACTCATAGGATAGAAACTCAATTTTGCCTTTTTTTTATTGTTTATGGTAAGTAAGTGAGCTGGAAAGAATGTGGGAGGTGGAACTGAAAATGAAATTATGAAGAAACTTGGAGTTCTTTTTATAGTATCAGATAATGTGCTTGTGAGGGACTTGTGTGCATATGTTGTCATGTACGGCTCCCTAAATTCAGAACAAGTGCTAGGCTCCCTGGTCACGGCTCAATCTTCTGCCTGTAGCAGCCACCTTTGGCCTCGGGAGGAGCCCTCGGCTACTCAGATGACGCCAGGTCTTACCTTGAGAGGAGCAAAGCAGATGTTCTGAATGAGTAAAAGTGCACATGCGTTTTCAGGGTTTTGGAGAAGTCAACAGTTCAGGGAATAGACATAAAGCGTAGTTAGGCAGTCCGGGGGCAGTACAGGCAGAGTTCAAAGAGTAGTCAGACAGGCAAGGGTCAATACCGATAGAGTTCAGAATTGTCAGGCAGGCAAGGGTCAGGATTGGCAGAGTTTAGAATAGTCAGGCAGGCAAGGATCAAAATTAGAATCAGACAGAATTCACACTCAAATACTAAACAAGTTAGACCAAACAACGGCAATGAGTTTGGATTCCAAGCCCCTCTAAAAATATTAGAATTTTGCGCCAAACGACTGTGACAACACGTAAAACCCGCTGCGCGCCCTAGGACAAACTGACACAACCAAGGAAGAAGAACTGCTTCCCCGCCGGAGGCACGGTGGGCGTCCCCATCTGCCCACTAGACCACCAGGGTATGTTACATATGTAAGTGGTTAGGGGACCCAAGGACCCAGGGCAAAGCATAGGGAAGCAGAGCATGATGGAAGATAGGAGTGCAGCCTGGTCTCTCACCCCTTTGCTATTTTCTTAGGTTAAGCTGGATTGGCTGGTTTAAGGGACAAGATGTGGAAAAGGGAGGATTACTCAGAAGGATACAATCCTACCTTCCCAGTTGGTTCCAGCATCTCGCAATGTCCCCCCCTCCCTGCCTATGGGGTGGGGGTCATGGTGTAGTTGCAGTTGGCAAAGGGCACTTCTAATCAGATTTCTAATCAGACTCCACAGTAAAATGGGGGTAGGTTTAAGGCTGAGAGAAAGGCAGGAGACAGGGTTTACATAGGTACTAGGTTCAGTTCCCTTGGAGGAGCGTAGGGTTTTTTAGCTATGAAAATGTTTATTAAACAAACAGTTTGTTACAAGTTGTTAATGTTATACTTGTTAACTGATGTTAAGTGTTGTAGTTAATAACTGTGGCCTTTTCTTTCTAACAAAAAGTGTCTAGGAGTTTTTATTTGGGAGAGGATAAGGGTTAAGGATTGAAGTCTTGATGCTGCACCCGTCACGTATATGTTTGTGTGTATTTTTAAATTTATACATTGGCATCATTTGGAGGGTTTGAATTTGATGGACAGTTGTCTCCTTTTAACCCACATCAATTATGTAACAATAACTGTTCAGCACTCAGACACAGACTCACACACAGGAGCCTTGTTTATCTGCATATTGGAGTTTATTAATATGAAATGTAGCTAACAAAGTACTTAATTAGAATTTATGTACACAAACCCTAACTGCCCCTAACAGTTTTAACCCTGCCTAGTAGAAACCGAGTTGTCCCAATTTGAGCATTGATCAGACTACACAATTATTATACACAAAATGTTATTATTTTACTGTGTGTTACGAGCACCGTGTCCCCAACTACTTTTTTTCCGGCATCTCAGTTAATTTTTATCATATTGTATAGTTAATATTAAACTATTAAAAAAAAAAACAGAACATTTAATTTTGGTCAAGCAGCACTTTTCTTGTCCTACTTTTTTGCTAAAAAATCTTGACTAAGCTTTGAGCCGTGCTTACACAAGTAAGAAGTTCTGAAAATATCGAAAGTGACAATCCTATAGCTGCATAAAAGTGCTGTTTAAGTAAGATTCATGTAAGCAACATGCACTCAATTGAATTAGGAAGCAGATTGACACAATACATTGACTATAGCATGAAGATAAAAGCAGCTCTGCAAGTCCTCATTGTACAACTTAAAGGGATACTGTCATGGGAAAAAACATTTTTTTCAAAATGAATGTGTTAATAGTGCTGCTCCAGCAGAATTCTGCACTGAAATCCATTTCTCAAAAGAGCAAACAGGTTTTTTATATTCAATTTTGAAATCTGACATGGGGCTAGACATAGTGTCAATTTCCCAGCTGCCCCAAGTCATGTGACTTGTGCTCTGATAAACTTAAATCACTTTTAACTGCTGTACTGCAAGTTAGAGTGATATCACCCACTCCCTTTTTCCCCCCAGCAGCCAAACAAAAGAACAATGGGAAGGTAACCAGATAGCAGCTCCCTAACACAAGATAACAGCTGCCTGGTAGATCTAAGAACAACACTCAATAGTAAAAACCCATGTCCCACTGAGACACATTCAGTTACATTGAGAAGGAAAAACAGCAGCCTGCCAGAAAGCATTTCTCTCCTAAAGTGCAGGCACAAGTCACATGACTGGGGGCAGCTGGGAAATTGACAAAATGTCTAGCCCCATGTCAGATTTCAAAATTAACTTTTAGTATGTTGTAGAGAGTGATAGTCTGAGACAATCTGCAATTGGTTTTCATTTTTTATCACTGAAGGTTTTTGATTTAGCCATTTATTCAGCAGCTCTTCAATTTGCATCTTAAGCTTTTTTTTTTGTTAACTAGGGTCCAAATTACCCATGAACCATGCATTGATTTGAATATGAGAGTAGAATATAAAGAGTGCATGAATAGAAAAATAAGTAATAAAAAGTAGCAATAACAATACATTTGTAGCCTTACAAAGCATTTGCTTTTTTTGATGGGGTCAGTGAACACCATTTGATAGTTGGAAGGAATCATAAGAAAAAATTAAATAGTTAAAAAACTATAACAAAGAAAAAATGAAGGCCAATTGAAAGGTTACTTAGAATTAGCCATTCTACAACATACTAAAAGTTAACCACCCTTTTATTTTAAAAATAAAACCATTAACAGGAAACACAGTTACACAGTGAATCAGTAACACAAAGACTGATTGAAGAATGTGGATACAGCTGTTTTTAAATAACCTCATTGTATGTTCTAAGTCCACAGATAAATATACACATTTTCGATTTACAGATAAGACTAGTAACAGAATACAAAAATAGACTTCTACTATTAATATCTTTATATTTAGACCTTATTAGACTTGTTGGATCATTGATTCCAAACGTGTTGGCGTGATGTCTTTGTAACGTTCACAACGAGGAACCGTTGTGACCGAGGATAGCCACTCCAAGGGGAGTGGATATGGTGGACGCCCAGGGGTGTAGCCATAGGTAATTGTAGGCAAAGACATGATGGTGATGAAGTTATAGTAGGTTTATTGCAGTCGGAACACAGAAACATAAAAGGCAGGAACAAGCAAAATGGCTGATCGAGGAATCCACATGGTGAGGGAAAAATGGGGAACACAGGAACAAAGGTACTCACTCAGGAAACAAGGTTTTCAGGAACAAGACATACAAGGTTTTCAAGATTCAGGTTCAGGTTCAGATTCAGGTTCAGATTAGCAGGTCAGGAACAAACAGGATACAATCAATGACTCAGCACTGAGCAAAGCTCAGGGCGGGGTTTATAAAGGGAAGGTGATTAGGAAATGGGAAACACATGAGGGTAAACGAGGTGGGTGGAAAACGGACTGTGAATGGCAGATAACAGAAAACAATACACTCAATAGTTCAGGACCTGTCCCGAGAGCCCCCAGTGGCTCATGAGGTAAGTGCTACAATGAGCAGAACAGCACCACCAGAGTTCAAGTCCCGGGCTGATCCTGACATTACCCCCCCCTTGAGGATCGACCTCCGGGCGATCCCAGGATCAAATGGTCCCCCATCCTTTTTAGTCCAAACCCTGGGGAAATGGGCCGAAGCCTCGCCAGAAACGAGAACAGGATCTTCTTGAGAATTGAAAAACAAAACAAAGAAATTGCTGGGGTCAGGAGCCAGAACAGGAACATTGGCAGAATTAGGAGCCAAGATATCACAGCCAGAGTCGGAAACCAGGACATGAAGACAGACAAGATCAATACAGGCACCCATTACAGGTGGCGGCCCAGGAGCTTGGACACCCATCACGGGTGGGCAGACCAGGAGTTTGGGACACCCATCACGGGTGGCGGATCAGGAGTTTGGACACCCATCACGGGTGGCAGACCAGGAATACAGGCACCCATCACGGGTGGCGGATCAGGAGTTTGGACACCCATCACGGGTGGCGGATCAGGAGTTTGGACACCCATCACGGGTGGCGGACCAGGAGCACGGACACCCATCACGGGTGGCGGACCAAGAGCACGGGCACCCATCACAGGTGGCGGACCAAGAGCACAGGCACCCATCACAGGTGGCGGACCAGGAGCACAGGCACCCATCACAGGTGGCGGACCAGGAGCACAGGCACCCATCACAGGTGGCGGACCAGGAGCACAGGCACCCATCACAGGTGGCGGACCAAGAGCACAGGCACCCATCACAGGTGGCGACCAAGAGCACAGGCACCCATCACAGGTGGCGGACCAGGAGCACAGGCACCCATCACAGGTGGCGGACCAGGAGCACAGGCACCCATCAAGGTGGCGGACCAGGAGCACAGGCACCCATCACAGGTGGCGGACCAGGAGCACAGGCACCCATCACAGGTGGCGGACCAGGAGCACAGCCACCCATCACAGGTGGCGGACCAGGAGCACAGCACCCATCACAGGTGGCGGACCAAGAGCACAGGCACCCATCACAGGTGGCGGACCAGGAGCACAGGCACCCGTTAGAAATAGGAAGAGGCAAGCCAGGACAGCAATACCAACACCTACAGCAATAGACCTGATAGAGACAGGATTAACCGCCCTACCAGGTCCAGTAGCAGGGAAAGTGGCACTATCCAGGGCAAACAGGTCCTCAGGCCCGGAGGCCAGGGCAAACAGGTCCTCAGGCCCGGAGGCCAGGGCAAACAGGTCCTCAGGCCCGGAGGCCAGGGCAAACAGGTCCTCAGGCCCGGAGGCCAGGGCAAACAGGTCCTCAGGCCCGGAGGCCAGGGCAAACAGGTCCTCAGGCCCGGAGGCCAGGGCAAACAGTACAGAAACTGGCTCAGGAAGAAGCAGTCGTCTGCGAGCTGGCACGGGAACGGAGTCTGGCTGGGCTGCTGGCACGGAGACTGGAACCGTCTGGGCTGCAGGCACGGAGGCTGGAACCGTCTGGGCTGCAGGCACGGAGGCTGGAACCGGCTGGGCTGCAGGCACGGAGGCTGGAACCGGCTGGGCTGCAGGCACGGAGGCTGGAACCGGCTGGGCTGCAGGCACGGAGGCTGGAACCGGCTGGGCTGCAGGCACGGAGGCTGGAACCGGCTGGGCTGCAGGCACGGAGGCTGGAACCGGCTGGGCTGCAGGCACGGAGGCTGGAACCGGCTGGGCTGCAGGCACGGAGGCTGGAAACCGGCTGGGCTGCAGGCACGGAGGCTGGGAACCGGCTGGGCTGCAGGCACGGAGGCTGGAAACCGCTGCCTTGGCATGGGTAACGGGGCACAGGCAGCTTTCGGGGAGCAGGCACAGGCAGCTTTCGGGGAGCCGGCACATGGGAGCAAGGACTGGCTGGGAAAGCCGGCACAGAGCAAGGACTGGCTGGGAAGCCGGCACAGGAGCAAGGACTGGCTGGGAAGCCGGCACAGGAGCAAGGACTGGCTGGGAAGCCGGCACAGGAGCAAGGACTGGCTGGGAAGCCGGCACAGGAGCAAGGACTGGCTGGGAAGCCGGCACAGGAGCAAGGACTGGCTGGGAAGCCGGCACAGGAGCAAGGACTGGCTGGGAAGCCGGCACAGGAGCAAGGACTGGCTGGGAAGCCGGCACAGGAGCAAGGACTGGCTGGGAAGCCGGCACAGGAGCAAGGACTGGCTGGAAGCCGGCACAGGAGCAAGGACTGGCTGGGAAGCCGGCACAGGAGCAAGGACTGGCTGGGAAGCCGGCACAGGAGCAAGGACTGGCTGGGAAGCCGGCACAGGAGCAAGGACTGGCTGGGAAGCCGGCACAGGAGCAAGGACTGGCTGGGAAGCCGGCACAGGAGCAAGGACTGGCTGGGAAGCCGGCACAGGAGCAAGACTGGCTGGGAAGCCGGCACAGGAGAGAGGACTGGCTGGGAAGCCGGCACCAAAGCTGGAGACTGGAGAGCCGGCACCAAAGCTGGAGACTGGAGAGCCGGCACCAAAGCTGGAGACTGGAGAGCCGGCACCAAAGCTGGAGACTGGAGAGCCGGCACCAAAGCTGGAGACTGGAGAGCCGGCACCAAAGCTGGAGGCTGGAGAGCCGGCACCAAAGCTGGAGGCTGGAGAGCCGGCACCAAAGCTGGAGGCTGGAGAGCCGGCACCAAAGCTGGAGGCTGGAGAGCCGGCACCAAAGCTGGAGGCTGGAGAGCCGGCACCGGAGCAGGTGACTGAAGAGCCGGCACCGGAGCAGGTGACTGAAGAGCCGGCACCGGAGCAGGTGACTGAAGAGGGTGCTGGGAAACTGTAGAAAAACTAATAAACTGGGGTTCAGGTCTGAGAGAAAAAGAGGGTGACCTGGGTTTGGCAGCTGCCACAGGAGCAGAAGGTTGTGGAGGAGACAAGGGCCCAAAAACTGGAAGTGGCCGATCTGACACAGGCCAGACAGCAGTTTGTAGTTCATCTTCATCCGAGTCTAGATCCTCCCAGTCCTCATCGAAGGCTGAATCCTCCCAGTCATCATCGGAGACAAAATCCTGCCAGACATCATCAGTGAAATGGATGGCGTCTTCTGCCTTATCCTCTCCATCCCAAGGGAGTTGCAGTTTAACAACAGAGTCAGAAGGCATGGAGGGCTTTCCCAAAGGCTTCCTGTAGTTGGGCTGAGTCATTCTGTAACGTTCACAACGAGGAACCGTTGTGACCGAGGATAGCCACTCCAAGGGGAGTGGATATGGTGGACGCCCAGGGGTGTAGCCATAGGTAATTGTAGGCAAAGACATGATGGTGATGAAGTTATAGTAGGTTTATTGCAGTCGGAACACAGAAACATAAAAGGCAGGAACAAGCAAAATGGCTGATCGAGGAATCCACATGGTGAGGGAAAAATGGGGAACACAGGAACAAAGGTACTCACTCAGGAAACAAGGTAACAAGGTTTTCAGGAACAAGACATACAAGGTTTTCAAGATTCAGGTTCAGGTTCAGATTCAGGTTCAGGTTCAGGTTCAGGTTCAGATTCAGATTCAGATTCAGATTCAGATTCAGATTCAGATTCAGATTCAGATTCAGATTCAGATTCAGATTCAGATTCAGATTCGCAGGTCAGGAACAAACAGGATACAATCAATGACTCAGCACTGAGCAAAGCTCAGGGCGGGGTTTATAAAGGGAAGGTGATTAGGAAATGGGAAACACATGAGGGTAAACGAGGTGGGTGGAAAACGGACTGTGAATGGCAGATAACAGAAAACAATACACTCAATAGTTCAGGACCAGTCCCGAGAGCCCCCAGTGGCTCATGAGGTAAGTGCTACAATGAGCAGAACAGCACCACCAGAGTTCAAGTCCCGGGCTGATCCTGACAGTCTTGCTTGATCAGCCTTCTTGCTTTAGACCCTGGATGTCATAGGTTTTGTAGATCAGTGCCTCAGAATGGCTTAGGTGAGAAATAAAGCAGGTCAGAAAACAGTCAGTGTCAGAGAGAAGTCTGGTTTGGTTAATGACAAGCAACGTTCAAAAGAGCAGGTGAAAGAAGGTAACAAAGTGAGTCAAACTGTTTCCACACAAGCACTATACATTCATGTTTAGAAAGACATTAGCATAATGGAATATTTTTTAACTGAGGTTAAGAGACTTTTTTGTTGTTAAAACAGTAATATTGCATGTTGCATTGACAGGTTAAAAGGCAAATGACTGGGAATGTAGTATGGCTTTGGGTTTTAATTTCTCAAAAGATAAAATATGAAGGAATAAAAAAACTGCTGGGGGGTAGTGTTGGCATGCGTTCTGGTATGTTTTACCCCCTACAATCTGGTTTCCATTATCCATAATTTTCCACCAAAACTGCCTTTTATACAACTAACCATAACTAACTGCTAGATGCAAAAACAGCTTCTCCTCATTTATACTTTATCTCTTAGCAGCTTCTGACATCATCAATCACTGTCCTGCAGTCTCTTTATTTTCTTGCCATTCGTGACATTGCTCTACCCTAGTTTACCTTCCAGTTCCTGATGCTCTTTTAGTGTCTCTTACAAGTGAGCAACATCGTCTGTTTTACCACTTTGTGGTATTACCTCAAGGCTCTGTCCATTATAATATTTCTTTTATTCTTCTGTGCTGTGCAATTTTCATCTCCTAATCTCAACTGAACTATCGTAATAACATTTGTCTGAGACAAAAACGCTCCATTTTCCCTTCCTACTGAACACCCCAAATAATCTTAGAAATCTCTGTTGCAGATAAAAGCTCCATTATCATTGCAATCCACAGGCCTATTACCTCAATATTATTTTAAGTTCTTCCTCTAATCAATAACTAAATCACTCCCACCTACAACACTGACAAAATGATTTCCCTCTACATGTCGACAATAATATAGGTTATATTCAAAGCCCATTTACCTAACCATCTTCTTCTACTCTGCTATACCTCTTTGCAATTTCTATTTGGCTTCTGCAACCATTAAGGGTAAAATTTTTATTATGGTCACTAACATTTAAAGCAGTTAATACATCTGTCCCACCCTAAATCTGTAAACTTTTACAAGTATTGTTAAGATCCATCATTAAACTACCTACTTTTCAGTGTCTCTTTCATTACATCTCCACATGCACAACTTCATTAGAATTGCACCACTTCTCTGGAATTCTTTTCAAGGTTTATCATTACCATTTTAGCCATCAAACAGTCCTTTGAATCATTTACCCCCATTTTTTATTTTTCCACTCCTTCATGATACACTTTAAGCCATTGTCACCTGTTGTACCCAGAATCACATTTCACATGTTAGGTGATGGGTAGGGGGTGGGGTGTCTATGTGTTTTCCCCTACCTGCCCCTCTTTAATAGATCCCTGTCTAATGCAGGCAGCACTCTATTCAGTGGGCTAGCCATAGGTCTCTGCACTTCAAAACAGAGTGCAGCCGGCAGCCATTCAGCAAGAACTACACCCAGTACACTGCACTTATTTTCAGAAATTGTGTATTTTTTGGCCACAATTTGTGTGAATTGCAGAAAATCATAATCACTAAAATGAATAAATCAGACCCTTAATGCTACTGATGATATTGATGACTGAAATCAATTAAGTTGCCTCTAAGATTTTGTATTGTTAACTCTACATGGACCATCAAGCTAAGTAAAAGTTTATGTAAAGCATCAATGTGCACCAGAGATAAAGCAGTTTAAAGTATACATTTACAAAGGATGAAGACGTTTCTGAGAGATCTTGAACCCATCAGTGTCCCATGGGTGGAATGTGCAATGTGTCCCATGGGTGGAAAAACTGGCTTGATATTGCCTAGAAGTTAGGCCCATCTGTTATCACTAGTACCAAGTTATATGATCTTTATAAAACATTATTTGTTTTCCAAAAATATCATGTGCTTTTCATGTGCCCAGTATAGGTAAATAGCTATCTTACTATCAAAGTATCTTACTCTCTCTGAAAGCACTTCCTTCCTTTTGAAAAAATAATGGCCTTTCAGTTCAAATGCAGCAGTCCCTCATGTGAAATGATAGTATTCCTTTCTCTGTGAGCTACAGTGAGATGTAATGAAAAACATTTGCTATAGATTCCTCCTTCTTATATAGGAAAATGGCAATTCTTTTTAGATAATTATAGTTGTCAGTTTGGATTGGGGATTCAGTCTTCGTAATGTGCAAACACAGATAAAATGATCACAGATATGTTTACGCTTTTTTGAGCAGTGCCTTGTTCATTCTGGTGGTGTTTTGTTTTTACTAAAGCCAATCTAACAACCTTTGGGGCTGCTGCACCAGGGGGCTCAAATAAGTGCCTGGAGTGGGGGTTGGGGGGAAGCTTGAAGGCAGGGCCGGGCCAAGGTAATTTGTCACCCTAGGCAAGGGTTCCAATCAGCGCCCCCTACGCTTTCCTATTTTAGCATTTCCCACCTTACCATTACGTTTTTTAAATAAAAGAAAACGCATTATTGAATGAAACATTTAATTTATATAAATATGTAATGTTTACAAACAAAAATATGTACGCTTCCAGGGACACAGCTAATAAATACATGTTGTAGGGAAGCACTGGTTGCATTTTGAAAAAAAACTGCCCTGTTCAGCCCTACTCTTTGGATTTGTCACATGTCCCTGAATTTTCAAGTGATCTGGTCATCCTACTTTAATGCATCACTATAAAATATCTAAATGGTAGACATATTATAACACTTTATATATAAGTAAGATATCATAATATATCTAAAATTAAAATATTTGGAAGAACTACAACAAAAATGAAGACCATCTGCAAATAGCCTTAGAGTATCACTGTCTACATCATACTAACTTAATTTTATGTAAGTTATCGCTTTAATGCATCACAATAAAACATCTGAATTGTAGACACATTAAAACACATAGAGAAGGGCAGGCATAATAAATTACACAAAACAGTCACAGGCAGCACATCTGCCCAAACTTAAAACCAGATAAACCACATCAGCATACCACATAGCAAAGGCATGATAGCAGTAAAATATCATCTGGATAATTATAGTCAGTACTCGGAACAGGTAAAGGATTTTGTCTTGGAAGCAATTTGGTTTCTGTTAAATCATAACTACTTCTCCTTTAATGGGACATTCTACCTCCAAAAGCGAGGAACGGCTATGGGGGCGCGGTTTGCGCCCACATATGCAAATTTATATTTGGGCTGGTGGGAGGAAACCCACATACTTGGAGCTGATGCCCCATGTTTGGAGTATGTAGTTATGTATCGTCGTTTTATCGATGACCTGCTATTTGTGTGGAATGGAAGTGAAGGGGACTTTAATATGCTCTTACAAGATCTGGGGAACGTTGAGCTTAACCTTGCGTTCACAGGTTGCTTTAGTAAAAGTAACATAGTGTATTTAGATCTACACATCTACATTGAGAAAGAGGGAATAGCTACAACAGTACACACAAAACCAAGTGCAGGGAACTCTCTACTGCGAGCAGATTCTTGTCATCCATGCCACTTTAATAAGGGGATACCGAGGGGGCAATTTCTTAGATTGCGGAGAAATTGTAGCTCTGATGATAATTTTTTGAAGGAATCATGCAAATTGCGGGATAAGTTCTTGGCCAAAGGATATACTCTAGCTACACTATGAGAAGCATTTAAGTTTGCCTTGTCGGTTGATAGGAGTACTCTATTAAAGGACAAAAAAACAAAGAAATCGGGAAGGGGATCTCAGTATACTCAACCTGTGACTTTAAGAACAAAGTACAGTAGACAGTTCAATAGAATTAAGAGTATAGTGGGTAAATATTTACCGATATTATATGCGGATAAGGACTTTAAGGAAATCCTACGCACAGGGTATAGAATTGTAGCAAGGAGAGCTCCCACAATTGGTTCTATTCTGGCACCCAGTTTATTTTCACGTGCTTCAAAATCTAAAACATGGTTACAAAGTGTAGGCATGTTTAAATGTAATGCAACGAGATGTGTGACATGATCAGTGGTTCATGTAGCAGATTTTGAATGCAGTGTAAGACATGAAAAGTATAAAATTAATGAGTTTATAAACTGTAATACAAAGTCAGTAGTGTATGTACTAACGTGTAGAGTTTGTTACAAACAATATGTAGGTTGTACCGTAAGACCAATGAAAGAGAGAATAAGGGAACACATCAACACTATAAGATCAGGCAGTGAGGCCACAGTAGTATCAAGGCATTTTAAAATGTGTAGTCATAGCAATGTGGCAATGCTGAAAGCACAGGGAATAGAACGTATAACCTTGGATGTGAGAGGTGGTGACCTGCGGGCTAAATTGTTGCGAGCGGAAGTGAAATGGATACACAAATTGAATACCAGACAGCCGCAGGGATTAAATTCAGTTTTTGATATTAGCTGTTATATATAATGAAGTTTGGGAAACGGTTTTTAGGTCGCAGTAATTTGAACAAATAAATGAAATACGTATTTAGAATTGTTAAATAGAATATGGTAAACATAAATGGATTTTGTACCCACCGTGATTGGAAGTAACAATGTAGAAACAGTATCTTTTAACAGCAGTGTTGCTAACATAGAAAAGTGGAATGAACTTTTTCTATTACTTTTTATCTTGTAACAATGTTGACCGTATCAATTTAAACTAAAGAACAAAGTATATTTATTGCAGTACAGAATGAACTAGTACAAACATCTTTTAGATATAGATTTATCATAGATTAATTATTTACTATATAAACATTAAATGAAAATTGTAACATTTCAGATTGAAACATGGAGATATCTACGTGGAAGGAAACATCAGTAATGTAGTTTTGCTCGAGAGTGAGCGAAGTAATGTTTTTTAACCGTCAAATATTTAAGCACTTTTGTGTAGGTGATACTAATCAGTGAATTAACTGAAGTGTTGCATTATGGGGGGAAGGTCACATGTTTGGGTATAAATAGTTGATGTGATGGAAGTTTGTTTAGGTCTCCGATGAAGTATGTCTATACGAAACGCGTCAGACCATAAACTGATGTAATCCTTTTTAACAATGTTTAAATAAAAGTGATTTTACTGAAAAACTGAAGCGACCGATTTGTGGCCCTGGAAGTGCGCCCCACACTTTGGGATTGTACACGGCTGATTGTCTCCTTAGCGATGGACTCGGGGCGGCAGCACCCGGGTCACATTATCGAAAGGGTAAGCTTATCCGTATTATTATATATGTGGAAAATAAATACATTTTGGATACGAGTGTTATCCCTCTTTGGGACACCAATAGGAGCAGGGTTCGGGGCACATTGTACCCGAACCACTATGTTTGAACGGTGAGCAAACTAAAAGCACAAGAGATGTGCAATAAACTAAATGGATAGAGCTTATAGAAAATTTATAATCCCTCGTATTTGATGCATGGTGGAAAATTGTTCGAAAGATAATCACATCACACATGAAACAGCAGCCCCCGCCCACTAGTCATCACATCACACACAACTACCACTGCCCATATTAGCAATCAATGTTGGTCCCCAAGGGGCCTAAGCCCCCATCTGTATATGTGCCAAGCAAGCCATTGCCCATATTAGTGGTCAATATTGCCCCCAACAGGCCTTGCCCCCCCATCTGTACCTGTTCCAAACCATTGCCCATATTAGCCATCAATATTGCCCCCCAAAGGGCCTAAGCCCCCATCTGTACCTGTGCAAAGCCATTGCCTATATTAGCCATCAATAATTGCCCCCAACAGGCCTAAGCCCCCTATCTGTACCTGTGCCAAGCACCATTGCCCATATATTAGCCATCAATATTGCCCCCAACACAAGCCTAAGCCCCCCCATCTGTACCTGTGCCAGCCAGGCCTGCGTGTGACTACTCTGACCTCTCCAATCTGACCTTTGCCTGTCCACTGATTATTCTACGTTCTCCTATCCTGATTTCTGCCTGTCTGATGATTCTCAGCTTGTGCTGGCCCAGCCTGCCTGTTCCTGGTGGCATTCTTCCTTCCAGTATTATGGTGAGACGATCATGCCCCTTTGCTCGTCCAGAACCGTTAGCTTTGCTCCTCTCTCAAATAAAACCTGGCGGCATCCAATTAGCCGAGGGCTCCTCCTGAGGTGAAAGGCGATGGTTATAGACAGAAGTTAGAGCCGTGACCAGGGAGCTTAGCTTGGGTTCTGGATATAGGGTGCTGAATGTGTCACCACCTTTATGTGGTCTAAAATGAGCTAATTTGCTTCTTTATGTATAGTACATTTATCAATATGGATAATAGATATAATAGTAATGTTGGGTTATTATTTCAGATGGCCCATTTCTAAGAAGTTGGGTTAGCTGAAATATATATTTCAGTGCAATAGGTCATTTAGATCTTTTAGAAATTTTTAAGCATCATCTCTATTCAATGTTTTGTGACAGATACCATTACTATATTTCCATCAAGTTGTGTAAAGGTATTCATAATGGATACACGTGGAATAATCATTTCTACTGAGCAATCTCTGTGAGCACATGGGATTTCCCCTCTTGGCAGTTCACTGTTTCACAGCTGGTATTGGATGCAAGTCTTTACAGGGAAGTACATATCTTTAAAAGGAATAGATGAACTGCCCTGAAGATTATGGGCTTCTTATCACACTCAACAAAGGCAAAACCCATTTACAACTATTAGCTCCATTTTTGTACCATTGCCACTTGGTAACAGCGGTTATCTTTTTACATTATGACAAGTTAAAGGGCTATTGTCATCACATAATAAACTTCTTTTAAAAGTCATATCATTCGATGTTTAACCAGGCTTTAATAGAGTTGTGTTATTTTGTGTCTATAAACAATTCTTGTGTTTTTTTTCTAATTTTCATTATTTATAAGACAGTACCTTCAATTTCACATGAACTAATCCAGCAGCAATCCATGCTGATGTAAGACAAACTATTGGGTTTTTAATGCTTAAATGTTTTTAAACAGGATGTAAAGGCAAAAAAATAAAATCCCATTTTTACTTTCTTTATTGAAAGTAATCTCCAATATACTTTAATTAAAAATGTCTACTGTTTTTATAAGAAACATCAGTGTATGCAGTGAAATTCTCCCTTCATTTACTTGCTCTGACTGCTGCAGATAGGAAACTTCAGACAGTCCCTGACTGCTCTGCAGGCAAACAATCATACTTTCAAAAGGCAGGGGGGTGGACTTCCCAGAACTCAAGCAACTTTGTTTGTTTCCCTGTAGAACAACCGACAACCGTGTAGAGATTCATATCTGCAGCAGTCAGAGAAAGTAAATGAAGGTGGAATTTCACTGCATGCAGTCAGGTTTCGTATAAATTGAAGTATATTTCAAGTATTTCTTTTTTAGTTATTAAAGTAAAAATGGGATTTTATTTTTGCCTTAACATCATCTTTAATGTTTCCAACTCCAGCTGCAGGGACAAAGATCATGGAGCCAGATTTAAACCTGGATTCTATTTGGAGAGTTGATTCTGGAGAGTTGGAGAATGCTTGTATTAAATAATACAAAACTACAAAATCCACATTAGATTATATGACAACACAGGACCCAGTGCAGTCTGCATATTCTGCTTATTAATCAGTCTTGATGTATCTGCTTCTATGGCAGATATTATTTGACTTGTGCTGTTTTGATAATTTATGGCAATCCCTAAGCAGCAGCCCAGACGACAGATGAGCATGTGCATGGTCTTGCAAAGATATTTAACAAAGTTACAAGATGGCATGGAACTTTGAAAGCATACATCATTCATATAAATAGGATTCTGGTGCAGTAAATTCATGTTTATGTTTAGTATACAAAATACAGCATTTCTAGCATTATTCTATTTTAGACTTTAGTTCCCCTTTAAGCTTTAAAGGACCAATAACATAAAATTTTCTTTTAAAAAAATTCGTTAGTATACATCAAAAATAAACACCAAGACAAATAAAACTTTAAAATTGCAAAGCCTTTATTAAGAAATAACTTACCGAAACTCCACTTCCGCTCCTGTTCAGAAAAGGCGACAGGGCGACCATCCATTGTGCGATGCTGGATTTCTCCTTCTTGGCTATCTCTCATGTTGTACTGACAGTATGTGAAGCGGCTGCTGCATCAGGGAGCACTATATTGTACAAATCACCCCACTCCCGAGTACAGAGTCTCAGGAGGAGCCTTGAACCTGGCCTCCCTCAGCCACTCATAGTATTCTAGGGACTTGGCTGTGCCTGTTGTCCCTCTAGCAGATATTCCCCACTGATGAGCCCAAATTCCCACCTGTACAGAGCGCGATATAGGAATAAGGGGGCTTTTCAGAGCACCGGAGACCTGACTTTGGCTTCTTATTCTTCAATGAAGAAGAGGAGGAGGAGGTGGTGTCCATGGCTGCGGATTGCTGGCTCATCGGCACACTCTGTAGGGTCCCTGTGGCGGGGGTTGCTTCTCACAGGGGCAGCTGTCAGCTCGGGTTCTCTGTACCTCCTCCTCTTCTTCATCGAAGAATAAGAAGCCAAATTCAGGTCTCCGGCACCCCGAAAGCCCCCTTATTTCTATATTGTGCTCTGTACAGGTGGGAATTTGGGCTCATCAGTGGAGAACCTCTGCTAGAGGGACAACAGGCACAGCCAAGACCCTAGAATACTATGAGCGGCTGAGGGAACACGGTTTGAGGCTCTTCCCGAGACTCTGTACTCAGGAGCAGGGTGATTTGTACAATATAGCGCTCCCTGATGCAGCAGCCGCTTCACATGCTGTCAGTACAACATGAGAGATAGCCAAGAAGGAGAAATCCAGCGCCGCACAATGGATGGTCGCCCTGTCGCCTTTTCTGAACAGGAGCGGAAGTGGAGTTACGGTAAGTTATTTCTTAATAAACGCTTTGCGGTTTTAACATTTTATTTGTCTTGCTGTTTATTTTTTGATGTATACTAACAAATTTTTACATTTTTTTTTTGATGTTACTGGTCCTTTAAGAAATGGCACTCCATATACTACTCTGTCTTGTTTTCTATTACCCGCCAGAGCTGGATTTTTAATCCGCACAAGGTACAGACATGGACACAAATGCTTATTGAATTGGTGCTCTAAAGGGCATGATTTTGCTTCTCTCATTTTGCTTACATAGAGTGTTACATGCATGTGCAGTTAATTTTACAAGGGTTCTTCAAGTTTGAATTGATCACTACTAAGCTAAGCAATAAGCAGCCTTTGAATACACATGAAATCATCTTATTACCTTTACCCACTCAATTATCACAGTATGCAGTAAGTTCTACACTAACATATTTCCTCTTTTACAAGTTTATGGTCTAGTTAGCATTCAGAGAGAAGGCATAGCCAAGTTCTTCAAATAAATAACTGAAAAGATGACCTAAATTACCTATTCTACTCTATTTCTGATGCCAGTATTGTAAAGCAAAATCCTGAACCTTGTCCTCAGAATACTGAAAATAAAATGTTCCTAAAACACACACAACATGAAACCATGCTTGCATCCCTTATAAATTGTCTACTGTGCATTGCTCAGTTGAATTTAGGCCAGGTACAGTACATTTATGATATACAATCTAGTTGAGCTTCACCTTGCTGTATGCTGTATTTAATGCTATAATGTAACTACGTTTAACTCCATGTTATACTGTAGTACAGTAGTAGGAGCACTGTGGTACATGATTTCCTTGGGCACAGTTTTGATGATTACTATATTTGTTGATTATTATATATAGTTATATTGGGACCTATTGCCTTCCTCCCAAACCTGACAAGCACCCAGCACCAAAAACTCACTGGTGAAATGACAGATACTCCTATGCATGTACATATGCTGCTGAGTGTATATATATATATATATATATATATATCCGATGGGCTAGGGGTTTAAGATTGAATTTCTCCTCCTAAGGACAAAGAAGAAGATAATTGCAGTATAGAGATGAAGGATGGGAATGGCACAAGAATAAAAAAAGGTGGGTGCTCAGTGGAAAAGAGAAAGGATAGCGGATAAAAAAAGGGGTAGATTTACTAACCAGTGAAAAGTCGCCATCGTCCACTTTGCACCCAGTGTTACACTTTGCCAGGCGAAAATTCGCTCAGACTAAACTATTTCACTAATATGGGGTAAGCCAAACATTGGCGACTTTTTGCTAGAGTTACTTCGGCAATGCGAGCATTTGATAGTGAAGATGCGCTAGAGTTAATTTCTGCCTAGTGAAACTTCGATAGGGATCTTGCGCTCAGGTCAATTTGCATGGGGTGGGAAATTTAAAGTTGTATGGACGTCTTTACGTTAAATTTTGGTGCATATTCTTACAAATTACACTTTTTAAAACACATGTCCAGGGAACCTTAATAAAGACAATACAGTTATTCTGATGCCCTACACATGTGACCACTGTAAAATGAATGGTCCATATGTTTGCAAATGTATGGGGAAAAAAAAGTTTGTTAGGTCTTTTGAAGGCAATCAGGCAGAAAAAAGGAAAAGTTGCCAGCGTTTTTTGGACTTTGATGCGTTTTCAGCTCACAGAATATAATGTAAGTGACAGAAGATTGAGGAAGCTCTAGCTACTTTAATGCACTTCGCCTGGTCTGAGGTGGCGAAGGCAACAAAAGTTACGTTCAGTAAAATCCGCACTTTAGTGGATTTGCGAAGCAACGTCCATTCGCTAGAGCAAATTGTCACCTGCCGATAGAGTGCGAATGACCACTAGCGCCTGACTGTTTCACTAGCGAATTGGCACCTGCGTCCGTTAGTAAATTGCTGATGTCCCTGCAGGCGGTTATGCTGCCGAATTGTCGTTAGCTTTAGCCACTTCACACTTTAGTAAATCTACCCCAAAAGGAGAAGGTAAGAAAACGTGAAAAGAATAAAACAAGGAAATGTAGCTTGCTGACATTGATGCGGAAAACAAATCGGAGTAGGCTTGGAGAAAATCATTTGTTTTGAGGGGAAAACAGGCACTCATATTTATCTATATAAACACAGGCATGGGACCTGTAATTCAGAATGCTCACGACCTAGGGTTTCACTGAATAATGGATCTTTCTGTAATACCTTAAATCAATACCGACACATTCCTATAAAAATCATAGGAACGGGTCAGGATCAAGAAGTTGCTGCACCTGCAATAGTTTCCCTCAAAGCCGCCCTCAGCCCTGCAAACCATATTACTTCCATGATGCTGGGCTGGGGATGGAGAGATCCTTCCATAGATCCTTCATGCTAATGAAAGGATCTTGCCGCCCCAAGCCCAGCGTCACTGAAACGGTACAGAAGATCATTTAGCAGTGTTGGAGGGTCGGGTGAATGCAGGTTTGCGAGGGCTGGAGGCGGCTTTGTGGGGGGCTTTGAGGGGAACTATTCCCGGGTGCAGCACATTTGATACTGACACGTTCCTATGATTTTTATAGTAACTTGTCAGTATCGCTTTAAGTCTATTAGAAAATAATTCAGACATTAAATAAACCCAATAGGCTGTTTAATGATGATTAATGAATCTTAATTATATCTAGTTTGGATCAATTACAAGGTACTGTTTTATAATTACAGAGAAAAGGGAAATCGGTTTTAAATATTAGGATTTTTGATCAAATGGAGTCTATGGGACATGGAGCTTTCTGGATAACTGGTTTCTGGATAATGGATCCTATACCAGTATGTATTATTTGGAATGCTTTGTAGCCGGGTTTCTCCAGATAGGGGATCCTTCTGTAATTTGGATCACTATGGGGCCCATTCACTAAGTTCGAGTGAAGGAATAGAATAAAAAATACTTCGAATTTCGAAGTATATTTTGGCTACTTCGACCATCGAATTGGCTACTTCGACTACAACTTCTACTTCGAATCGAACGATTTGAACTAAAAATCGTTCGACTATTCGACCATTCGACAGTCGAAGTACTGTCTCTTTAAGAAAAAACTTCGACCCCTAGTTCGCCACCTAAAAGCTACCGAAGTCAATGTTAGCCTATGGGGAAGGTCCCCATAGGCTTTCCAAGTTTTTCAGATAGAAGGATAATCCTTCGATCGATGGATTAAAATCTTTCGAATCGTTCGATTCGAAGGATTTAATCGTTCGAACGAATGATTATTCCTTCGATCGTTCGATCGAACGAATTGCGCAAAATCCTTCGACTCCGATATTCGAAGTCAAAAGATTTTAATTCACCAGTCGAATATCGAGGGTTAATTAACCCTCGATATTCGACCCTTAATACATCTGCCCCTTAATCTTGTCTGCTAAATATAAATTAAACATTAAATACATCCAATAAGATTTTTTTTTGCCACTAATATGGATTCATGCAGCTTAGTAACCATTAACTACAAGGTAGTGTTTTGTTATTATAGAGAAAAAGGAAATCATTTTTAAAAATAAGAATTATTTGCTTAAAATGGTTTCTATGTGAGATGGTCTTCTTGTGAGCTTTTTGGGTGACAGAAAAATGTGTTTATATGTGATCATTGTCCTTTGCTATTATTTCCTAAATATTTTATTAGGTATGGGACCTTTTATCCAGAACGCTCGGGACCTGGTCATTTTTTGGACAAGGGATCTGGAAGCCGTTGCTTCCATTTCCTAAATATTTAATTACAGGTAGTACTAACATTTAAAAAAATAAATGACTCCAACACTAAGAGGCCCATTTACTTAGCTCGAGTGAAGGAATAGAAGAAAAAATACTTCAAATTTCAAATGGTTGAATATGGCTACTTCGACCATCGAATAGGCTACTTCGACCTTCGACCACGACTTCAAACCGAATGATTCGAACTAAAAATCATTTGACTATTCGGCCATTCGATAGTCGAAGTACTGTCTCTTTAAAAAATACTTCGACCCCCTAGTTCGCCACCTAAAACCTACCGACCGTTAGCCTATGGGGAAAATCCTTAGATCGATGGATTAAAATCCTTTGAATAATTTGATCGTAGGAATAGCGCTAAATCCTTCAACTTCAATATTCGAAGTTGAAGGATTTACATTCGGCAGTCGAATATCGAGGGTTAATTAACCCTCGATATTCGATCCTATGTTTATCTGCCCCAAAGCCTGTATGTAAGGAGACTGATGGCTGAGAGAGGGACATTAAAGATGAACTATTTCAGGTTTAGGTTTTCCACACAAAGATGGACCTGCACATTATGCAGGGGGATACTGGAGTAATATATTTATATATATTTTATATAATTATAATTTATATAGCACATGCTTCCGTCTTAATTGAAATTAAAACAATCTTCTATTAGGCTTTCCATGGCCTTTAATAACAAATATAGCCTAGATTAAACATAAATAATTCTCTGTATTAACAACACTAACATATGAGTAATTGATGAAACAACGTGTAATTACATGGCCCTTAATGACAGGGTAAAATCCTGAAAGTGTATTAGTGTATTGGATGAATATAAATACATCTGTCAGATTGAGTCAGTGCAGAATATCAATGCAGGGAACAAGATAAAACACAAACAAGAAGGTGAAATGAATTCCATGATAAGTTTATATACATCAGCTAGCAGAAGAACTAGATGTGTAGTATACACAGTAACAGGAGCACTCATCTCTTGCAGCTTTCCTTAAGGGATCTTTCTTTGTAGAATATTCAAACAGTGCAGAAATAGTGCAGGAAGGTGCTTGTAGAGATATAAATAGCCCTGCATAGAGATGGTTCAGTTTGAGCATTTGCCTTCCAGCCATATAAAAGCATTTCAATGGTTGACTTTTCCCAAAGGATTTACAGATATTATTTCACATTGAGATAAACTGAAAACTGGAATAATGCTTTGAACAGTGGTTTTCATTCAGCTATTGTGCCCTATATTGTAAGTGACAATGGTCATATGACCCATTGATCACAGTTGTTCCCGTATAATGGAAATTCAAAATATCAATTTTGCTCTGATAATACATTTAAACATGTTTGTATTCAGCCTTCACCACATAATTATCCATAGTGGAGTCATTAAGAATCAGCAGACTAGTTCGAGCTCAGAAAAGAAATATGCTACTTTGTAACGGTGCAGGTTGCCACGCTGGGCTCTGTGGCTCAATTTGCATAGTAAATGACTGATGGAAGCAATTTGGGTGGGGACTATTAAAAAAAAACAATAATAAAAGATTAAGGGGCCCATTTATTAAGCCTCAAATATTTGTGGTTGAGTTTGAAAACTTGAATTTTTAAAGGAAACAAAATTAAATTTATTATACACCAAAGCAGCTAAAAATTCAAATCTCAAAATACTCCATCTCAAACCTATCGAGGTCATGTAGAAGTCAGTGGCAGATGTCCCTGAAGTTATTTCATTGACATTGTGATCTATGGATAATCCAATAAAGTAGATTTTTCGAGTTTTTGGAGTGTCGATCGTACTCCACCATGTAGGCAAGAAAAATTCCGTCCCTCAGTACCACAGAAGTGGGACACCACTGATGTAGCACATTACATTGCAGTTCTTTGCACCTCTAGTATTTAGTACAAAATACTGAGCATGATTGCTGCAGTTGAAAATTGTTCAGACATTTTCAGATGGGATGTAATATTATGGATAGATAACATGACTACTTGCACCTTTTTTTTGCATTTTGAAATTTGTCCATTCATCTACATGCATAGACAAATTAAATATTATTTTGTAGCTTTTTTTATTAACGCCAGCTATTCAGGGTGTGTTTCATAATACGATTGTTATCGATCTTTTATAAACAGAGTTCGAATTGCAGAAATGGAATATCTCTGTTTTCACAAATAATGATACACAAGATGTAAATCTCAGTCATATGACCCTTCGTTACTGTATTCTTCAGTCCAGTAGACTTCCTGATCCCAGTGTAATAAGTGCAGCAAAATATAGTTTTTAATCACATTTTCACTGTTTAGGTTATAATTATGGACCCATTAGCAATTATTTACTAGGTAACAGCATTTGGTACTGTACATGATGAAATCAGAACTTAAATTTAATATCCTGATAAAAGAAGAAGAATATTCCATAAATGGCAAATTGTTTTTTTAATGTGTCTTTACTGTTGTTTTATTTTCTCAATTTGCCTCTTTTCTTTCCGTACCTTTAGGGGACTAGATTTAAGACAGTGATTTCTAGTACAGTAATCATGGAAATACTGTTGCTTTATGTTAGTGCCGCCAGCACTGACGAACAAAATTGACAACTAACTAGAAGATGATCTGGTGGAGGTTAAATTGCCCTTGAGAATATATAAGCAAATTTAAAATACTGTATATCAGTGTTTTCTTTTGCTGGAAGATGGCAATAATTAAATTAGTGGTAGGTAGTAATGAGCCATTAGTAGTGTTTTTTTTTTTTATACCAAGTTTCACTGCGAAAATGATGCCTATAGAGTCTAATGGGTGAAAAAATGAGTTGCATGTTAAATTTTGTCGTGCAATTTGATGCATTTCAGCAAATTTTCACCATTTTGCAGTTTTTTGGCGAAGCCAAACGGGTCAGATTCGCCCATCACTAGTGGCATGTTTTCTTAATGTTTTCTAGTAACTAAGCACTTTATTATGGCCTATAGCTGCATTGGTAGAACAATGTTTTCTCTTTATCTTTTTTTTTACTTGGGTCAGATATTATGTATCGAACTGAAGTTCAATTTGAATGCCAATCCACCCTATGGAGTGATCACCAAGTAAAAGAGGGGTTGAAAAATTAGACTGCTTATCTAGCTTTTGTAAAACCTATGATATGGTCTACTACAATCAAAAGTAAAACTTTCATTTCAAATGGGCACATATATAAACAGAAATAAAAACAATTATTTCATTTCAGTGTAATGCTTCTTAATGAAATAAGGCAATTATCGTACCTTTTGTGAATCGAGAAGACCATTGTTAAAAAAAGAAAACTACGACTATAATTCAAATACCTAGACAATGAAAAGTGTAATAGTAAGTTCCAGATCATTTTTTTAAATGAAAAGAAGCCACATTTTCACTATATGAATATTAAAACTAAAAAGAAAGATCCATTAAAAGTTCCCAGGGAACTGAATGTATTCACGTTTCCATTTTAGCCCATTATGCAAATATAAATTATATACTTTTATTATCTTTTTAGGTTCCAAGGCTTTCTGAATGTATGTTATTATATCAATGTGATATAATTATATAACCTAAGAATTGTTTGGCTTGGTAGTCAAGTAAAAATATGGACATTTTGTCAATCTTCTCATGCTTTCAACTGAATACATTTCCCTTTTTAATAAAATTGAGGGGACAATTTATCACTTCTCATTATTTTTTTTTACTAAGAAGTTACGATGGTTACCATTATGTAAAGGAAAAATAAAGATTCATGTATGGTGAATTTGTTGCCAATAGCAACCAGCAAGCAATGCTCTTAAATATAATCTCTACAAGTTAGAAACTTAAAGGAGCAATTAAATAAAAAGTATCTTACTTCTATTATTTATTATATTAAAATGTTATTTATTCAAAGGGGAAGGGGATGCTAAACTTGCAAAATCCATTGTGGAAAAACTTGCAAAAAACTTCTAAAAAGGATAATTTGGCAAATGTAGCTTGTTTACAATATATTAATAGTTAATGTGGTCTCCTACTAGACAGACATCTTTGGTCTTCCTCTCTATAAAAGAGGGTGCTGACACCATCCTTTATTCTTTTAATACAGAGATCAGCAGCAAGTACAAATCTTCAACTTTTAACACAGTAAATGAAAATGTGTTGTCTTAATTGAGAAGGGTATTGGGGGTACTTTGGATAAAAGACTGTTTAACTCTAGGTAGTGTCTAGGCTTCTGAAGCAAATTAATACAGTATTGTATAAGAAAAAGCTTTGACCCAAGAGATGAGAACTTAATTTTGCCACTTTATAGAACATTTCTAGTGAAATTTTAGGCCCCAGCCCTTTAAAAGGATATTAAAAATATGAAGTGGCCTGTGGAACATCATTTTTACATGGAAAAAAAAGCAATGGCTTTTTACATTGAGGGTTAACAATGCACCTATGTATCTCTGTACTGGGCTCTCATCTGTGGCTTTTGACTCCCACACCTTCAGTTCATCATATGCAATTCATTTTTATTAGCAGTGCACAGATAAGAGAAAATGAGAGATGAAAAGCTGGGAATGGAACAGTGTTTGGGGGTAATCTCCTCCCCACCCTGTAATGAGAACATTTTGAGGAAGTGGTCATTTTTGTCTTGAACTTTTTATCAAGTGAATAGTAGGATCAATATAATCTCCTACCCTTTTAAGGATTTTCCAACATTCAAGCAATTAAATACTTGAATGTTAGAAGATCTGTAAAGAGTAGTTCACCATTAGGTTAACTTTTAGTATGTTATACAGGTATGGGACCTGTTATCCAGAATGCTCGAGACCTGGGGTTTTCCGGTTAATGGATCTTTCCGTAATTTGGGTCTTCATGCCTTAAGTCTACTAGAAATTCATTTAAACATTAAAATCACCCAATAGACTGGTTTTGTTTCCAATAAGGATTAATTGTATCTTAGTTTGGCTCAAGTACAAGCTACTGTTTTTTTATTACAAAGAAAAAGGAAATAATTTTTAAAAATGTGGATTATTTGGATAAAATGGAGTCTATGGGAGACAGCCATTCCATAATTCGGAGCTTTCTGGATATCGGGATTCTGGATAAGGGATCCTATACCTGTACAATATTTAAGACATTTTTCAATTGGTCTTTATTATTTATAGCTTTATAATTGTTTGTGTTACTCTTCTGGCTCTTTCCAACAAGATATTTGTGGAAATTCCAATCTGGAGAGCTAATGAACAAAAGCCTAACTTATAAAAATCATAAAAAAAATATAAAAGTTGAACTGTCACTGTTAAAAAAATCTACTGTAACAGATCTATAATCTATAAGAAAAACTCCGCAGACAGACGGCACTTCTGGATGGATTTATTAGGAAAAAGGCTGCTGTATACCGCCTAACGCTTTTTGGGATTGTATCCCTTAATCATAGGCTCATTGAGCCTATGATTAAAGGATACAATCCCGAAACGCATTAGGCGGTATACAGCAGCCTTTTTCCTAATAAATCCATCCAGAAGTGCCGTCTGTCTGCGGAGTTTTTGTTATACTTACAGTGGGAAACTGTCGACTGAGCATCTGGACAAGGGGAGTATCGGGGAGCTGGAGCGGTCGGATCTCTTGTCATATTTGATTCATTATAATCTATAAGCCTGTTTCACAAATATTTTACAGGTTTCTTAAGTTTAAATATTTGCCCCTACCTAAGCTTTATTTCATGACTTCATCTAACAAACTCATTGGTGGGAGTCATTAACAGATTTTACCTGATCTAATTGGCTGTTTCTGGCATGAGTCATTCATTTACAAAGCACTACTGACAACAACATAGTTGATTTGTTTGTGGCTGGGGGGAAGTTACGGTAGGTTAAAGTTGCACATTAGTAAACCTTTTATATGTTTCAAAGGCAATGAAACCTATTTGTGAAAAACAATTATTCTACATCAAATATAGTTTTGTAGACATTTTATATATCATCAGTTTCCCTTTCATATACAACAAATCTTATACAGGGAGTAAGACACACTTTTTAAGAATGTTTTATATACAATAATATTATTATTTAATGCTCACTGCACTGCCCTTTCTAAGAGTAGATTCCCAAACATTAGTAACAGTTCACACAAATCAATTCTTCATTAGCTGAAATTCCATTCTGTGGCAGTTAAGGAAAAATCAATATCAAGTGCTTCTCGCAGTTTTGTTAATCTGAACAATAATATATGCTTTGGGACTGCATTTAGCTTTATTTTTAGGCTAGATAAATTAAGTCAATAAAGACCTCTATACTTTAACTTGCATCTCTAAAGGCATCTTGAGGTCACCGGCTTCCTCCTAAGCCAGCAAAGAGTTAAAAAAAAAACTGTTTTGCATGTCATGTTTTGTGCGTTCTTGTAATTAGCCCACAAATTAACATTTGGAAATAAATATGCATAGCTGATCATGACAAGGAGCTGCAGAAACAAAACAGTATTTGTGTTTGTTTTTATGCTTCTGGCATCTCCAGATGGTGTAAATACATGTTGCTCAAGAAGTAGCAGCATTTCATTAAAGGAAGTTATTTTTGGGGGCTTTTATGATTTCATTCACATTAAATTCACAAGAGAACTGGTATTATGAAGTCTTTTTGATTAAACATAGTAAAATAGAACTGGGTGGAAGAATACACAGCACGTTCAGACTTAAAAAGTCAGTTAATTTTACTACTGTACAACAAATTTGAAACTGGCAAACACAGTCACATTTTCCATTACCCTGTAACTTTTAGCAACCAATCAGCATTAACTAATATCAAGTGTAGTTATAATGAAAGTGTTTGACCGGTTGTTGCGGCTTACCATGTTTGAAGGGGTGGATAATAAATCTTGCTGGATACTTTTCAAATGATGGCTGTTGTGTTGAATCATTTGCTGAGAATTTGTACTGAGGAGTAGTGATGGGCGAATTTGCGACGTTTCGCCGAAAAATTCGCGAATTTCGCGCGAAATTCGCGAAACTGTGAAAAATTCGCGAAACGGCGCCGGCGTCTCGTTTTTGACGCCGGCGCCCGTTTTTCCGACGCCGGCGCCCGTTTTTGGCGCCGGCGTCCGTTTTTCGAAAAAAAATTTTTGACGCCGGCGAATTTTTTGACGCGAATTTTCGCGGGCGATTCGCGAATTTATTCGCTGGCGGCGAAACGCGCAAATTCGCCGCGAATTCGCGCCTGGCGAATAAATTCGCCCATCACTACTGAGGAGTAGAATTTTATGTTACTCTAGACTGCTTCCCAGAAGATTGGCACATGCAACATATTGATACAAAACTGATAGATCTGTTTATTAAAGGCCTAATAAGTCTACTAGTGTAACCCTTTCTTGGCACACTCCTGTAGAATCCGATCATACTCACTTTACTTGGATTGTTACCTGTTTGCAATCCAGCAGACCTGAACCTCTTTGCTTATGAAAGGTATTGGGAAATGGAATTGACAGCACAGTGCCTCCACTTAGTGGGCACTGAAGAGTACGAAAAATAAAACTCAAAATGTTTGGCAGCAAAACATATATACATTTTACATTAAAATGTAAAGATAAAATGAGGCAAACAGTATATAATATAAGTAGCAAATTCTGCACTGAGGACTTGCAGGGTCTATTTAATCACACACTGACTGTGTACCTAACACAGTTCTTTTAATACCACAGTCCCACAATCAACTCCAGACAGAATAAATAAGGGCATGGTTCTTTTCAAAGTTGCTTAGAATTGGCCATTCTATACAATACTTATAAGGGGGTAATTTATCAAAGGTTGAATGTCAAGTTATTTTACATCTCAAATGAACTCGAATGAACTCAAGTAACACAGTATCTTATTTAAGAAAAAACTCAAATGTAAAAAACTTGATTCTGAGAGTTTGAGTTGTGAAACCCAAAAACAGGAATTAATCGGGTTTTTCATGGGAAAAAACTCAAATTGCTCAAATTATTCCAGTTTCGGCAAATCCTCTGCAAAAAGCTTGAACATCATGCAGGCTGTTAACATCTTCAAATAGTTCAAGGGACCTCTGCTATTGACTCCTACATGACCTCAACAGGTTTTAGATGGTGTATTTTCGGATTCAAGCTATTTCCAGGGTTGGGGTATAATAAATCTCAAACAATGTTGTTATTTTCAAAATACGTGAAACGTTTGAGTTTTGACCAAAAAATAACCTTGAATTTGCTAACGAAGTAGACAGACTCTAACGGTACTTTGCACCCTGGCGAAGGGACGTGACTATGCTAATTCACTAAGTTGTGGATTTTACTGTACGTTACCTCTTGCGCCAGACTTTACTTCACCAGCTCAGACCAGACGAAGTGCAATAGAGTAGATAGGAGTTTCTCTAAAAATGCAAGAAATTTTTTCTAAGTCCCAATTTTTTACTTTTTACTGGGTGATAGGCTGAATATGATCGAAAATGTTTTTTGGGGTATCCTCCTTCCCCCTTACATTTGGTACCTAAACTTTACAGTGGGTACATGTGTAGGGCAATATAAGACCTCTATTTAATTTTATTAAGTTTCCCTGGTCTTGTGTAGTGTAATGTAGTTGCTGCAGCATATACGTCCAACAAAACTGCACAATGCTTAATGCTATTCTCAGAAAAAATAAAGACACATTTCTGATCGCATGCCCCGGAGACTTTTTAATAATTAGGTGTAATAAGCAAAATACCTCTGTACTGTGTTTTATACATATATTTTTTTTTAAGATTATTGCATATTTCTCTGGAAATATGGCAGTTACAATGTCTTTAATTGCTCCCCATAATGTATGAGAAGTGAGCTGCCTGTCGCATATCACACTGAATCTACAATTGCTATTGAGGGAGAACACTGATGGTAGAGTTCTTTTGAAGTAATTATTCTTGTGTTCTATAGATGGAGAGGTTTCTAAATAATGAAAAGTGTCTGCCAGTGGTGAAATACATTTCGATTGCTGTGCCAAAGAACTACAGTAACAGTATATTCAGAATATTCACTGTAGAATTCTCTGTTCAACATTTTATTTTAGCTCTTCTGCTTTTTTATGCAAATCAGCAATTTTAGAGGTTTTTTTTTTTAACTTCATAACATATTTCATTAATTTTGGTCAAAATGACTGCTTTCATTTTTAACCCAGATTTTGTATCATTCATTCAGTCATTGAATTAGACATTAGAAATTCAATAACTGTAACATTTGCCCCAAGAATTCCAAAATGTTGCACCCTCTGCAAGGTACATTTTTCAACACGTTGTAAGTTGTAATTGCATTTGTAGCAATATGGGTGTCTTGTAGCTTCAGTCTAGAACTGAGAGTCAGAGGCAGGATATCATGGTGTTCTTGCAATCTGAGGAATTATGCTTATCTGTGTAAAAATATACATATTTCTTGTTGGCAGTTCTTAATGAGCTTATTTAGTATTCTGAATAACTTATGCTTCATTCTTGGGGGATAACTAAATCTATAAAGATAAACTCAAGTTTGGTATTAATTTTTTTACATGCAGCTCCATGGGGTGCTAACCAGGATGGTGCACAGAAGAATTAGGAATAGATTGCACTGATATCATAAACAGTCCCAATCAGCGAGTTTCTGTAGAAGGACCATGAAATACAACACATTTATACTTATATCTGCTTTAATTTTATACCCAACAGTTAATTCTAGCTTTCTTTTTTTTTACTGAATGTCATGTGCTGTAATACCATAGGGAATATCTTCCAAACAAATAAAATATACAGCATAATATATCATATAAACACAAATCAGAGTCCTACTATGCTACACTGCACACACTTGTCCCTGAAGCAAATTTAACTGCTTTGATGTTTCTTCTCTAAATCATTATTCTGTTTCTATTTTTGTAGTCATTTTCTAAGAGGTTGCAGTACAAGATACAATACTACCCAACTACAAAACATATTCAATGTAGTATAGAATAGACTTTTTATTACGGCACCTATCATAATCATGTCCTTGGTAATACATTTTTCATATTTTTCATGACCTTAGGAATGAAAATGTTTCATATTTTAGAAGACAAAGATAGAAATAAACCCTTGTGTATTATAGCTGAAAATTGTTTTTGGACCTAACGTTCTTCCTTCTGGACTAATAGATAATAGGGGTTGTTTAGTGATAAAAATGCACGTGTGCCTCATGGAATGCTGCATGCTGCACTAAGTGCAAGGTGCAAGTCAGCATCAGAGGAAGCAGGCCAACTCTTACCATATAAGAGTGCATATAACAGTGCAAATAAGAGTGCATATAAGAGAGCATATAACAGTGCATATAACAGTGCATATAACAGTGCAAATAAGAGTGCAGCAAGGACAGGGCCACATTGTGACCTATGTCCTGTCCAGCTTCCTAATGATGTGCAAGTCAGGGTGCGATGGGTGGAAAGTAGGAGGGGGGATTGCTACATGTCTTCCCCTCCTGCTCCTCATATATATATATAATGCTGATGAATGCAGTCCGCGCTATAGTCTATTGGGCAGACGCAGCTCTCTGTGCACTTTGCACACTACCTTAGAGGTAAATATAGGAATTATATTTCTCAAAAGAAAATGTTTTGGTTTATTAATACTAGTTTTGTCATTATTGTTACATTATTCTTATAGTGAATCTTCAGTGAGTCTTCAAGTGGTCTTCAACCAATTGTCTGTAATTGCCCGAATATGAAATTCTGGAAGTCATGCATGGATCTCATTAATTATATGTTAGCATTAGGGCATTCCACTTTTAGTACTCGGATAGGATAATGTGCATCCCCAGCACTGTTAATTTAAAAATACAGTTCAAATTTAATTTTTTTTTTAAAAAAAATTACAATGGAAAATATTCTCCATATATCTCATGATATTAAAATAGTAGAGAAAATACTTTCACTATAAAACATTCTTAATTTTCTTTGTCTTTGATGGAACTTTGCTGCAGGAAGAATAAATTAAGCAGGTTCTCTTTATACTGGAGAACATTGTGACACCTTTAGAGAGGAGTGTAAGGGGCAGATTTATTTTATTAAAAATCGAATTTTTAAATTCAAATTTCAAGATAATATTAGGGGGTTATTTACTAAACTCCGAATGCAAAAATCATAAAACATTTGTGACTTTTTTTTTATAAAATCTGACTTTTAAAAAATCAGGAATTTTTCTGAATTTATTAAACCCCAAGGATGGAAAAGTCCAAATCTGAAAATCGGCCTTTCAGACCTGTCGAGGTTGCATATAAGTCAATGGGAGAAGTCCCAATGATTTTTTTGATGCACGCTGGGTTTCGGGCAATACCCCTAAGTTTTTGGGTGAAAATTAGGAAAATCGTGAAAATCGGATGAAAAAGTCAGAAAAATTCATGAAAAACTGATTTTTCCCTGCAAAGCAAATTTTCGGGAAAATGTAATAACAAATAAACGTAAAAAACTCGAACAGAATTTGTAGCAGAAAATATTGAGATAAATTTGGACTTTGATAAGTAACCCCCTATGTGTACTTCGACTAATGAATAGTCCAAATTCGATTCGAGTTTGAAAAAAATTCGAAAATTTAATATCAAAATTTATCATGCATTGTCTCTTTTAAAATTTGACTTGGCCTATTCGCCCATCTAAAACCTCCAGAATTGCTGTTTTAGCCTATGGGGGACCTCCTAGAACCTATTTGGAATAAAAGTTTTTTTTTTTTGAAAATACTTTGAATCGAATTTGATGGAATACGATCTGAATTCAATTCGAATGATCGAATACAGCCTATTCACTCGAATTTAAAAAATTCTACTTTTTTAATACATTTCGGTTGGTCTTTTTTATTCGAATTTCGAGTTGATGGGAGTTTAAAACAATCCCATCATCTCGAAATTCGACCCTTGATAAATCTGCCCCCATGTGTATTAGTGTCTTAACCAAAAGAGCTGATTTATTTGCTGGTGAAACATTAATGATCAGGGCTGGAACTAGGGGTAGGCAGAGTAGGTGGCTGCCTAGGGCGCACTTTTAAGGGGATTTATTTTCAGATTTGTGGGCCATATTTTTTCTATTGCTGCTTGTCTGGTCGCTGGCACAGGTAATAAATACTTGGGGCAATATGATGTGATCACATACAGTGATCTGATTTATGTTTGGTTCAGGTTGCTGTATGATGGATGGCTTTCTTTATTTAATAACGGACATGGTAAGGTGGGAAATGGTAATGAAGGACGGGGGGCGTTGATTGAAGCTCTTGCCTAGGGTGCCAAACTACCTTGGCCCAACCCTGTTAATGATAAAATGCAATCATTACAATGCAAGCATCTAATATTTAAAAATTCACAGATACAACATTTAGGGGGTATTTAATAAAACTCAAATATTTCTTATTTTTTATATTAAAACAAAGTCGATCTAGCTCCCATCCACAAGTTTAACTCATTTATCAAAAAATCAGCTCAAAAAAGCGGATAGGGAAAATGTTGCGACAAAATTGTGTGACAATTCGAATCATACAAATTGTCAAAGGGTCTTTTCAAGTTGTTGTCTGAAAACCCTGACTTTATTGGATTATCCAGTGCAGATCACAATGTCAAGAAACAACTTAGGGGACTTCTGAAAATGACTTCTACATGACCTCAACAGGTTTTAGATGGAGTATTTTTCAGATTCAGATTTTTAGCAGCTTTGGGGTATAATAAATCTCAAAAAATTTGAGGTTTTTTTTCCTCTAAAAATTCAAGTTTTTCCCTTTAAAAACTTGACCAGAAAAAATAAGGCTTTATAAACAGACCCCTTAATATTCACATTATTTATAGCACTAAATCAAAAGTATATTCATTATTATTACCGAGTGCTGCTGGTCTCATATATTCAAATCCATGATGGCAGTTTTATGTAAGATTTTGGTTCTTAAATCTTTCTAAACTATATGGATTTGCGAGTGCAAATCTAGAAAGACATGCAGTACAATAAGCATGAATTATTCATATCATGTGACACGCTCTAGTGCCTTTGAGATCGGCAGTACATTAGCTGATGATAGGTTCCTGGCCACTAGAGGAATAAAACACACAGTAATATGACTTGCCTTGCCTATGCTTCAATAAATTCACTTAGGTTTATGGCTCCGTTGGCATGGATATAATCAGTGCTAAGCCCCACATTTGTCTATTATTGGCAGTTTGCTAACCCATAAATACCATTATGTCAATAGAAAATGTATAGAGATACCAAACTATAGGCAGCTGTCTGTTGTGCAGGATGTTTTCTGTAGAAAAACTGATTGTCATACAGTACTGATTCTTGAGGAAACCAATTTGTTTTTACCTAATTGCTTGTATTACTGCATATAAATCTAAGGAGCAGGTTTATTATAGCTTAAACTAGGGATTCCAGGATTCCTCGCGGTTCAATATATTTTGCAATTTAGCAAAACTTTCCTGACTATCACAAACGTTTTTAACAAATTCCCAGATATATCAAAGCTGATGCCTGTGTCAATTCATCAGAATTAGTTTTGACTGCTTTGGGTCACCAAATGCAATTTTGCTACCAAATAGAATTAGGTGCTAAACATATTTTCAAATAATTGTGTTACATTTTCAAAAGTGTAGGCGCATATTTATTAAAGGGTAAAAGTAAAAATTTAAATTTTTAAAAGGGACACTTGCCTCAACATCAGCAATTTAATAAATAGAGAGTATGGTAACGTTTTGCTTAACAAATTTTCACAAGAGGAATTTTACCTGATATTATAAAGATAGAGCAGCCGCTGTTGCTTGTCATTATCCTTCCATCACATATGTCATTTCGTTATGACATAACATCGATGAAACATCGATAGAAATTTTTCTACTGTATGGGGGATGTGTGCTGGTTAATTTTTTGCAGATAATTGACATCTCCAATTTGCTTCAGAGTGGGAAAAATTATTTTGTGACTCAAAGATCCAGTCCCTGGATGAACCAGGTTATTTAATGCATATCCTTATTTGCTAAAAAGACATCCAGTCCCTTCTTGGAGCTATCTAATATATCTGCCAGTACAGCTGATTCAGAGAAAGAATTCCACAACTTCACAGCTCTTAAAAAAACAATTTGAAATATTAAGATGGAGCCTCCTTTGTTCTAATCTAAATGGATGCCCTTGTGTCAGCTGGAAAGACCTACTGGTAAATAAAACATTAGAAATGTATGGCCCCCTTCCATATTTATTCATAGGGGCAGATTTTTAATGCTCAAGCCTCTAGACTTGAACAGTTGGTTACTGAAGTCAGTTAGTTACTGAAGTTAGTTACTGAACTTGTGCATGGTATCTGATTACCTTGACTTGCTGCTGACCTTTTCTGGATTTCACGTGTAGTTTCAGTTTCTCAACCCCAGAAGCTTGAGCATGAATAAATCTGCCCCATGGTTATGATATCCCCTTAAAGTGCCTCTTCTCCCCAACTTGGCCAGCTGTTTTTCATGACCTTCCTTACCTTATACCAGTTTAGTTGCCCTTCTTTGGGTCCTCTCTGTCACGAACGCCGCCCGGAGCAGTTCCAGGAGCTCCGGGCGGCGCGTCTATCTCTTCCAGCGTCGCTCCCAAAATGGCGGCGCCCATGGCCGCCACGTGGGTAGCGGCGCCGGCGCAAACACACCAGCGCATCGACGCCAGCGGCAGGACGTCGGTGACGTCACTATGGCGCCAAATTCAAACATAAAAACGCTACCCAGACGCCAGAATGGCGCCCAAGTATAGGAAACATTGCCTTTGTGTATCCTGGGTTCCCTGACATTTGATATTGCTATATTCTTGTTCCTGATTGTTATCCTGACCCTTTTGCCTGGACTTTGCTGTTATCTGCCTGCCCTTGAAACTCTTGCCTGGATTCTGACCATTCCTTTGTTTAACCCTTTGGACACCGCGACCTTGTTCCCTCAAGAGGGCTTCCTCCTCGATCCTGACTACCTCCCTGGAGGGAGCTCCTGGCTCCCTGACACTCTCTAATTCAATAATATCCCGTTTGAGCGCTGGAGACCAAAATCGAAATGTTCTAGATGGGGGGACTTACCAGCGCTCTGTAAAGTAGAAGAATGACCCCTTTTCCCTGCAAAACAAGCAACAAATAAACACCAGAGAATGCAAACACTCAAGAAATGCACCACAGCATATCAAACTGAGCAAAAAATAAAATAGTTTTCATTTTCATAAATCTGTTCTTTAAAAGTGTTAAAGTATACAATGGTGGCAATGTGGTTTTTGGACAAAATTATGTGGTTGATCCCAGTGTTCTTGTTTATGGTTGGTCATTACCCCGAATAAGAGGAAAAATACCGGCACTCAGGACTCAATGCAAGCGGCCAAGCCCTGCGTGTTTAGGGATGTAGCGAACGTCGGAAAAAAAGTTCGCGAACATATTCGCGAACTTGCGCAAAAACGCGAGCGGTTCGCGAACGGTTCGCGAACCCCATAGACTTCAATGGGAAGGCGAACTTTAACATCTAGAAAAGACATTTCTGGCCAGAAAAATGATTTTAAAGTTGTTTAAAGGGTGCAACGACCTGGACAGTGGCATGCCAGAGGGGGATCAAGGGCAAAAATGTATCTGAAAAATCTGCCTGTGTGTGCTTGGAAGAGATAGTGTAGGGGGAGAGCTGTTAGTGATTTCAGGGACAGATGATAGTAAGTTTGCTGGCTAGTAATCTGCTTGATACTGCTCTGTATTGGAGGGACAGAAGTCTGCAGGGATTTGAGGGACATTTTAGCTTAGGTAGCTTTGCTGGCTAGTAATCTACTGTTCTCTTTAAACAACTGCCATACGTTGACCTTGTAGGCATTGTTTGCCCAGTTTTTTTGGACGCAGCCACTGAAGCACAGTTGCCAGAAAAAATATGCCATATAAATGCTGAAAATAGTCATTTTTCGCCATACGTTGACCTTGTAGACATTGTTTGCCCAGTTTTTTTGGACGCAGCCACTGAAGCACAGTTGCCAGAAAAATTATGCCATATAAATGCTGAAAATATAAATTTTTTTGGTTGCAGCCACTGAAGCACAGAGGCCAGAAAAATTATGCCATATAAATGCAGAAAATATGCATTTTTTTGGTCGCAGCCACTGAAGCACAGTTGACAGAAAAATTATGCCATATAAATGCTGAAAATATAAACTTTTTTGGTTGCAGCCACTGAAGCACAGAGGCCAGAAAAATTATGCCATATAAATGCAGAAAACATGCATTTTTTTGGTCGCAGCCACTGAAGCACAGTTGACAGAAAAATTATGCCATATAAATGCTGAAAATATAAATTTTTTTGGTTGCAGCCACTGAAGCACAGAGGCCAGAAAAATTATGCCATATAAATGCAGAAAATATGCATTTTTTTGGTCGCAGCCACTGAAGCACAGTTGCCAGAAAAAATATGCCATATAAATGCTGAAAATAGTCATTTTTTGCCATATACGTTGAGTCAACGTATGGCAAAAAATGACTATTTTCAGCATTTATATGGCATATTTTTTCTGGCCTCTGTGCTTCAGTGGCTGCGGCCAAAAAAACTGGGCAAACAATGCCTACAAGGTCAACGTATACACTACTACAGCGGTGGATACGGATTACGTAAAATATATGAATGCTGCTTGAAAAAAAGTAACTCAAGTGGTTTTTCTAGAGACGATAATATTATCAATATTTAGACAAAATGTGAACAAGCTCACACAGCTCGATGGCGGGTTGAAGAAAACACTGTGCAAATAATGCCTACAAGGCCAACGTATACACTACTACAGCGGTGGATACGGATTACGTAAAATATATGAATGCTGCTTGAAAAAAGTGACTCCGGTGTTTTTTCTGGAGACGGTAATATTATGGATATTTAGACAGAATGGGAACAAGGTCACACAGCTCGATGGCGGGTTGAAGAAAACAGTGTGCAAATAATGCCTACAAGGCCAACGTATACACTACTACAGCGGTGGATACGGATTACGTAAAATATATGAATGCTGCTTGAAAAAAGTGACTCCGGTGTTTTTTCTGGAGACGGTAATATTATGGATATTTAGACAGAATGGGAACAAGGTCACACAGCTCGATGGCGGGTTGAAGAAAACAGTGTGCAAATAATGCCTACAGGGCAAATAATGCCTAAAAGGTCAACTTATACACTACTACAGCGGTAGTAAAATAAAAAAAAGTAAAATAAAAAAAAATGAATATTAAAAAAAAAAAATTAAAGTTGGTGCTGCTGAACTACAAGGAGCAGCAGATTAGCACACCAGTCCCACTCCCCAACACTGCTAGACTAATAGCACTGGGCTCTTATAGTAGTAGTAGTAGTAGTAGTAGTAAAACAACAAAAAAATAAATAAAAGCAGTCCTTACAAGGACTACTGTTATTGCAGCAGTCAGCAGATGAGATCAGAAGCAGGACAGCTGCCCACTGCAGCTACATACAGAGCACTGCAGTAGAAGGTAGATTACTAGCCAGCAAAGCTAACTAACCTAAAATGTCCCTCAAACCCCTGCAGACTTCTGTCCCTCCAATAACAGAGCAGTATCAAAACGATTACTAGCCAGCAAACTTTCAACTGTCCCTGAAATCACTAACAGGCAGCAGCTCTCTCCCTACACTATCTCTTCAGCACACACAGGCAGAGTGAAAAAACGCTGCAGGGCTTCGGTTTTTATAGGGAAGGGGAGTGGTCCAGGGGAGAGCTTCCTGATTGGCTGCCATGTACCTGCTGGTCTGGGGTGAGAGGGCAAAAAAAAGCGCCAACAATGGCGAACCCAAAATGGCGAACGTCGCGCGACGTTCGCGAACTTCCGGCGAGCGCGAACACCCGATGTTCGCGCGAACAAGTTCGCCGGCGAACAGTTCGCGACATCTCTATGCGTGTTTATTGCAAAGGTGCCGAACCCTCTTACCGAGCACCAGACCAACATTTCCTGAGAGGCCAGGGTCTGTGGGGGGTTTTCCCTTGGTCATTACCCCCTTCATCAAGGTCTCACTAAATTGCATTGATGCCTCTAATAAGTTGCTCATTGATTTATTTTTCTTATCCTGTTTATGCAATTAAATACAAATCCTAATTTACTGTATATGACTCTTTCTATTACTATTTTTAGCATGTTATAAATTTTATTTGCCTACTTGCACCACTAGTGTACCACTGGTTTTATTTATAGATTCATAGAGACCACCAGTGGAATGTTCTCTGATAACTGAGATTATGATAATCAAATCCAACACTTTTTGAGCATTTCTGTAGATTCATGTTGCTAGATGGTATCAATTAATGAATATATTAAAAAGGTCTGAAAAAGAAATGATATTTTCACACCAGATTTATTTTTAACGATAGCTGTTGCAGTCTTGTCATGTGAACATACAGTAGAAATAGCTTTGAAATATAAACATATTACTATTGTTAAATTGTTATTATTGAACATTGACTAATATTAATAATTATTATTATTGAATAACTGTTGCATTTTATTATCCTTTGGATATAGGCTTTTCAATTACAGTTGTATTTTTTCACTGTTAAAAGGCAGTTTTACTTTAGCATTTATTTTTTCAATATTGTTTCATCTTAAAAGCATGGCAGACATTTGCTTTCTAATGCTATGCCTGATAGGATGTTGTAACTCTAATATTGACTCTGTTTATTATTATTACTATTAATATTATATATTGATTCTTGCTTCAAATAACTTTATTTATGCATTAGAACTATGTTACAAATCCAATTTTATTCTATGAAAAAAATTAACTGTATGTTCTTTTTCTTCTTTTTCTTGTAGGAAATATATTTGTTGTTAGTCTGGCTGTTGCGGATTTGGTGGTTGCCATCTACCCATATCCCTTGGTGCTGACATCAATATTTCACAAAGGATGGAATTTGGGATACATTCACTGCCAGATTAGTGGATTTTTAATGGGAATAAGTGTCATTGGATCCATATTCAACATTGCCGGCGTTGCAGTGAATCGTTATTGTTATATATGTCACAGTCTGAAATATGACAAGTTGTACAGTGACAAAAATTCTTTGTTTTATGTCATTTTGATTTGGGTGCTAACCTTCATTGCCATTGTGCCAAATTTATTTGTTGGATCATTACAATATGATGCCAGAATCTACTCATGTACATTCACACAGTCCGTTAGCTCTGCATATACCATAGCAGTTGTGTTTTTCCATTTTATTCTCCCAATAACTGTAGTAACTTTCTGTTATTTACGTATATGGATCTTGGTTATTCAGGTAAGGCGAAGGGTGAAGCCAGATAACAAACCCAAGCTGAAACCCCATGATTTCAGGAACTTTGTTACAATGTTTGTAGTTTTTGTACTGTTTGCAGTCTGCTGGGCGCCATTGAACTTCATAGGTCTTGCTGTTGCTGTGAACCCAGATACAATTTTACCTAGAATTCCAGAATGGTTGTTTGTTGGCAGCTACTACATGGCATATTTTAACAGTTGCCTTAATGCTATCATTTATGGTCTCTTAAACCAAAATTTTAGGCGAGAGTACAAAAGAATTGTTATTTCCATTTTTACAGCAAAGATTTTCTTTCAAGAAAGTTCTAATGACGGGATAGAGAAAATGAAAAGCAAACCATCTCCAATGCTAACAAATAATAATCAAGTCAAAGTTGACTCAGTTTAAGAAAAACAAATTCTTACTAATCACAGTATACAAAGACTATACGTGACTTCCACTATTGTACAATGTGGTGCAAAGGCACATGCCAGAATGGCTGTGCTGTACTCAGTACATATCATGGAGGAGCATTATTTGTAGAACATGTCTGAATTTTATACTGCATCAAAAAGTACAATACAGGGATCAATATATTTATATAATATATATATCACATTATCCAGTGTGCTAGATTGAAACCAGTAGAATGTACTGGGGATGCTGGTATTAAATGAAAAAAGCCATGAGTATTCAAAGCAACACAACTAGCCAAAGTATTATAGACTTAATAAATCAAGTACTATATTTAATACAACAGAATTTTATTTGAAAATATTATTTTTTGCCAGGTGTATAGTTTTATCATTTATACATAGCACACAAAATAGCATTGCGGCTCCAAATTAAGTAATTAATATTGATAGTAATCTCAGATGATTGTTAAAAATATAAGATTATGTACACCTTGCTTTTTTCACAGAGGCCTAACCACTGCTAATAAACTTTACAAAGACTTTGCACTTTATCTGCTTGGGTAAAATGAACATAATTACTTGAAGTCTGGCGTAAGGATTTGGCACCTCTAATCTAGGTATCTAGAGCTATTTTCAATACGTTGTTGGTGCCTAAGAAGACATCCAAACATCTCAGAACTGTTTTAACAAGCTAGAATGCATGCCAATACATTGCCAAGGAACACATTAATACGCTTTGTTTACATTTTACACTCAAAAACACTGTGTACATAGCTTTTTATCTTTTCTTATTAAAAGAGTACTAATGCCAAAATACAAGTTGCAATATAATTTAAGAGCAAGTTGTAACAGACACACACACATATATACATCTATCTATCTATCTATCTATCTATCTATCTATCTATCTATCTATCTATCATCAATCTATCTACTGTATCATCGATCTATCTATCTATCTATTTATCTAGTATCTATCTATCTATCTATTATCTATCTATCTATCTATCTATCTATCATCAATCTTTCTACTGTATCATCGATCTATCTATCTATTTATCTAGTATCTATCTCTATCTATCTATCTATCTATCTATCTATCTATCTATCTATCTATCTATCTATCTATCTATCTATCTATCTATCATCTATCTATCTATCATCTATCTTTCAAAGCTTTCTCTTGACCTATTGGTTTCTTCTTATCCACTATCATTCTCTGTCTTTACAATTATCTGTCTCAGTTTTTATGTATATTTCTTTCCTAGGTTATGATCTATCTATCTATCTATCTACATAATCTGTATCTATCTATCTATCTATCTATCTATCTATCTATCTATCTATCTATCTATCTATCTATCTGCTAAATATCTGTCTTTCTATCTTATCTATGTCTATGTCTTATCTATGGATCACAGTATAGCACAGCATCTGTACCAGATCTGGTGATCACAAATGAGCATTCCCTGTTGTTCAAAAAGCATGCATGGAGAAATGTTTAAATGTCTGTGTCTTTTACAACACAAAAACCTGTATTTTAGGCTTAGATTTCCAGGGAAATGTAAGTCATTTATTTTTTTAATTGTCTATAAAGTGTATAATAACAAAGAAAAAAGTGTAATATTATTCAGTTAGTGCTCAGTCATAGACATTTTGTGTTTAATTTGCCTTATAAATAAGTTACGTTATCTAAATATGTATTATTTTCTTGTACTGTACATCCATTTAAGTAATTTTACCACATTTGCAAAGATGAGCTTTCTGTCTAATGAGAACACAAGCCTTTGAGTAAAATATGTATGAATCATTGGTATAGCATGTATTATGTTGTTCTTATGTTTCTATTAATTTTCAAGTGCTAGACTATTTTGAAATGTTTACAGTATATGCAATAAAAAGCTGTCAAACTAAATGCCCATCTAATGTTAATGAAATTGTTCCTAAGCCTTCCATTAGTTCTGTCTAAATTGTCTTGAAGGAAAACGAGTCAGAGACATGTACTAGTTAAATTAAAGTAATATTAATAATCTATGGCAAATACGTTTCAGTCGAATGGGCTGACTTTAAAAAAGCGTGCTTGGGATTGATTTTTTTTTGCCACAGTTCTTCCATGCCTGTGGTTTTTAAAAATAAATATAAATCGGGAAACAGACTGATAAAAAATGCAATTGTGGAGAAAGAAATCACAATGCCATTTTTACTATATGTATCACCTTAGTACATCCGTCCCATTTTTTTCTTCATGTGGAGTTGTTTACTATTTTTAAGCATTGTAAAAAACATTCTTACCTTGAAAACCATAGCCTGATTAGGTCCATGAATTGCTGCAATTTCAAAAAGTTCTTCACTGAAGAATACCCCAAAATATTTTGATTAAATGTATGTAATGTTTAACACTGTGTTGCTCTGTTACATTTTACCCCCTACAATCTGTTTGTACACAATTAAACCCCCTAGTAATCCTTAAATAATGTTCATGATTATAGAAGTTTCTATTTCCCAAGTTGAGATGTCACTTTCTTTTTTAAAAGTTTCAATTATGTCTGCTTTCTGCCATCCTTGCTGTGCTAAAAATGTATTTGAATATTTTAACATAAAAAAACTGACTAGTATGGAATTATAAAGATGGATTCTTATTTGTGTTACTGTAATTTTTTTAAGCTTAATAAAAAAACATTATTTTCAGATTTTGTATGTCCATGATGAAAGAAGTAATGCAGAAGAAAGTCAATTATATCAATAAAAATCTACATTTTTAATAAAGTTGAGTCTTCAAGTTATTGTCTAAAAAATAGATTTTGATATGTCACTATATTATTTACTGTTTTTTATTTTTTTGGTACCACCTGAATGATTATCCCACTTTTATACAAACCAACAAATAAAACATTTCAAAAATTGTAACAAACAGGTCTAATGAATTTCTGATGATGAGCCTCATTTGAAAATTGCTACTGTATAAATTAGGGGGTACCGAATCCTAGATTCAGTTCAGAATTTGGCCAAATCCAAGCAGGATTTGGATTCGGCTGACTTGAATTTGAACCCTGCTTGAATGCTGATTTTACTGCAAATAGTAATGTCCAGACAATTCCTTTTTCAATTTCAAGTTCTTTTTCATGAAAGAAAATTTAACATTACAATATACATTTATTAAACAGTTTAAGTGACGTTATTCATACATGTAATTCCTGTATAGCAGAAACCAATAAAGAATGCAACTGAACACTGAATTTTGAGTCTTTGCTGGAGAATAGCTGGCTTCTGCTACATTGCTTAAAAAGATAACGCTAACAGTGCAGTAAGAGACACACAAACACCGCTTTCAGTTGTAATAGTTTACAAATAACTTTAAACTGAACATTCGGAATTACAATGCATTTTATGGTGGGAAGTTGCAGAAGAAACTGATTTTACAGTGTCAAGCAATGTGACACATGGGATCTTTTTTCTGGTTCTGCAGCAGTATTTCTGGGAAATAGAGAGTAAAATAGAATTACAAATTCTTGTGCTCTACATGGTATTATCAGAAAAGAACATCATTATGCTTTCAATTTTTAAATCCGTAATGTTTAAATTAAATTGGCACAACAGAACCCTGTAGAATACCAATTATAGCATAGTGGATATAAAAAACATAAGCAGGTCCAAGAAGTTAGATTTAGGCTCTTTTTCTTTGGATTTGTACTTTCCTGTATGATGAAATTCAAGTGCAATGAATACACTTCTTTGCACACAGTAGGAGTACATAGAATGTTTATAAATTAGGGATGCACTAATCCACTATTTGTTAGGAAAGAAGTATCCTAGAAGAAAAAAATGGACCAAGGTCACTAAATATCACTAAAAATGAAAAGCCAGCGCCAAAGGCACAGGGGACAGACAAAACAGACTATAGGGTAATATTGTTTTACAATGTTGCCACCCCTTGTGTGAAAAGCAAAACAATTAATTTCACCTTACAAGTGTTACCCTCATTCGGTATTAACCACCACCAAAGGGTTAAAGAACTTTCCCTGGCCACACCATGTCAGCTACGCCTGGGTCAGCTCCTCCCCGCGCTCCATACAGAAGGATCCACCCCTTTAGACTTTAAATAGCCTCCCTGGCCATTACATGGTGTCTTTTTTTCCTTCTGTCAAGTGCTCCTTTTTTGCAGAAGAAAAATTTTTTTTTTTACTAGAGGCAGCAGGGCTTCGCCGAGAAGGCAGCCCAGGGACGGGGGTTTTTTTGTGCAGATTTTCCCCCAGTAAATATTCTCCCTCGCCGTGAAGGCGGGAGTTGTGTCCCTCCATCTACCTGGCCTTACCGGCTGTGTGGGCTCGGTCCGGCGACCTGACGGGATGGGGTCCATTATTTTTGGGTACGATGGGAGCGGGGGCAGCAGGTCCATCAGCGGTTCCGGTTCCAGGCCTAGACGCATCATCCCGGGCCGTGAGGTAAGGGCAGTTCCAGCGGCAGCCATCTTGGTTTAGGGAAAACCGGATTAAACGCTCTGCGCATGCGCAGTTCTCCGGCGGCCATTTTGTTGAAGGGCAATGAGCGGAGAAGCGTCATAGGAGTGCGCCAAACGATCAGGCGCTATTTAAAACAGAAATTGAACAGAGCAAGGGTTAGCTGCCTGAAAACGCTCTACTCCTGACACGCTGCTGACTGCAAAAGCCCAGATCTGCGCACCATCCAGGTACTTAGTGGCTCTGGATCAGGGGTTCTTACCTTGAACCATCCAGCTAATTCTTGGCTAATAATTTTTTTTTTTAAGGATGGATTCTGATCCAGAGCCTGCTGCCCCCCTCAGAAAGACTGCCTCCAGTAGTAGGTAAAAAAAAAAAAAAAAAAAATACATATATATATAAATATATTTACTCAATATACCAGGATAATCATTATCTTTTATTCATTCCAGTGTGATCCTTACTCCTGTGGGTAAAGAAAAGAAAAAGGCCACTAGAGGACTTTCTTCAACCTTGGTTAGAGGAGCCCCTCTTTCAGATGATAGCACAAGGAGATCATGTGCAGCCTGTGACCTTCCTCCAATGCCCAATAAAAAGCCGTGTGAATCATGCCTCAGGTCTATGGCAGCTTCAGAAAGCTTGCCAAATCAACAAATGATTGATCTGATTAAATCAACGGTTAAGGAAGAGTTAAAATCCTTCAAACAACCAACAGCTTTTGAATGGCAGATATCAGAAGATGAGGAAGCGGGTCCAAGTAATTTGATATCAGGTGAGGATTCTTCAGAGACCGAAATAGGGGAAGAAGATGATGAATACTCCTCTTCCCTTGATACCTCTATCATTGCTCCCCTTATCAGAGCAGTAAGAGAAGCCTTATCACTGAAGGATTCAGACCCCAGGCCTGCAAAATCAACCTTTCTGCCTTCAGTCAAGAAGTCAGCTGACCATTTTCCCATCCATGAGGAGGTCAAAGGATTACTTCATTCAGAATGGGAACAAATGTCCAGGCGAGTTTCAGTACAAAAGAAATTCTTAAAATACTATCCTTTCAGAGAAGAAGATATTAAGGATCTATGCACAGTTCCTATTGTGGATGCTCCAGTAGTCCACCTTTCAAAACGTACAGCCCTTCCAATCGATGATGTAGCCACACTTCAAAATCCCATGGATAAAAGAATGGAAGCCGACCTGAAAAGAGCCTTTACTAATGCAGGGGAGATCTGTAAGCCTGCTATGGCTAGCATCTCAGTGGCAAAGGCATTAGAAATATGGGTTGAAAATGTGGACCAGGCTCTAAGAACAGGAAGAGATAGGAAAGATATTCTGGAAGGCCTAGCGGAGCTCAAGCTGGCAGCAGCCTTCCTCACTAATGCGGCGGTAGACATCACAAGATTAGCTTCAAGATCTATGGCCTTATCTGTCCTTTCTAGAAGAGCGCTATGGTTAAGACCCTGGGAAGCTGACACAGCCTCCAAGATGGCCTTGTGTCACTTGCCTTTTCAAGGGCAGATCCTTTTTGGAAAAAAGTTAGAAGAACTAATTTCCAAGACTTCAGGCGGAAAGAGTCAGTTCTTACCACAGTCTAAGAAGAGGAGATACCCCTTCAGACAATCAAGTAGAGGAGGAGGTGCCTTTAAGGCCCGAAAAAATACCTCGGATAATCGGTCTTTTCGCAATAGACAAGAAAATCCCAGACAATCTCAGTGGAGAGGAGGCCAGTCCGGGCTGTTCAGACAATCTAGGGGGAAGAACCTTCCTCTTCCAAAGAAACAATTCTGACGGTCTACCAGCCCAAGGGTCTTGTGTAGGAGGCAGACTAACAGAGTTCCAAGACTCTTGGGCAGAATCCATCAGAGACCAATGGGTTCTAGACACCATAAGGTCCGGTTACAAATTGGAGTTCAGCAATCCTGTCAGAGAAAATTATTTTGTTCGTTCCTCAATTCCTCAGGAATTACAGAAGAAACAAGCCCTAGCAGTCTGCATTCAGGAACTACTGAAGCAAAGAGTAATTTCCCAGGTACCAGAAGACGAAAGAGGCAAAGGAATATATTCAGTGTTCTTCCTGGTAAAAAAGCCTTCTGGGAAGTGGAGACCCATTCTGGATCTCAAGAGAGTAAACCAATACTTGATAGTAAAAAAATTCAAAATGGAATCTCTCTCTTCAATAAGAAACTCTTTGACTCCAGGAGATTGGTTATGCAGTATAGACATCCAGGACGCATACCATCACATTCCATTATTTCCGCAGCATTACAAGTTCCTGAGGTTCGCGATTCAAGAAAAGCATTTTCAATTCATCACCATGCCGTTCGGCCTTTCAACAGCCCCTCGGGTTTTTTCAAAGATAATGGTAACCCTAATTGCCCACTTGAGATTGAAAGGAATAAGGATATTCCATTTTTTGGACGATCTTTTGTTGGCTGCACAATCCAGGAAAAAATTGATACAGGATTTACAGGATGTCATCAGTCAACTGAATTCCCATGGTTGGTGTCTCAATCATCAGAAGAGTCAGTTGGATCCAACTCAGGCTCTCCAGTACTTAGGAGCCTGGATAGACATTCCAGGGAATTCGATAAGCCTGTCCAAACAGAGGCAAATCAAATTATCAACCCAAGTGAAGACTTGTCTGGGAATGAGGAAGATTTCAGCACGTCAATTCATGTCGATGTTGGGTTCGATGTCAGCCTCAATAGGACTGGTGCCCTGGGGCCAATGGCACACGAGAATTCCACAGATATCTTTCCTCAAGCAGTGGAAAAGAAAGAGCCTAGAACAAAAAATAACAATCAAGAAAAAAGTAAAGGAGGAATTGAAATGGTGGTTAGATCCAGGAAGGCTAAGCAAAGGAACAGTGTTATTTCCACAACCATGGTTAACCTTAACCACAGACGCTTCAGGTTTGGGTTGGGGAGCAGTGCTAGGAGAACAAGTAACACAAGAAAGGTGGCATGTTCCCTCAGGAGATCAGCAATCAAATATCTTAGAAGCAAGAGCAGTTTTCCGGGCACTCCTGTCTTTTCAAGAAAAGGTAGAGGGAAAAAACATAAAAATACAATCAGACAACATCACAACAGTGGCTTACATTCGGAAGCAGGGTGGCACGAGAAGCATCTCTATGTTGAAAGAAGTGTCACCTCTATTCCAGTGGGCAGAACTTCATCTTGCCGACATGACAGCCATACACATTCCAGGCCCGCAAAACAAAACAGCAGATTTCCTAAGCAGAAAAAATCTGGATTACCACGAGTGGGAACTAAATCAGGAAATATTTCTCAAAATAGTGAAGAGATGGGGACTCCCCTCTATAGATCTAATGGCAACACGGAAGAATGCCAAATGTCGCAAATACTTCTCCAGGAGAAGAGAAGAGGAAGCAGAGGCAACAGATGCCCTGTCACAGAGGTGGGAGTTTCCTCTAGCTTACATTTTTCCACCCATTCCCTTAATATCGAAGATTCTGCAGAAGATCATACAAGAAAAAGTGGAAGTGATTGGGATTTTCCCCTTCTGGCCTCGCAGACCCTGGTTCACAGTCCTACAGGAACTTGCGGTGGATCATCCATGGAGACTTCCAGACCAGAACAACCTATTACACCAAACAGGGATGTGTCATCCAGACCCATCAGGTCTGAACCTGGCGGTTTGGAGATTGAGCGGGGAAAACTCAAGGCCTGGGGACTATCAAATGAAGTAATTAATACTCTTCTAAACTCTAGGAAAAATTCAACAAATGCCAGATATTGGAAGACTTGGGAAAAATTCCAGCTGTGGTGTAGATCCAGTAGTGGAAAGCGACAGACCAATTCTATAGCTCAGGTCTTGGGATTCCTACAGTCCGGATTGAACAAAGGACTCAGTCCTTCAACCTTAAAGGTACAGGTCTCAGCCTTGTCCTCAGTTTCAGGGATCAGATGGGCCCTCCACCCACTGGTCGAAAGATTTTTTAAAGCTACCAAAAGATTAGTCTCAGCAAAGAGATTGCATTATCCACAGTGGGACCTACCCACAGTCTTGGGGGTCCTATCAGAGTCACCTTTTGAACCCCTAGAAGAGATATCCCTATGGAACCTAACGCTAAAAGCTCTCTTTCTGGTAGCTATCACTTCGGCTAAAAGGGTAGGAGAACTCCAATCCCTAACACATGACTCTACCAGTCCAGTGTTTTTCCAAGACAGAGTGGTCATCCGATTCTTACCAGACTTTAAACCAAAAGTTATTTCAGCATTTCATGAAAATGATGAATTGAATCTTCCTTCCTTCAATAATGAAGATCCCAGGCTTGGTAATCTGGATCTGGTCAGATGCCTAAAGGAATATGTCACAAGGACAAAGGACATCAAGAAAACAAATAGATTATTCATGATTCCAGGAGGGCAAAGGAAAGGATTAGCAGCTTCTAAAAGTACCTTATCCAGATGGATAACAGTCATAATCAAGAAAGCATACTCTCTAAGGAACGAACCAGATCCTCAAAATGTAAGGGCTCACTCTACAAGAGGCATCTCGGCTTCATGGGCAGTGAAGATGGGCACACCAATGGAGGTGGTATGTAGGGCAGCTTCTTGGTCGTCTCCACACACGTTCATATCCCACTACAAAGTGGATGTGACGAATCTCAAAAGATCACAGTTTGGAAGAAATGTGCTACAATCTGCAGTTGTCCAGAAATAAAACCTTTTTTGCAAAATCCTATGGGTTAGAGTGTTTTTTATACTACCCTCCCAGTTCGCTTGGGTACTTCCCAGGCGTAGCTGACATGGTGTGGCCAGGGAAAAGGGAAAATTACTACATACTTACCGTGATTTTCCTTTCCTGGCCACTAACCATGTCAGCAAGTTGCTCACCCCATCCCTTAATGGTTAATAGACAGCTTGATACTTGACACCATGTAATGGCCAGGGAGGCTATTTAAAGTCTAAAGGGGTGGATCCTTCTGTATGGAGCGCGGGGAGGAGCTTACCCAGGCGTAGCTGACATGGTTAGTGGCCAGGAAAGGAAAATCACGGTAAGTATGTAGTAATTTTCCCTTTTCCTTAGAGACTTGTTTAGGTGGGTACTCACAAACATAGAATATCAACTTGCACGTAAAGAATCGTGAAGCACTTCTCCTGGTATGAACTGTAAATCGACATGCAGCAGCAAATAGTGTAAAAATACCTCTTTAATATTTTAAAATCAAGAATTAAAATGCACTCACATGGCAATGTTTTTTTTTAAAAACATATCTATGCATCGTCCTCCTGGAAGCTCCCCCTGTGTAAAACCGTCCGCACAAAAAAGGTCCCAAAAGAGGCTGCATGTCGATTTACAGTTCATACCAGGAGAAGTGCTTCACGATTCTTTACGTGCAAGTTGATATTCTATGTTTGTGAGTACCCACCTAAACAAGTCTCTAAGGAAAGTTCTTTAACCCTTTGGTGGTGGTTAATACCGAATGAGGGTAACACTTGTAAGGTGAAATTAATTGTTTTGCTTTTCACACAAGGGATGGCAACATTGTAAAACAATATTACCCTATATTCTGTTTTGTCTGTCCCCTGTGCCTTTGGCGCTGGCTTTTCATTTTTAGTGACACTATTTGTTAGGGACAGGAAAGGAAAAAGTGGAAAAAACATTTTTTACTACCTTGTTTTGTGACAAAAATGTATGTGATTTCCCTTCCCTTCCCGCCCCTAATTGCATATGTAAATTAGGATTCACATTCAGTTCGGCCAAGCACGAGGATTCACCTGAATCTCAACCCTGCCAAAAAAAGGCAGAATCCTGAACCGAATCCGGGATTAGATGCATCCCTTTTTGAAATGCTCACTTTTTTTGGACATCAGCATCAAGGATTCCCAACTGAAACCCCTTGGGGGAAGGAACACTGGGGAAAAGGCACTTGTCCTGCATATAGGCCATGGATACAGCCCAGAAAGAGTGAACCTTTGAACAACACCATATGTAATGCATATCATTTACGTTTCAAATTTAAAAGTATCAACTCGATTTATCACTCCTCGACCATGGAAACAGTTCTAATCCAATATTCACCACCTAAAAACCTGCCAAGTTCATGTAGAAGTCAATGGCAGATGTCCCTTGAACTATTTGAAGATGTTAATAGTAGTGATGAGCCAAATTTTTGTCAAGTGTCGCTGCGAAAATGACGCCCCATAAAATGTCGCTCGTCAAAAAAAAAACTCGATATGAACTTGATTAAAATTCGATTTCAGTTTTCGGATCGGGACTGTTCGATCGAATTTTAGAAGTTCAACTTTTTTCATAAATCACATAACATTTGATTTGTGAATAAAATCAAATTTATTTGAGTTTTAAAAAATTCACATTACTCTAAAATTTGACCTTTGATAAATAACCCCCATTTGTGTTTACAGTTGTCAGTGACCCAAGCAACCATATAGTAAACTACAAAGAGAGTCTTAATTTGCATTGTTATTATATTTTTCACTCAGGCCCTCATCTATTCACCTACAATTCTGGCGTTCAAGCCTCTGTTGATGTTGATCTCCTATAAATGATATACCATTATGGATACAGTAGGATTGAAAGTGCTGTACAATCATTTACTAAGGACAACAATTTTGTCACCAGGGAAGTGCAGCTGAATTTTGGTTAATGTCTCTGTGATTGGCAGAGTTCATTGACTGCATTGGAAGGAAGAAGGAGAGTATAATGCAAACTGTACAACTGTTATGTCTGGTGACAGAGACTGAGGATATACTGTATATTACCATATATATATATATACTGTAATGTACTTCTGGATAAAGTGACTTTTTACAGAGCTGTATACAGTATGTTTCCTTTCTAACTTTTCAAGAAGCACAAAGCACCAAATCCTCCACCAATTAAACTCTTGAAATTCTCTAATGTGAAACATGTTTTGCCAGGTTTAAACTTTAAACACAAACCATGTCCCACAAAAAAAGTCAATGTTCTTAAGTAATATATTCCCTACTAATTTCACCAGATATAAAACACCAGATATATCTACACCAACTGTAACATTTCTTTTCATTTCTATTCCTATTCCTCGTTTTTCTTTACCAATAAGATAAAGAATGCTACAACTTTTGAAATACCCTGCAACAATAGAGAATTTCAATAGTTGCAGCATACTTTATCTTATCGGTAAAGACAAACGAGGAGTAGGAATCGAAATAAAAAGAAATGTTCCAGTTGGTGTAGATATAGGAGTCTACAATACCAGTCATTACAGAACAAATAACATTGCCGTAATTGTACATTTCAAGCATTAGATGGATAGAAATATTTAAGATGTTATTTGAAAATTCTTCCCGTAAATGCTCATTGCTTTAAAAAAATCATGAGATGCATTGTAGGCTTTTAAAGTAGGGCAATCTCCAGGGGGCACACCGAGGTTTCTTAAAAATAGCTTTCAGCGGCTGTAATTTTCTAACTGTAATCTGAAAAGAGCTCTTTCTGAATTATGGTCGAATTTGGCCTCAAAAAAAGAGATAACTAGTAGATTTAATGATACTGTATGTGTTCATACTTTTACATAATCTTCATAAATCTGATTCTTTAAAAAATAATAGAATGAGACTTGTAAGGGCATCATAAACCTGTTTAATAGGAAAAATGTACACACAATAAGAAAAGGGTTGCTGGTCCTATTTTTGAAATGTGATATGGATCTCTGAGGATTTGTGTGTGTGCTATTTACCAAACACTGTGGGCACATTTATCAAGGGTCGAATTTTGAAGTTAAAAAATTCGATAGTCAAACTTTTCTCTTTGAGTTTTTTTTGGCCGTTTTTGGTCGAATTAAAATCGTTCGATCGATCGCAGAAATCGTTTGAATCAAACGATTTAATCGATTGAACGAACGATTTTCAAAAAAAATATTTAAACTTTTTAAAACTTAGCCAAATTTGGGCTATAGGTTCTAGGAGGTCCCCATAGGCTAACATAGGTGGCGAAGTGTCAAAGTTTTTTTTAAAGAGACAGTACTTCGATTTTCGAATGTTCGAATATTCAAAGTATTTTCAATTTGAATCGAAGTCGAATTTGGCCTATTCGATGGTTTAGTACCCAAAAAATACTTCGAAATTCTAAGTTTTTAATATGGAATATAATGTTTTAAAAGAGATTTAAAATGATATTGAAACACCTATTCATATTCACATGTTAATACTGGAAACACAAGCACATTTTTCTATATAAATTAGCGGATTTACAATCGTTCACCTAACGCAGTGTAATGTCGCCAGCAAAAAGGTAATTCGCTAGGGAAGTGTGTTGCTCATCTTTTAGTAAATACTCCATAGTTTAGTGCAGATGTATACATCAATCATACAAAATTCTCGTAAATACTCATCGATACAGGAGATGAGGGGCCTATTTATCACAGGTTGAATTTTAGTGTTTTTTAGAGGTTTTTGAAACCACAACTAAACTCACTTTCTCTAAGACCACGAATGTCAAATTTATTAAAAGATCCAAATGAAAAAGTGCGAAAGGAAATAACGCTGAACAATCTAAAATCTGAAAAATTCAAGTTTTTAAATTCCTAGCGAAAAAAATATGAAAACTTCTAAGGGGGTTATTTACTAAAACTCAAATATATCTCATATGTTTATTAAACCAATTTAGACTAAACGCCCATCCACTATTTGATCTTATTTATCAATAAAATAACTCAAAAAAGTCCAATCGGGAAAATTTGAATCATACAAATTTTTCTGATTTGATGCTAAAATTACTCGATTTTTTCAGGTTATTGCCCGAGAACCCTGAATTTTTCAGATTATTGTGTTTGATGAGGAAGTGAGTATTTACTGTATCAGCGGTGGAATCCACAGAAACATTGATTCATTTATTGTCCATTGTTGGTTTCAAGTGGCTATGTTTACTTATATGCATCCTTACAAATGGTATGCCTGATTAAATGCAACATCTTAGATGTAACTTCTACAAGAATACTACCAGAGACAATAACAAAATACAGCTGAGACTATCAATACTTAGAAAGCATTCATCCGAAAAACGTCTGCTTGATTCACTATTAGCAAATAACTATAGCTCCAGCTTCCCTTGTGATTTAAAAACTATTAGAAGTGATTTGGAGAACCCAACCTTTTATAATAACCTAGCTTCACTGTCTCTCAAACCCATCTTTGGGTTTAATCAATTTATTCTGTATGCAGTCACCTCCTTCATCAATGTATCTTCCAAGAAAATAAGCTTTACATGGGAAAACTCTCTTTGCTCAGTTATTCTGTTAAAGGGGGTTGTTCACCTCTAAATTTACTTTAAGTATAATATAGAGAATGCTATTTTTAGATAAAGTGCAACTGGTCTTCATTTTTTATTATTTGTGTTTTTTGTGTATTTAGCATTTTAGCATTTTAACATGTTAACAGCCTTACAGTTTGGAATTTCAACAGCTATCAGGTTTCTAGGGTCTGATTTAACCTAACAACTAGGCAATGGTTTGAAACACAGACAATAATATGGATAGGAGAGGGACTAAATAAAAAGATAAGTAATAAAAATGTAGGGGGGCGTGGCCGCATGGCATTGAGGTGAGACGCACATATACTGTGCTCCGTTCACACAGCCTAAAGTTTGCAGATTCTGGAGGTTAGCCGCGATGATGGGCAAACATAACAAGCCTGCCTCGACTCCTGCCAAACCCGAGTGGCATACAACAGTTTTTTCCTCGCTCCCAGGAGAAAGCGGATCCGCCTGACGCTCCCAACATGGCGCCTGAGGACACCGCCAGTGTACAACCCAGCCCTGACCGCGACTCTGAGGTGAGCGCCAATCTAGACGGTTTAATGCAGCTTATGTCACAAATGCCTAACAAAACCGACTTACAAAATTATAACACGAGGGGTATTTCTCATCTTGGTCACCGCTTTTCCATATGCCATCTTATTTTATGTGATATATACGGTTAAACTTCGTTTGGATTATGATGTTATGCTACTGTTTACTTTGTTGTTTGCCTGCCTACTTTGCACTCTATATCTTTGCTTATACTTTATGGTGGCATCGAGAGAAGCACTATCCTTTGCTGCCCATATATTGTACTTTAGTATGTTTGCTACATAGATTAAGGGACGATGGCTTCTGCTTCAATATATCCTAGGTAATCAGTGGCTATGTCCCACAGCTGCCGCTATTAGTTGACTCTCATAGGAGTCTTCCCTGTTTAACATGGGGCTCTTTTGCATAATCACTGATTATGGTTAGTTAGATAATGGTAGTATTCCTTACGCTTGCCCACCGATGGGTTTTTCTTTTGTTTTCTCATCGGTATCTGTTTGCTTAATTATGTTATTAATGCTTTCTTTTTTTTTTTTCCTCACTTATTATATGTTCGGAATTTTATATTACCACGCTTCTCCCGTGACTGCTCACAGACCCCCACAATTCCTTTACAGACGGCACTTTGAGTGAGGATACTCCAAATACCGTAGAGTTTCAAATAGAAAGCACTAAATTAGACCCACAAGGCAACTACACGTTTGTTAAAGGGAAATACACTCCCAGCAGTTTACATTTGCTTCTATTTATCTCCCTAACAATGAGCAACACAAGACCATGGAGAGCATTAACACTCAGCTCCTTGATTTCATGGAAGGTACATTGATAATGGGAGGGGACTTAAATATCCCCTTGGATCCTCATATTGATTGCTCTTCAGGCAAAGCCTCTCTCCCCTACAGACGGATTAGTCAAATCAAAGCTCAACTACAACTCGCACAAGTCATTGACACCTGGAGAATAGCTAACCCCACTACCAAGGACTTTACCCATTTTTCCCACAGCCACAATACCTATAATAGAATTGATTATATCTTTCTTTCCCACAATTTTTTAGACAATATGAAAGAGGCTAAAATTGACAATATTACATGGACGGACCATTCGCCGGTAATATTACGTTTAGAGATACCTGACCCTTCTCCAAAAAATTACTCTTGGAAAATCAATGATAGCTTACTAAAGATCCCGGAAATTTTGCAGAATATCATTTCTTCCACTAAGGAATTTTTTAAGGTCAATGTTAATACAGCTAGCACTCCTATCTTAGAATGGGAAGCCTATAAATGTTTTATCAGAGGTGTATTGATTCAGCAGGGTTCAAGACTTAACAAAGAAAGGAGAAAACAGACACAACAGCTATTATTACGAATACAAAAATTAGAAAGCCATCGTAAACTTACCAGGGCTTCCCAAACTCTTTCTGAACTGACCGCAGCAAGACTAGAACTGCGAAAATTGATACAAAAAGACACTGATAGAGCCACCTTTCTTCTACGTAAATTATACTACGACCATGGGAACAAATGTGGCAAGCTATTGGCCAGGGCGTTAAAAGTAAAGGAGCGGAAAAGCCACATCTATAAAATGCGTGATTCTAAGGGCCAGATACACTCATCCCCTAAAGGTATACATAAAGTACTGACAGATTTCTATGAAACATGGTATCAGATTCAGGATGTTAATGTCACAGCACCCTTACCTCAACAATATGATGAGTATTTATCCGCCTCAGGTATGCACAAAGGTGATATTGATTGGTTGACCGACTTAGAACAAGATATTTCTCCCACAGAGATAGAAAGGGCAATTAGGGATTCTCCTCCAGGAAAGTGTCCTGGCCCAGACGGATTCTCTGGGCTCTTTTTTAAACTATTGCAACCCCACCTGATCACGGCCCTACATAGAGCTTATAATGCAATTCAACATCAACATCATTGGTCACCTTCTTCCCTAGAGGCCCATATTAGCCTAATACTCAAAAAAGATAAAGACCCGGCTTCTCCCACTAGTTATAGACCTATATCTCTCATAAACAATGACATGAAAATCTTGGCAAAAATTTTGGCGCTTCGTATCAAACCCGGATTTTCACAGATTATACACTTAGATCAAGCAGGCTTTCTCCCCGGTTGGGAAACTAGAGACAATTTAAATAAACTTATCTCCCTTGTAACTATAGCGAGACGAAAAAATGTCCCGATTTGTCTCCTGTCGACCGACGTGGAGAAAGCCTTTGATAGGGTAAGATGGGATTTCATGTTTCACTGTTTATGATACATTGGAATGGGCCCACACATGCTAGCATGGATCGGATCTTTATATTTCAATCCAACAGCCAAACTTAAAATTAATAATACTCTCTCTGACCCTATTGCACTTCGCAATGGAACGAGACAAGGGTGCCCACTCTCACCCCTTCTCTTTATCTTAACACTGGAACCCTTATTATCTACAATACGGAATAATGTCAACATTAAAGGTCTGCTAGTAAAAAATATATCATATAAGATTTGTGCATACGCTGATGATTTACTATTTACTCTTTCCCAACCGACGGTTACCTTGCCTAATTTACTGGAGGAAATCAGAATATACAGCCAACTGAGCGATTTTAAAATAAACTTTGAGAAATCTAATGCCTTGAATATTAGCATTTCCAACGACACTGTAACTGCCTTAAAGAGTAAATTCCCTTTTAAATGGGCTAAAGACAAGCTGGTATATCTAGGTATAACTTTATCACCTAATGTGGATGATTGGGTTCGCATTAACTATTCCTCTACTTTGCAGGCAATTAATAAGGATTGTATAGCTTGGTCAAATAAGCTGCTGTCTTTGGTTTGGCAGAGTGAATTCCCTCAAAATGAATATTCTCCCGAGACTTTTATACATTTTTCAAATGCTTCCATTACGTCCCCCCAAGGATTTTTTCCTCATGCTCCATACCATTGTATCCAAATTCGTGTGGAATGGGAAACAGCCGCGCATCAAACAGGAAATACTTCGGCACCGTCGGACCGCTGGTGGTATTGGTTTGCCGGACTTTAAATTATACCATCAAGCGAGTGTACTCGTGCGACTGTTAGATTGGATTTATCACGTGACTTCTAAAGCTTGGATACAATTGGAACAGTCTTTACTGCCATGTCCTCTTAAGTTTATTCCTTGGCTTTCTTCGAGACTTTGCCCGCCATCTGTAAGAGATTATCCTCTTATACAATATTGCTTTCACTTGTGGGACTCTTTAAAGACGACAGCAAATCTAACTTCATCGCATTCCCTCCTTACCCCTCTGACATCTAATACAGGTTTTCCTCCGGGACTACGGGCAGATTACTTTGCCAAATGGCAGGGTAAAGAGGTGGGAGCAGCTACAAACTACATTCAATTTACCAGGTTCGGAACATTTTAAATATCACCAACTTGCTAGTTTTATTAGAGCCACCTTGTCTCGTCCGACCGTAGCCCCACTATACACGGAATTTGAGAAATTATGCACTCGTAGCTCCCCACCCATCAGGAATATCACTTCCTTATATCAGATACTTCTGACACAAACCACCGCCCGGTCTTCCCCTATTGCACGCTTTAAGAGCTGGGAAGCTGAACTACAGGTGACTTTTACTGACCAGGAATGGGAGGATATTGTAGCTAAAACTTTTTCGGGCCCTAGAAGCTGTAAGACACTAGAAAACAACTATAAAATCCTCTCCCATTGGTACAACACTCCCACGAGACTCCATAAAATGTTTCCCACCTCCACTGACACCTGTTGGAGATGCTTACAACATCCTGGCACCATGCTACATATTTTCTGGGCCTGCCCTAACATCAAGTCATTTTGGGCTCAAATTTTGGACGTATGCAACACTCAGCAGCAATTAGACATACCCAATACTGTCTCTCCGACTCTTGCACTTCAATACGGACTCTGTGCACTCTTATAAAAAGTCCTTGATGCAGTTTGCATTGAATGCTGCCAAAATATTAATTCCTCGCAAATGGCAAAGTACTGTCTCTCCGACACGAGCTGAATGGATCCAAGAAATGGAAGAGATTCATAAATTTGAGGAGACTCATGCTGACTCACATAAAGATATTCTGAAACACTGGTCCACCTGGCGCCTATGGATACAATATCTGGATTCTATTGCTGTTGTGAGTAATGGGAGTGCTCTTGCCAAACCAAGTCAGTGACTGAATCTATATTCTTAATATATATTTCGAATTTATACTTGCCTGCAGATGTTGTTGACCTCTGTTTTTTGAAATGTGCGATTTAGTGGTCGCTATGTGAGACAAGATGATATGTATCCTAATGTTCATTAGCCAGTTCTACCTGCCTCCTCTGATGGTAGCTCACGCTATTGCTGTGTCTGTCCTTCCCCCCCCCTACATCCCCAGTTGCTCTTATCTATAACAGCTCCCCAACTGTATGACTGCTATGGCGCTGACAGCGGACATTTTACAGGTATATTTGTTATCAATTCCTCTGCTGACGACAGCTCTTAGGGTGATTTTTCATGCTTATGTATGAATGCTATTGAGACAAAGCTTTTTGTTGGAAACTTTGAATGTCACTTATTTATTCGATCTTTGAACGGCATTCCAGCTGGATTGTGCTTACATTATGCCTTACTGTTCTGAATATGCAGTCTTGTATGGAACTGTTATTTCTTTCCTTTCTGTATTTTTTCTTGCTTTATTAAAACTCAATAAAAATAAAAATTTAAAAAAAAAGTAATAAAAATGTAACGCCCACTTGGCCAACCCCCTGGTGCCAAGGTCTTACCTGCTTACCAACTCGAGTCCTGAGTGCCCTTTGCAAGGTGAAAGGGTACTGAGAATGCTTCTCTGGCAGTGCCTCCACCTGATGGGATCTGGGAATACACCTGTGGTGGCCCCATTAGGACAACAAATCAATCACACACTTTATTATATAACAAATATAACTTTTATGCAAATTTAAATGGGAAGTAAAACTTTACGTTCTCATTTATAAAAATGCCCACTACCCTAGGAACCTGTAGCAGTCCAGTCCAGTAATGATGCAAGATCAAGATACAAATCAAGATGGATGTGTGAGCACATGGCATTCTCCTGTTATATTGGTGCACAGTGACACCTTGTGGCTTCCATGCTTCACCAATCCAAGAGCTCAGCCCCTGGAAACTCTAGGAAACCCCACTCTCAAGCCAAACAGGGGAATTCCCAGACCATGAGGTCTTAGACCGTAGGATTGACACTACGGGTCCCTACAAAAAGTAACAATAACAATGAAATTGTAGCCTCACAGAGAAATAGTTTTTTGGCTGCTGGGGTCATTGACCCCCATTTGAATGCTGGGAAGTCAAAAGAGGAAGGCAAATCATTCTAAACTATTAAAATGAAAAGGTTACTAAGAATAGACCGTTTTACTACATTACTAGTGCATCTCCATAACCAGAGTGGTAGCACATCAATTATCATAGAGTACAGCAAACTTAGGTATGGTGATCCAAATTAGGTTTCATTGTGACACTTTAAATGGTTTACCTTTTTTATTTCCTCAATGCAGTTATTTGATTTCTACTAATAAACAGTTTTTTCAGAAGAGGGAACCAGATGGTTCAATATATACACAGTGAAAAAATTACTCATAGAAAGTACACTATATAATCAGTATTAAGATGAATGCAGGCACTAAATCACAAAGGAAAAATGATTCTTTGTCAATACCATACAATACAAGCTAATCATCCAGTCTGAGTTATGACCTATAAAAGACTGCAACACAAGGCAAACACTTAGACCCTTAGGTGGTGCCACTTTTACATTGCAGCTCAGTGTCACTGCACATTTCATCTCACATGGACAATTGCTTTCATCTTTGCAAGTAGCTGAAAAGCTGAAACATCAAGAACTTTATTTCATCTTATCCAAATGCAGAATTAGCTAAAATGAACAATCATTGATTCATTCAATAAGATTGATGTTATGTTGATATATGCTATCACTGCATGCCACAATCAAAGTCAATGTCAAATGTAATTAAAGATATTTAAATACATTTATTTTTTAATTACGAGACTAAACTTAATATGTATCCTTGTGTGTTCCCTACAGTATGTTGTGCTTTTCACACATTTGGTCAATTAATGATTCCCTCTTTTTACCAGACAGGTAGGGTGATATAACTCTACTTTCCTTGGTAGTAATTCTTTGACAATACAGCAGTAGTAAGAGGCTTTATTATTTCCATTGATTGTATTATGCTCGCTCCATGTTAGGCAATGCAAGCAGAGGAAAAATTCTGTACCTACAGTGACCCATCAGGTCTTGCTGCACCCAACTCATAACAAATTAACATTAATACTACTGTGAATTTACCACCTAGTCCTCCGCTATTTAGTGGGGCTCAAAATAGAGAATTGCCACTCCAATTCAGTAAAGAGGAGTAACACTGATCTGTGGTGTCCCAATAACTCGCCGGGGTCAGTCTCCTCAGGGCATTCCAAGCCATATTTACATTTGAGAAGAAAGAGACCAAGGTCTACACACTCAAACATAGAGTTAAAAGCACAAAGTAGTAAAAATCATACAGCAGATGCATTTCGGGTGCAACCGTCCTTAATCATAGGCGGTGAATCATAGGCCTACTATTAATGGAGGCTGTACCCCAAATGCATCATGTGACTAATGCTACTATATGATTTTTGCTATTTTGGAATAAAGATTTTGTGCTTTCAACACAACGGTTGAGAGTGTGGAGACCTCTGTTTATTTCTTCTCTTTATTGGGGCTGCTAAACCAAAGAGCTCTACTAGGCAGGTCCCATCAAAACAATGGGGAGTTACAGACCACATGGGGTGGGCATATTTATCAAAATCCAAATTTTATTTTAATAAAAAAAAGTCTGACCAAACTAGAATCCACAATTGGTTTCATCAGATTAGGGACAAAAACTAAAAAAAAAATTTCTTGAAAAAGACAGAATTTTCAGACTTTTGCCCAAAAAGTCTGAAATAGTTAGATTTTCGGTGCTAATTCCAGCGCAGACCACAGAAACTTCCAAATAGGAAAGGGACCTCTCTCATTGACTTAAATTCAACCTCAGTAGGTCTGAGATGCTGGATTTTCAGATTTGGACTTTTCCATCCTCAGGGTATAATAAATCTCAGAAAATTTAAGGTTTTTTTCCAATAAAAATTCAGATATTATTGTAAAAAAAACTAGATTTTTTGAGTTTTTGGCACTTGGACTGTAATAAATAACCCCCTTCATGTCTAGTAACTACCATTTTATAGGATCCCTTCTAATAAATTTCTTCCCTAGTTCCTTCCTTATCATTCCTGATAATTAGGACTCTTAGGGGTTTATTTGCTAAACTTCAATTTTTTTCTGGTTGAGGTTTTTAGGGCAAAAGCTCAAATTTTTAGTGGAAAAAAAAACTTGAATTTTTTGAGATTTATTATACCCCAAAGCTGCAAAAAGTCAGGATCTGAAAATCCGCCATCTCAAACCTGTCAAGGTCATGTATAAGTCAATGTGAGATGTCCCTTTTACAATTTGAACATATCATGATCTGTGCTGGGTTTTGTTAGATAATCCGAAAAATGTTGGGTTTTTGAACGATTTAGGCATCAAATCAAAAAAATCGTACAATTTGGGTTTTCACTCGATTTTATTGAGTTTTTTTCCTGACCTGACTTTTTCGAGGGGAGTTTGTTCGAGCTATAAGAACAAAAAAGAAAACACAGCCCACAGCTTTAACTTCCACCCACATATAAGATATTTCAACCCTCACAAAATGTAATCACACAAACTGACTAGAGAACTAATGAGAGTAAAAAACACAAAATGGTCTAAGACAGGCTTGTGCTTTACCACACAGATCTATAATATGTATGAATAATTCAACCTAAGTCATCTTTGAAGATGTGAAATCTTGACGTCTTTGTTCTCCTGAGCTAGATAGGCAAGACTATTTTCTTTGTTCCGACCTTTTAAATATAAGATGTCCAATGGTTATTTAAGGGATTGGTACCCCTCCTGCAGTCATTCGGCAGGTAAAGCCTTCTATGTTGTCCATGTTGCCCACAGTAGCCCTGACATTTAAACACTATATCTCACAATATTTCCAAATGGTAGAGCGCATAGTAGATCTTGCTGTTGTGCAGTTTGCTTAGGATTCATTCTTACTATAGACTTGTTGAAAATTCTTATGCACACAGCCTACATTTTAATTTGGATTGCCCTGTCTGGATTGGCAGCAAATTATGACATGGGTATTTAAAGGTACTTAGAACATCATTTACATAGGCCATCTTACTAAAATTGTTTTCTAGTCAGTTAGCGTCTATGTTGTCAAATGCAGGGCACATGGACACATGACTTTTATAATGCAATATGTAATCCCCATGCCTAAACATATTCTGTCCTATTCCTTATAAATAATAATTAGTAATAAATAATACACAAGTTCAGCATCAATGTATGTGTGTAGGATGCAAAAGTGTGGTTGAGACCAAACTTGCACTACAAATAGCATGGGCAACTGACCTGTCAACACAATGGGCCTTCTGTAAAATAGATTTCTACAATATGGGTCATGGGTTATTTGATGTGCGTGTTCCATCTAGAACTATGATAAGTTAATTGCCCATACATTGAAGTGACTAAATGGAGCTATAAAAGCATTATTATAATATGCTCAATGTGACTTATTAGGACATATTAAAATAATTTAAAATAAATAAATACATTACCAGCTTTCCTACAGTCTACTAATATAGAAGATGAATCTGCAGACAATACTAGATTTTAAACAACGATTGGAAGGGCGCAAAAAAAACCTTAACTATTGACAGCTTTACAGCAGACCATATGAAAAATAAAGTATGCACAAAGTGGCTCAGAAAATGCCTAGTTCCTCCATCTGCACCATCACAAAAGAATGAACTGAACAAGGACCAATTGTCCCCTTGCTTTTCAATATTATTTTCTTTTAAAAGTCTTTGCGGCCTGTTTCCCTAATATTTCAATGGCAAGTTGTGTGTCAAATGAAAACATTATTTCCTATTTAAGAAAAGCGATCTTTGGATAAAATATTTTTCCTAGTTTTTTTTCAATCCTGATTTAGTTTTACCATTTTTATATTATTTGCTAATCTAGTTTTATGCCCTACCTGAAGGTAATTTAAACCTTTCTTCCCAATGACAAAATGTTAGCCATTCATACACCATTTTATTGTTACATTGATCTAAAATGTTTTTAAAATATTTTTTTTGAAATCTCTTCCAGTTACGTGTTAAGCTATAGTACAGTTGGAATTACTCTTAACAATTTCATGTACTGTTTTATCTTTCAGGTTATGGTGGTGGTTACCAAGTTAACATTCAATCCTTTGCAATGTAAAAATATAATATAGTTTTGGAAGATTAAATATTTTATTTATCACATTAAAAAGGATCTGAACCCGAAAAAGCAATTGAACTTACTGAGAGTGGTCCTCTGAGCAGTTTTGCCATTACAAAAATGTTTTGTTTTTATGATGTCTGAGCAATGCTAATACCAGGGATTCAGATGACATTAGCAGCTGTTAGCATAGATATTAGATGTACAGTAGATACTATGTATACTACAGGTATGGGATCCAGTATCCAGAGACCCCTTATCCAGAAAGCTCCGAATTACAGAAAGGTTGTTTCCCATAGACTTCATTTTATCCAAATAATCCAGAATTTCCATTTTCTCTGTAATAATAAAACAGTACCTTGTGTTTGATCCAAAATAAGATATAATGAATACTTATTGGAAGCAAAACCAGCCTATTGGGTTTATTTATTGTTTAAATGATTTCTTAAGGTATGAATATCCAGATTATAGAAAGATCCATTCTCATGAAAACCCCAGGTCCTGAGCATTCTGGACAACAGGTCCTTTAAATGTATTAGTAAAATATAAAGACCAAAGTTGAGGATGGTAAATCCAGGTCACATCTGCCGGCACAATAGTGCTTTGGAGTGGAGACAGAACTTAGGGGCCGATTCACTAAGGGTCGAATATCGAGGGTTAATTAACCCTCGATATTCGACTGGGAATTAAAATCCTTCGACTACGAATATCGAAGTGGAAGGATTTAGCGCAGATAGTACGATCGAACGATCGAAGGATTATTCCTTCGATGGAATGATTAAATCCTTTGAATTATTCCTTCAATCGAACGATTAAATCCTTCGAATCGTTCGATTCGAAGGATTTTAATCCAACGATCGAAGGAATATCCTTCGATCAAAAAAATGTAGGAAAGCCTATGGGGACCTTCCCCACAGGCTAACATTGAGTTCGGTAGGTTTTAGATGGCGAACTAGGGGGTCGAAGTTTTTTTTAAAGAGACAGTACTTTGATTATCGAATGGTCGAATAGTCAAACGATTTTTAGTTCGAATCCTTCGATTCGAAGTCGTAGTCGAAGGTCGAAGTAGCCCATTCGATGGTCGAAGTAGCCCAAAAAACACTTCGAAATTCAAAGTTTTTTTACTTTGAATCCTTCACTCGAAGTTAGTGAATCGTCCCCTTACTGTACAGTATCAATTGAAAAACCAAAAATGGAATCTTTTGCTAAGAAGGAGTTTATTTATAAGTTTAAAAAGAGCATATTAATGAAGTTTAACAATTATTTATATTTTTTACTATTGGGTGAGTTTAATGTGTTACTGACTGTACATTTAATGGAAGAAAAAGAGATAGAACTTGTAGAGGAAAAACAAATCCACATTACATCATTTTAATATATTTTAAATGCAATGGTGCCGGTGTCTGCATTCCAAAGGGACCTGCTATCCCCAATGAATACAGGTAAGAAGTGTAGAAAGATTATGCTAGTTTTTGTACTTTGCACTGTTGTTTAATTAACAACCCCTCTACAAGTTTTGTTCCTCTGATTTTCCATTCCCATTCTTTCTTTAAAAACTTGTTTTCCAGCACAGTGTGAAATACTGAAATTAGACTTCCCTGAAAGAACCAAGATGGGACTAAGAATGTATAGGGATCCATAGGGGTAATCCCCCTATGTGCTACGTGGGAGCAACTATTATACCTCTGTCCAACCGGAGAGATATTTGGGCAGGTAGCACTACCTGGGCAAGTTATGAGCTATTTTGGGAAAAGGGACTGAGACTCTTTGTCCACCAGGAGTGAAGTGTGGGACTTTGCTTGGCAAGAAGGTGCCAGGATGGGACTGCAAATATTCCCAGGGTAGTGGGTCAGTGATATGTAACTGTATATTTACTTTATTATTTTCTCTCTTATATAAAGTCTATGTGTCTGGTGTGTTTAATTATTGTTTTCCTAATGGAGCCACCCGCATGTGTATTCCCGGATCCCATTAGGTGGAGGCACTGCCATGAGAGGTAATTCCCAGTACCCTTTCCCTTAGCAAAGGGGACTCAGGACCCGTATATGGTAAGAAGGTAATGATGTATAACCTATGGCACAGGGGGTGGCCAAGAAGGGGTTACAAAGGTAAACTCCAGAGTTACAGTTGCACAGCATTGATTTTACTATGGCAAATATAAATATTTATTATTGTATACACACTGTATTTACAGTTAGGAAATGTAAATCATCTATTAAAATAAAATCTCTCTCTGTTTTCAACATTGCAAGTCGCCTACAACTGACACATTGATTATGATGTGTACATGTGATAATGCGATGTTGTAACTGTGTGCATTGTCGTTTATTTTGGAGGAAGAGGAAATCCATAAGAAAACAACAAAAACAAGCAGAAAGGAAAAGAGAACACCCAGTAGCCACTCTGTACAGAACAATAATGGAGAATATACAAGAGAACTAAGTTAAAGGAAAGCCAAATCAGAAATGCACTGTTTGCTCTTGCACTGGTCTATTTGCAAGGCATTCTCATTTGTATGCATTACAGGCAGTGAAAATGTAAATAAATGACTAATTTGCAGTGCAAACATGTACCAAGAGCATGAAATGCAATCATGGAATGCTGTAAAATTCTTGTGCCAGATGAGGGCAATAGCACCCAGATACAGTGAGGTGACTACATTGCCTTGTAAAGTGTATGACATACATCCATCTTTCTATTTTCCTACTACAGGTTTTCATTCTTAAAAAAACTGTTATCATCAAAATACGTTTCAAATAATCCCTGAAAAAAATATGAGTAAGCTTATAGAGTATTTTAAAATAGTTAAACTATGAACAAGTAATAGTCTAACTTCTGATTAGATGGTGGTGTCTTTTCTGCTACAAATATTTGTGTCTCCTTTGTGTTCATTCATGGCTAAAGTTTAAAACTTCTTTTAAGAAAGCAATATGTCCCAGTAATCATGAATCCTATCTTAATGGTCATGTCAACCCAAAAATAAAAGTTTGCCTCAGTTACCGATATGCATTTATTGGTTTATTAAAAGTTTTAAACTTGTAGGAGTTATATACTAAAATTTGAATTTATCCATGACCAAAATCCCATACTTGATTTTACCTTATTTATTATTAGAAAAAGCTTGGTTTAATTGGTTCAGGTAAAAACCCAATAAAATTGTGTGAAAATCCGAATAGTACATTTTTTTCTGGGTTTTTTCAAGCTCGATTTTTACTAGCTTTTCAGGCTAATTTCAGCACAGACCACAGAAACAGGATAGGGACCTCTAGGGACCTCTGCCATTGACTTATACACAACCTCGGCAGGTCTGAGATAGCGGATTTTCATATTCGGACTTTTTGCAGCATCGGGCTTTAATAAATCTCGAAAAATTCAAAAAACCATGAACCACGAGTTTTGCCCCAAAAAAGCCTAACTAGATAAAAGACTTTAGGAAATTGCTCCCTTTAATTTGTAATTAGTAATTTGTAATTTGTAGTTATTTGTAAAAAATATTGATATTGAAAGCAGCATTAGCTTATCTCCTGGCTGTTACTTTTTAAACAATGTTGCAAAAGTCTTATCGCCCCAGCAAAGACAAGTCTGTTAATCAGCTGCCTTATCTTACATTTTATCCATAGTCTGAGCCACCAGGGTAGAGAATAGAAAGGGACAGACAGACACTGCTTTCAATAGCATTATATATGCAAATAACTTAAGGCAGACTACCTAAAACCAGCCCTTGTTATACTGGCCTACTTAGTACTTAGGGGCAGATTTATCAAGGGTCGAAGTGAATTCGAGGGAATTTTCGAAGTAAAATAATTCGAAATTTGAAGTAATTTTTTGGATACTTAGATCATCGAATAGGATACTACGACTTCAACTTCAGATTAGATTCGAAGTAAAATAGTTTGAATATTCGACCATTCGATAATCGAAGTACTGTCTCTTTAAAAAAACTTTGACTTCAATACTTCGCCAAATTAAACCTGCCGAAGTGCTATGTTAGTCTATGGGGACCTTTTACAGCATTCTTCTAAGTTTTTTGAAGTCAAAGTAAAATTGTTCGATCGTACGATAAAATCGAAGTATTTCAATTCGATGGTCGAATGTCGAAGTATTTTTTACTTCGAAAATTCGACCCTTGATAAATCTGCCCCTTAGTGTTTAGGGTTGTTTATTTTCTCTGCCTCAACTATGTATAAATCAGCCATAGTCATCTTAATAATGTAGTAGTACTGTACATACTGCAAAAAGGCTTGTTTGTGTCACTTGTGAGACACTTGCCCTGATCTTTAATGTATGTCTAGAATCCCTTCTAAAACAAGGCTATTTTATTCCATGGAGGATGTAGATGAGTACCAGGCTGCACTATTTCACATACAAGCACAAAAGGCAACTGTAATATTTCAGAAAATAAAAAAAATAAAAATATTACACTAATACATAAATAAGCAGATCTATCTATGCACTCACATCCAGTATACACACACAGACCAATACCTTTACTAAAACAACTGTTGGTTAGTGATGGGCGAATCTCTTCCATTTTGCTTCCTGAAATTCGCGAAGTGGTGAAAAATTTTCGAAACTGTTAATTCTGACACCAGCGACAATTCCGACGTACATTAAAGTCCATGGGCGTCTATTAATTTTTGCAGCAATTTAGCGAATTCATTCGTCCGTGTCGAAATGTGGAAATTTGCCACGAATTAGCGCGTGCCGAATAAATTCGCCCATCACTACTGTTGATCACAATAGCCTTAGATATTAAATTTGGGCATTTTCCTCACTTCCATTCGTTTAACCAGTATAGTTGCACATCTCTGCACTCTCTGTTTCTGTGTTATTTGGGCCTCTGTATCAAATTTTGGTTTGGAATCCGAAGTTCCCCTTTAAGTTAATGTCCCTTTTTATGCAAGCACTTTATTTGCTTTGATATTAATATTATTAATAATAATAACAACACATATTAATAAAGCATCAGCGTATTCAGCAGTAATGTACAATAGATGAGTTTATACATTCAACATACAGAATTACATACATAGTGACCAATAACTGATACAAGAAGAGTGCCCTGCCCAAAAGAGATTACAATCTAAAAGTAGAAGGGGTTAAGGTGCGGGAATGGGCAAGATCAGAAGTAAATTACAGTGTAATTAAGGGGATTAGGCAAAGGCACTGGCCTAGCCACTAACCAGTAATATATATAATCAGGAAAAAAGAGAGCCGATACCTTGTCTGCTACAAACGGGGGAATCTTTATTCCATTGAGCTCGAAACACTTCACAGTGATCAAACGTTTCGTGACTGCATGGCCCTTCCTCAGTGACTTCCTCCTGTTGGATCATATATATCAAAACGCAGGCGTCAAGTCGGAATGTGACGGAAAACAACAGCAACGTCGGATGATGTCGTTGCGCCATGTCGCGTCGGATGAACTCTGCGACAGCATCCCACATTTGTATTTCTTACCTTGTTTTCCGTCGCATCCGACTTGATGCCTGCGTTTTGGCGCAGTGCTTCTGATCTGGCACAATCGCAGGGAAGTCATCCATGTAGTTGTACCCTTATAAAGCCCATTAATTGACAAATTGAAGCCATGAGTTGCAAAGGAGGTAGGAGGGGATAAGAGTGGACAGAAGTATAAAACTATCCAGGACAGGTCTAAAACCCTCCAGCGGCTAAACAAGATAATACACTGTCATACTATCACATAGTCCAGTCCAGAGTTTGAGTACAGGCTGATCCTGACAGTTCTCCAATGAAGTCAAATTGCTTTGCAGTGGCAGCATCCTGCATGGAACTTATAATTCAGCATAATTTAGTATTATCAGCAAAAACAGAAACAGTACTTACAATTCAAGGTCAAAAGGTCAAAACCTCATGTTAAAAAGCAAGGTTGGAGAGAGGTAGAATAAGACGGCACATTTAGAAGCATTTAAAATAAGACCTGGTCTTAGACCTACTTAAAAAAGTGCACCATGTGTGTTATCATCACTGATGTAACTTTATTGCAAACAAAATAAATGGATCAGATGAGAAAAAAAAATTGTATGCAAGAATATCATAAGTTTCTTCAACAAGTGGGAGTGAAATGTTTATGTGAATGAAAACTACTAATTATATCTGCATGCAAAGCCTATTATTATTTTATATTCCGAACAGGCAAGAAAAACTTTTCAAACACTCCACTTCTAAGTTAACGTTTACATAAGATTTTTTTAGCATTTCAGTGAAACATCAGAGGAATATACTGTTTGTACATTTTTTGCACTTTAGAAGTTTGGTTCTACTATTAACTGATTGCCTAGTTGCACCTTTTTATGTCTGGCAAAGTCTATTCTGTATGTTTGTGGTGCATAATGATTATGGGGCATAATGATAAAACAGCTAATTAGTAATAATTAGTACTTTGCCTCATGTCACTGTTTTCTGATATTATCACCAGGTCCTAAAGCTTGAAATGGTATAAAGGAAATTAAAGCATAGTCATGGAAATGTCATTAAATGAAACATAAGACTCTGAAATACCTTCTTCTTGAAAATCACCCAAGACCAGGTTACTGTTTGAGGAACACTGCGCTACCATCTTGCTCTGGTGTCCTATTGTAGCTGAGCATGTGTGCAGTTCAGGTAACTCTACTTTTCTTTAAAAAACACAAGTCCACTGCACCAGACCCAATTGAAAAAGGCACAGGGGGAACAAGACACAAAAAACAAGATGACAGTACTGCATTCCTAAAGTGGTCTCCTGTTTTATTTAAGTTGAGGATCACCAGCCTGGAGTAGCAGATAAGTGATTAGAATTTCTGGACACAACACTTGGTGCCACAAGAGAATCTCTTTCACCTTTAGAAAATCATTCGGCCAGTTTTTGAGCCAGAAATAATTTAGTAGAGGACAAAAAGGGACATAACTGGCAGTGAACTGAACACGACCTAGCATTCCTTGAGTCATAAAAATGTTTTGGTGGCAAAAGGGCAATTTTTTTGTGAAACAGAATTCTTGTCTGAGACTGCAGCTTCAGCAAACCCCCTAAATCTGCATTTGCTTAAAAAATATTCAGGAAGAAGTTCTCAAAAAGAAAGCTATTGCAGATAAGAAAATAGTTTTCCTCTTTGTAATCCCTTCTTCTAAGAGTCAAATTAGTGTCAAAAATTTGTGACAAAATTCCTCTTCCAAATAGTGCATATCAGATATTTCTATTCAAATTTCTGCCAAATATAGACTGACTGCAGGAAATGAGGAAGAACTGTCTCGCTGTTTGTTTACAAAGTGTCAGATATTGTTCTACTTGCTGTAGATTGACAGTAACTTTTAAATGCACAGCTATACAAAATTTGTCCTTAAAACTCCATACATACTGTGTGTACTGGGACAAGTTATTATCTCCCTTGCCAGATAAACAGGAAAATTTAAAGAAGAAAGTTGAGAAGCCTGGAAGGCGTGTTGTTGGACCTAGCTCTGTCAATGTAAGTTGTCATCTAATTTAACCTATCCTCTAATGTAAACGTTTGATCGCTGAGATCCAAAATGAATTTAAATGTAATGCATACTGCCTTCACATTCTGGTCCCAAAATATGCTGCACAATTTGCCTTAAAGTGCATTGTATAGCATTTCATTCTGTAACACTTGTTTTAATCAAGGTATTGCTATATTGGCAGTGCTATTTTTATTTGTCCCCATCAAGGAGACATCTAATTCCCAATAGGCTTTTCAAATGATGCACCTTTTGAAATGATTTAGGATATCAAAAAAGTTTTAAAAGTCACCTTCTTTTTTCAAGATTAAATAAGTACAAAATAAAGTGTCCCCTATTGTAAAATGTAAGGATAAGTTGCCAAAGACAATATCAAACACAACGCCAAAGTCTGAGTGCTTTTATATAGGATATGGACTTCTAAGTTGACTTCTAATATCTATATTTTATGACAGGGGGTACATTTTTATAATACATAAGTTTCAATGACTCTACTAAGCACTGCCTATAACTACAGTAGTGACTTTACAAGGCATAATTTATAAATACTGTATATAATTTACAGGATATATACATTATAGATTAATAGTGAGAATCACCAAAATACTGTACAATGGGGTACAACAGCATAAAAGTTTATACTCATAACGTAAACATTACATACAAATATAGATTGATACACAAGATAGAGAGGACCTAGCTGATTAGAGCTTACAATCTAAAATAAAGAAGCATATATAAAACAAAAGGTCAGAAAAGTGAGAGATGTGCAGCTGATGCCAGTGACTTATAGTCTAAATGAGAGTAAAGTTCTTTAAAGAAATTTATTTAAGAGATTGTTTGAAGGCTAAACCATTTGGAGAGAGTCTACTGGGAAGTGGAAGGGAATTTTTGAGTAAGGGTGTAGCGCTAAAGCAGGGGTACCCAAATGTTTTTACCTATGAACCACATTCAGATGCAAAAAGGGTTGGGGAGCAACAGAAGCATGAAAAAGTTCATGGGGGTGCTAAATCAGGGCAGTGATTGGCTATTTTGTAGCCTTTTTGTGGACTGGCAGCCTACAGGAGACTCTGTTTGGCAGTACATCTGGTTTTATGCAACCAAAACTTGCCTGCAAGACTAGAATTTAAGGCTACTGGGAGCAACATACAAGGGGTTGGTGAGCAACATGTTACTCACAAGCCACTGGATGGGGATCACTGCTCTAAAGAATGCATTATTAAGAAAATTTGCTGGGAGCTGTATTGAGAAGTAAATCATTAAAAGTAATGTAAAAGCAGTGTAGTGAATACTTGCGGTCAGATTTCCGAAAATTCAATCTGAGGCATCCTACAGAATTCCCAGCCATTCAAAATTTAGCATATTTACCAAACACTATCCTTTTTTTGAGGAAAATAAAAGCAGTGAGGGGAGTCACTTTCCTCTATACATGATTTCCTTCTAACAAAGAAATCATGTAAATCTGTAAAAAAAAAAAACCCAAAACATTGTTTACATCATTGGAGGTTTATAACCTTATATTTCCAGGAAAAAGTCTTGGGGCTACTGGTTATTATGCTGAGTAGTTGCTGGGCAATCACCCAATGAAGTATACTGGCTTATTTCTCCATTTTCAATATAATACGAGTTCTAAAGCAGTAAAACAGTGATACACTTTGTTCAAACACCAGAGATCAAATAATTTTTATGTAAATTGCCAGCAAATTATTTCTGACGTTAATTTTTGAAATTGTCTTTCTGAATCATATTTAACTTCAATAATTATTTTGGCAAAGCACTGGTTTATAGGACCTGAATGGGCAGTGAAAAGTACAATATGATTACTGTGAATGGCTACAGTCCTTATTACAGAGTAGAGTAATTGTGTCAGATCCGTTTAGTCTTCAGTTATTAATATTAAAATTCACCTTTTTTAGGACACGTTAAGAAGGGTTGAATTAAAACCGTTAAAAACATGAATTACAAGAGGAAAGAGGGAGACTGAAAATCCATATACACATCATGGGGCAGATGTATCAAGGGTCGAATATAGAGGGTACCCACGATATTCAACTGCCGAATTAAAATCCTTCGACTTCGAATATCGAAGTCGAAGGATTTTGAGCAATTCATTCGATCGAACGATCGGAGGAATAATCGTTCGAAGGATTTTAATCCATCGATTAAAGGATTATCCTTCGATCAGAAAATTGTTAGCAAGCCTATGGGGACCTTCCCATAGGCTAACATTGGCCTGGGTAGGTTTTAGGTGGTGAACTAGGGGGTCGAAGCATTTTTTAAAGAGACAGTACTTCGATTATCGAATGGTTGAATACTCAAACGATTTTTAGTTCGAATCGTTCGATTCAAAGTTGAAGGTCGTAGTCGAAGGTCGAAGTAGCCAATTCGACATGGTCGAGGTAGCCAAAAAAAACATTCAAAATTCAAACTATTTTTCCTCTATTCCTTCACTCGAACTTAGTGAATGGGCCCCTACATGTACTTTTGAAGTACTTCAACAATCCATTTTAACTGTTTAATAATTGTTAATGATCGTTGTTGATGAAAATATATTTTATAAAGAATATCACAAAGGCATATTGGAGGTATTTTAAATGTTTACTGCAAAGTCTAGCACTGCAAAAAATATTTTATCTGATCACAAGACAGAGGGGGTTGGATGAAACATATGACTGATATACATATTGGTGTTAAGAAAATGTAATGCTTACAACCTAATTTTTGCCCCTAAGGTACAGGAAAATTAATTGACTGCTGAAAAAGCCCATCTAAGAGTTAAAGTCTGGTTTTCCTAAATGAGTCCATTGCTATGAGCCTACAATGGATTTCAGACACAATGATGCTTGAAATGTGCAATTTATGTATTTGTACAGGAAACTGCATGAGTTCCTATTATAAACCCCCTTTTGCTTGGAAGTAGTCTTCATAAATGTTTGGCTGTCCTTGAGAAAGTGTGTAATGTGTTGGCAGCATGGCTTACTAGTATTTAATTATTCATCGTAGTTTTAGAAATAATATTCTATTTATCAATAATAATTGAAATCATGTTACCAATTCTGGATTATGCAATGGATCCATGCTTTACATAATCTAATAACTGTGTAACGTTCAAAAGTCCATTTCTTAGAACTTTCTTAAATTTCTTTTGAACTATTTTCATGATAACTTGGCAAATGTAGAATACTTGATGTAGGAAAGAATATGTAGATAAGAGATCAGATCAATCCTGTCTGCTTCCATTGATAGAAATGGCATTTAATTGCAAAAATAACCTGTGTCAATGTCTTGAAGAATCATAAATGTTTGGCTGCACAGACAAATATTTTCCTTTGGTGGGAAAGTGTGCAATGTGATGGCAGGCTTGGCAGCATGGCTAATTAGTATTTAATTATTATCATTGTTTAAAAATATTGTACTTATCATGAATTTAAATGGAAATCATATACTGATTCAGGATTATGAAATGTATGCATGCTTTAGGTAATCTAATCCCTGTGTAACGTTCAAAAGTGCATTTCTTAGAATGTTCCTTCAATTTGGAAATTGCAGAATATTTGTAGGAAAGAGTATGTAGATAAGAGATCAGAGCAATCCTGGCTGCTTCCACTGATTAAAACAAACACAAACAAAAATTAAATTACAACATATGCCAATATACTATGGGACAAATTTACTAAAGGGCGAAGTCGCTAACGCTAGCGAAAATTTGCCAGCGTGACATCATTTTGTCACTTTGCTGATTTACTAACGGGTGCTGGCGTCAATTTGCTAGTGAAGTAGACCTACTCTAGTGCTACTTCTCACCCTTACGCCAGACGAAGTTGTGCTCTGGCAAAGGGACGTAACTATGCTAATTCACTAAATTGCAGATTTTACTGAACTTTACCTCTTGCGCCAGACTTTACTTCGCCAGCTCAGACCAGGCGAAGTACAATAGAGTAGATAGGAATTTGCCAAAAAAAAGAAGAACATTTTTCTAAGTCCCAAAAAATGCTGGCGTTTTTTACTTTTTACTGGACGATAAGCTGAAAAAGATCATACATTCTTTTGGGTTGCCCTCCTTCCTCCTTACATTTGGCACCTAAACTATAAAGTTGGCACATGTGTAGGGCAAGAGAGAGAGAGAGACAAATACAAGGATCACCTGACTATAGCTGGAAAGGGTGGGAGCTACAACATGAAGCTGGCCACTGAGAGAGAGGGGGGGGGCTCTGACAAAGAGACCAGAAGGGTTAGTAACTGCCAGAATAGGCACTCAAGTGGTTAGTCTCAGGGATAGAGAACTTCCTAGCATAAGGCACCACCGTGAGCATACTTCTAGCACTAGTACTAGTATTATCTCTGGGTGGCCAATTCTATGACTGTGTTTGAAGATTGAATATTGCACTAATTACTGTGAAATTCCACCAAATAGATTGTGTGAGATACACCCAATAAAGGATTATATATTTGTTTCATAAACCACTGTTGCCCAAGTTATTGACAGTTTATCCTTCAGCAAGGGCAGTCCTTAGAGAAAGAGTAACACATGCTCTACCAGGTGTTGCAGGGAGTTAAAACCGGCCAAGTGCAAGTTGGGTAAGAGCAAGGAAGGTTCTAGGATAAAAAGTATGGTCCTTTATTCTAAATAGCATTAGACATACATGTGAACAGAACTTGGGTCTCCTCCTTCTGTGTGGCCTACAGAGGATCTTGTACTGCTATACGGCACATGGTATCTATAGACTTGTGTGCTTAAAGAGTTACCTATATGAAAGAGCTCCAGTATCACTTTGTGTGTTTTTTCCCTTTTATTGATGAAAAATACATACATACAGTATATATATATATATTTAAATCTTCACAAAAACTCAGCTCCAACGTCACTTTGTGTTTTTTCCCTTTTATTGATGCAACAATATATATATATTTAAATCTTCACAAAAACAAAGTAATTCGTTTATTTTTATTATGAGTAAATGCTACATTTCGGAAGTGATATATTATGCTTGCTGAACATGCTTACTAAACCAGAAAACTTGGCTGTGGGCAAAATGTTTCATTTCAGTTAAATGGTAATATTTCTGCCGAATTTATGTGTTAGTAGCATATCATTATCAGTAACTAACTAGTTAGTAGCATATCATTATCAGTAACTAACTAATTTAGATATTTCACTATACCATAAAAAGCAATGGAAATTTTGTGACTACAACCTTGTTTTAAACAACCTTGTTTTAAGCTAGTTACTGTCATGGAAAAACAATTTTTTTCCAAAACACGTCAGTTAATAGTGCTGCTCCAGCAGAATTCTGCACTGAAATCCATTTCGCAAAAGAGCAAACAGATTTTTTTATATTCAATTTTGAAATCTGACATGGGTCTAGACATTTTGTCAGTTTCCCAGCTGCCCCAGTCATGTGACTTGTGTCTGTACTTTAGGATGGAATTACTTTCTTGCAGGCTGTTATTTCTCCTACTTAATGTAACTGAATGTGTTTCACTAGGACTTGGCTTTTACTATTTAATGCTGTTCTTAGATCTTCCAGGGAGCTGTTATCTTGTGTTAGGGAGCTGCTGTCTCGTTAACCTTCCAATTGTTCTGTTGTTAGGCTGCTGGGGGGGGAAAGGGAGGGTTGATATCACTCTAACTTGCAGTACAGCAGTAAAGAGTGATTGAAGTTTATCAGAGCACAAGTCACATGACTGGGGGGAGCTGGGAAATTGACAATATGTCTAGCCCCATGTCAGATTTCAAAATTGAATATAACAAAATCTGTTTGCTCTTTTGAAAAATGGATTTCAGTGCAGAATTCTGCTGGAGCAGCACTATTAACTGATGCGTTTTCAAAAAAACATGTTTTCCATGACAGTATCCCTTTAATGTACAATAGATACAAGAAATATCCTTCCTAAAATCCTTTCTGTTTCAGCTTTTGCCAAATAGCAATTATAATTCTATTATGATATTGTTCACACATTGTGTTTGCTCATGTTTTGACCTTAAATGTATAGCTAAGCATGAAATAATTCTTCAATGAATTAATTGATGTGTTGGTAGAGGAGGCAAATTCCTCTGTTTTGTGAACTGAGTTATAAAGCAAAAGTAATGTTGCTGTATTAGGCTAATTTTGCTCGACAGATTCAGTTCATGCTTCAGCTGTCGGAACAACTGCTGCCTTCATCCTGTTAGTGATCTTGACATTCCTTTGAGCAACTGAAAAAGCACAGATCCAAGGTGCATCATAAAATAATAGTGTTTTATCCTGAATTAATCTCAAATCAATGTCTACGTGCAGAATTTTCAATATGCAATAGATTCTCTTTAGAAATCACGGTTGAGTAGTAATAAAGCCACCCCAACTGAGCATACACATCAAGACAATGTAGGAGACAAAATAATACAAGAAAAATGAAAACTATAATTTCCTTCAATAGCTTTTTTTTTTTTGCAATAACCATAATGAAAAACAAATTGGTTAAACACAAATGTATCCTATATAAAAGAAACATGGTAAGAAATTCATTGAGACCGTAAAAGGGTAATTGTCTACGTTTTATTCAATACATTTGTTTTCAGAATCCAACTGATTCCGGGAAAGAAAATAAAATGAATCCATCAGTTCATCCGCCATCAATTGTTCCATTTATTTCATTTCATCTAATATACATTTTGAGACTTTGCTTAAACTTAATTGCATAAACTTTTTTGTTCTGTTTTCAACTAAATGAGATGAAGAAAAATTTGAACTCAAAAAAATTCTTTGACAAATAAAATACAAAGGAAATGTAAAGTAAAGCTTGCCAAAATTATGATTTTCAGGATGTGTATGGTAAACCAATGATCCTGACCAATTAGATTACAAATGCAGACTTTCAGGAGACTGTTTAGGCCTCTTCTTTAGGCATGACGTTTTAGCGTACATTGTAGACTCGGATCTAGTAGTTTATCCAGAGAGATTATATATTATCAGGCACACACAAACAAGTGCCATTGGTTCCGAAACATGCTGATTTAATATAACTGTGATTGTACAGATGCACCATCTTCATTTTACTGAAATATGCAGTGCAGAAGTGCAGTGAAGATCTAGTTAAAGATCTAGTTAAAGACTACAGGATTTCAGCCACAAATTACAAGGCATTCTCCTTCGATTGCTGAAACATACCCTGGGTACTAATCTTACACAATCACCGGTGGAGCTTCAGCTGCTCTAAAGAGACTGCACATAGGATCTAGCCTACAACTAGGTAGTGCTATTTGCAGACCTTCCATGTTTTCTATTACCAAGGCTCTTTGTTTACTGGGGCTTTTCCTGCAACATGATCCCATTACCGGATGGTAAGATCCAAGAGAACTATAAACACTTTCCTCTAACTTATATATGATTTACCTGGAAAAACCCCATTTTCCTGTAGCAATGGGAACTTCTCCATCACCCACAGGACATGCCTATTTTCTACCCAGACTAGGGTTGCTATCTGTCTGGTTTTCACTTAGACAGCCCTGTTTTTGGAATGGTTGTCCAGGTGAAAAGTGCTTGTCTGGATTTCCAAATTAGGAACTCTGGACAGAAATTTTAAATGAATAGAGCGGCATCAGCCAATTGGTGATTGCCATGTCATAATCCCGCCGATTTCTTGGGCACGCCTCTGGATCGGCAGCCAACCCGCCCCCTGATGTCATCTGCCCATCCTAATGTCACCAGGGCCATCCCCTGCGCGGTCTCACTGCAGGCAAAAGGTGGCAACCCTAACCCAGACCAAACCTCTATCTAAGGCTACTGAACTGTACAACTAAAAGTGATGGAAGAACACCTTTACTGCTTAACATAAAAATAGATCACCCACTGATATTCATGCTTATTTCAAGTATTGAGGAGCCATCAAATTTTGTTACCTGTTACTCACATGTAATTACGTATCGTTCATGGAAAATTTTCTTTGCAAAACAATTAAAGGGACAACAATTTAAGAAAATAACATTCTTACACATAATTTCTATAACTACCCCAAGATACATCTCCGTCAAGGACTGAACTAACTTTAGTGGCTTGAATATTTTTAAATCCTAGGTATGTAACCTTACATTTAGCAACATTAAATCCCATCTGCCACTTAGTTCCTCAGATTGTCCAGATTTCCCACGAAAGGATGGAAAATCCTAAATGAACTAAGTGGCCTGCATCATTTTGTGTCATTTGCAAACACTCCAAGTCATTCATGAACAAATTTAATAAAAGTGGGCCCAATACATACTAAGTAATAGTGCTGATGTACAATAACTCTCAAGGGGCACCAATATTGATTTTATTTAATGAACATAGATTAAACAACATTTGCCTTCTAGTTTTAAAAGAACCTCTGACATTTGGTCTTCTGTTTGGTCCTTTTACATCAGGGTAGAGTATGTGCATGTGTCATGTGTCTGTGACTCTGCATCCGCTGAATGCACAAAGCAATTGTACCATAAAGATGACACAGACAACATTTTTTACTTGGTTTTAAAACTCAACGTACCACCCTTGTTTAGTTCTTTTTTGATTGAAATCCCACAGATCTGAGACGAATCGTCTGTTATTGATCATAAGTGCAACTGGGTAAATTGTCTGAATCTACATCTTCGATTCCAAGATGGTGAATATTCCCCAGCTTGAATGTGACGTGTGTGCTTATTGGGCTCATCATCCATCTTGATAATGTCACATTCAGATCAGACTTTGATTCTTGTCATTTAAAGGACAAGTAACATTTAAGGTTTGTATCTGTTGATGAAACACCTGCAAAAAAACAATTTCTTAACAGCAAAGGTCTTATTTTATATGAGATAGGTTGGTCTCATTTCTATAATTCAGAACCATAAATTACGTTTCACCATTGTCATTAGAATTGAAAACATTGCATTGTGAACAGTTTATCTGCTATGTAAACATGAAACGTTTTGCTATATTCAGGTGGAATGGTTGACCCCATGGGCACACAGCAGCTTAATTCTATTAACAATTATATTATTCTTTATAATGTTTGCTCAACACAGTGTTATAGATGCTGACTAGTTTGTTATTCTGTGCAATGTCCTTCAAAATGCTTTAAATGCTACATTAGCATTTATGGTCTCAGATTTCAGCAAAAAAACAATTCTCCTTTAATGATTTGTCATTGTATGTAAACAGGGTCGGACTGGCCCAGATCCACAACCAGATCCCAAGGCTTCTTCCTCCCGCGACCTTCCTTTATCGGGCAATTGCGGCAAAAACATAGTGTGCGGCAGCGCAGCAGGGGGTTGGAGGGGGCCCCCCAGTCTGACCCTCTATGTAATTGAGTGATGGGAAAAAGCATGTCAGGCAAAATAGTTTATAAAGATAGGCTGAAACACATGGACACAGAGAGGGTGAAGATGAAAAGAAAATGTAGCATTACGCGTGCAATGTTTTTGCCACAACCACCCAAGAAAGGTTGCGGCAGGAAGATCTGGATGTGGATCTGGGCCAGCGAGGCCCACAAGAGCCGGGGGCCCACCGAGTTATATTCTGGAGTCCCACAGGCCCAGTCCAACCTTGTCGACAACTGAAAAAGATAAAAGAAAACAAACTAGAGTTCAGTTGCAACACTACAACATTTTATTACAAAACTCAGACCTTTAATAGGCATCTCAAACTATAATTCAGTAGGACAATTTGAGAAAGGAATAAGAATTGATGTTTCTGAGGTTATAAGTCTTCATATTTCTGTCTCTTGCAGGGAGGAGAATATTATGTCTGAATGTCAATTATTCCAATGCCCATTTCTCTGCCTGTAATCACTTTCATATTTATAATTATCCTCCATTTTCATTCTCATCTGCAACTTGTTATATCATTATCCATTTATCCACTGTTTTTCCTTGGTTTAAATATTATACATAAAATCTTGCAGGTATCTTTAAAATAAGGTGCTCTATTAACTTCATTTCATTCTGCTTTGAATTTCTTGATAGCAAATGTACATTCTACATTTCCATTAGTAATGGACCTGAAATTATTAATAATCCCCTTTGAATCATCTTAATTTTCATATCATTTCTAGAGTAGAAATCTATCACTTTTACAGAGTGGCTATTGCCTTAATACTATGTTATTGACTTTGACATTTCTTTTTGTCATATGATATGTTGCTGTTCTTTATGATATGTAAGTTATCTTATATAATTATATCCAATGACAGTGGACATTGCTCATGTGATGGGTCCTGACTTTGCTGATGCCGATGTGTCAACACAAGTTTTCTTTGGATACTGTATAGGGAATATTATTGAACTTCCTCTGGTAAACTGGACATGTCTTCCAAATGCAATATGCACATTTCTAATATTTCTAATTATTGCTATGATTTATTTATTGCATAGTACATGAAGAATGTTATCAACATGCATTTCAGATAAACGTTGTTATGCCAAATTCCTTGCTTGACCTCCCATGCTTGGGTTCACATTTAATTTCTCCAATAAGTTATTAAAAAAACATAAGCATCAAAATAAAATGCACAACAGACAAATCACTTTTCTTCTTTTGAGGAATGGCACATTGAACACTGCTTTGATTTGGGGATCACTTTTTAGCTTGCTCTCTGTGGCTCTTCATAGGTCACTAAGTCTCCTTGTTACTTAGGTATTAAATCTAGATTGTGAACCCCCTCATGACCCTACTATACCTGATAAAGGCTGAATGTTATGTTTAATTATCTGTTCAATATAACAAATAATAAAATGCTATAATTTCCTATGCCTGTGCCACCATTTTTTTTTTTTTTTTTTTTTTTTATAATAATCTTTATTCAATTTTCAAGGAAATACAGAAAGCAAAAAAAAGGCAGTGGAAAGAAAAAAAAAATTGACAGTCGGCAATATGACAATATCCAACAAAATGCAGTATAAACAGAGATACACATTACACCAGTACAGAGTCAGTATATCAAGTCAACATCGCCATAATAGCATTTTTTTTTTTTTATCATTATAATCATTGTTACGAAACATTGTAAGGTTTTCTGATTTTATTTGTACTAGGAGGCTTTCTATTCTATTTTATGGATCATGATTGTTTACATGTTTAGTAATTTTGACCTCCATATTTTTGACACATTTACCATACATACATCCTGTTCATAGTAACATTAATAAAGATAAATATTTTAAGCAGATACATTTATAGAATCTAATAAATAGGGGTACTTGACTAAGTTCTTATTTGTGGTTGGTTAGTGGAAATATTTAGAAAATTTGGAAAGCCTTTTGATCATTGTTCCATAAGAGACCTGAACCACTGCAGCGCAGTAAACAAATATATAAGGTTTCATATATTGTGAAAGATTTATCATCCCCGTTATCATGTTTATAACTATGCTTCTATTTATTTCATTGATTTTATTTAAGTACGTTTTTTGAAAAATCCTTCTGGAACTTGATCGATCTATCTATCTATCTATCTATCTATCTATCTATCTATTAATCAATCATTAGTATATATCTATCTATCTGTCTATGTAATAAAGCCTAAAACACATTTCTCTGAAAGTAGGAACCCATTATGCTCCTATGCAGTTGTTATACCTCACTATGTAGATGTTTATTACTCAGAAGATAACAGAGAGTTAAAGAGTTGAGTTTTTATTGGCGAGTTTTCACAATACAGAGACATCTGCTTTTGTCTAGCACAAGAGGTCTGGAAAAGAAAAAAGACTAACATTTTGCCCTCTCCACCTTGTGTCTAGCAAGTGCAGGGCACAGTAACTCAGATAAAGCATGGGACAGGTTAAGTATTTCCACTCATACTTTTAATATACTTATTACTTTAAATTATAAACGTTCTTCTGATACAGTCAAACAGCAATATCAATACTGACCCAAAGGTTAATGAGACAAGGCTTGAGGTTAGTTAGTCAACTGTTAAAGTATTATCAGTTCTTTCCTTGATGCTTATGGTCAATGCTCAGTGGGCCTATCTTTTTCTCTTCAGTCTCTTAAGTTTCTCAATAAAATGAAAACCTAATTTATCTACTCTTGTTTTATACATTCTGAACAATTTGCCAATATTGTTAGCTGTTTTATACTCCTCTTCTATTGGGGAAATAGAATGATGGGGAAGAACACGAAGGATGTGGATGAGTTTCTTGTAGATGGGTTGTTTTATTGACATCACATGTAGGGCTTTCATTTGAGAAATAGGATGACAACCAATATTATTTTACATTATTTTAACAGCAGTTTAGTGTCATTTGGAGTCTAATGGAAGGGGATACCGTTAATGTTGTTTAGAAATATCCTTCCTATTCTATGAAAGGAAAGGATGGTGATATACATGGGCTAGTGGAAAATCAATGTGTTCTATGGTGGTGTACAAGGTTACTGGATGATCATAACCTTTTGTACACCAAGGAAATGGGATACTTTCTTCTAAATGAATTGATCCTTTGAAATTAAAATCAGGGTCACTTGTCATCTACTTTGCCAGAGATGAAAAACAAGTGAACACTACAGTTTGCATCATATACAATAGAATATGGCAAATTTCCCATGTTTGCAGTATAAGTATGCTGTGACATTGTCATTATAGATAATAGAGAGCATATAACTAATCTCACCAACCTTGAATAATTATACATTCAAGGCATTCGTTTGGGGTTATTTATCAGCTTTTCCATTAGTGTAAGAATAGTCATCATCACATAATCATCAATGCCTGCTGCATTTTTCCAGGCTAGCAATAAATCATCCTGGTAGTTATTTATGCACACTCGGCAAATTTGCTCCTGGGCAGTAACCAATAGCAACCAATCAGAAAATTGCTTTCAGTGTTCAGCCAGCAGCTGACTGGAAAAAGCAGTAATTGGTTGCTATGGGTTACCGCCCCGGTGCAAATTTGCCCATTGTTTATAAATAAGCCCCCCCTGTGTTTTCTTACCCGTAGCTTCCAAAATATACTTTCATAGATAAACCTATTACTGTAATGGTTAGAGTTCAACCATAATAAGAATTAGGGGCCCATTTATTAGACCTCGATTTTTTCTGATAGAGTTTTTTTAGGGGTTAAAAAACTCGATCAATTCAAATTTTTTGTGGAAAAAAAACCTTGAATTTTTAGAGAGACATACCCCAAAAGCTAAAAATCCAAATCTGGAAATACACCATATCAAACCTGTCGAGGTCATGTAGAAGTCAATGGCAGGGTTTTTATAAGACAATCTGGAAAAGCTGAGTTTTCGTAGCACAAATTCAGTAAAGTCGAGTTTTTGGAAAGTCAGTCGTATGATTTTTTTAGAGAAAAATTATTAATAAATAAGTTAAAAATTGCCTGAAGGGGGTTTGGACTAATTTATTTTCATGAAAAAATTATATTACAGTTTTTGTAAATACAAATGTAAACCCGATATCCAGAAAACTCAGAATTACGGAATGGCTGTCTCCCTTAGACTCCATTTTATCCAAATAATCCAAATTTTTAAAAATGATTTCCTTTTTCTCGTTAATAATAAAACAGTAGCTTGTACTTGATCCCAACTAAGATATAATTAATCCTTATTGGAAGCAAAACCAGCCTATTGGGTTTATTTAATGTTTAAATGTATTTCTAGTAGACTTAAGGCACGAAGACCCAAATTACGGAAAGATCCGTTATCCGGAAAACCCAAGGTCCCATACCTGTATTTGTGTATTTTGTGGTTATTTACTAAATCTCGATTTTTTTTCTGGCCCAGGTATTTGGGTAAAGACTAAAAAAATTTTTTAAAGGAAAATATTTTTTTGGAGATTTATTATACCCAGAAAATCCGCCATCTGAAACCTGTTGCAGTAATGTATAAGTCAATGGCAGATGTCCCTTTTACAATTTGAAGATATTGTGATCTGCGCTGGGTTTGTCCGATAGTCTGAAAAATTCAGGGTTTTCGTGTGATAACCTGAAAAAATCAAGCAATTTAGGTGTCAAATCCAAAACATTTGTACGACTCGAGTTTTGCTCAATTTATCCATTTTGGGAGTTTGGTCCAGCTTGGTTTAATAAAAATATGAGATACATTTGAGATTTAGTAAATAACCCCCTGAATAATACTCACATTATTATTTAAAAATAAATAAATAGGAAAACCATGATTTGTGGAAAAAATCTAACTTTGATTGTTAGTAAATGGGCTACTTAGAGGTTTTTTTTTTATTTTTACACAAAATTTTAGAGAATAAATTTAAATTGTGAAAAATATAGAAGTTCAAATATTAGTAAATATGCCCTAAGTTGGTAAAACATGATACAAATCGTATTCACAGCGAAGTCACTTAGAATATAGAACAACTATCTCATACACAACAATTACCTTTCAGCAAGGCCACCTTTCCACGTCCTGTCCAAACGTATGTGCAACTTGTAGGATGGCTACTGTTAACTTCCTTCACCATCTCATAAAATTCTGCAAGCGGGCCTCCCAAAATCACAAATATATCGGATCATAAACCATATGTACTTAATAGTATGATGACTGTACAGGCTTTTCGCATGATAACCTAAAAAAATCTAGCAATTTAGGTGTCAAATCCAAAAAAAATTGTCCGATTTGAGTTTTGCTCAATTTATCCATTTTTTTGCCAACCAGACTTTTTCAAGTTATTTTATTGATAAATAAGATAAAATTGTGGATGGGAGTTTGGTCCAGCTTGGTTTAATAAAAATATGAGATAAATTTAAGGTTTAGTAAATAACCCCCTTAATAATACTCAAATTGTTAGAGCTTATTCACAGCAAAGTCACTTAGAATATACAAGTAGTGATGGTTGAATCTGACCTGTTTCAGTTCGCTGAAAATTTGCGAAACAGTAAAAATTCTAATTTTGATACCTGACAACTTTTTTGCAGCAAAACTTACCAATAAATTTGCTTATCACTATCTACAAGTACAAACACAACTAACAGGATAAATATTGTCTCCACAATTTACACAAATGGGAAGCAGGCTTCTGTATAACTGTATTTCAGTATGTGTATTGAACTCTTGTGCCAATTAGATTCAATCCTAGAAACTGTTGGTCTATATACAGTATAAACATCAATATAGAGTTTAGATATAGTGATGGGCGAATTTGCGCCGTTTTGCTTCGCCGGAAAATTCACGAATTTCGCGCGAAATTCACGAAACTGTGAAAAATTCGCAAAACAGCGCCGGCGTCTCGTTTGTTGACGCCGGCGCCCATTTTTTCCGTTTTGTCCGTTTTTTTTCAACGCCGGCAACATTTTTTTTTGACGACGGCGAATTTTTTCGGGCGAATTTTCGCGGGTGTTTTGCGAATTTATTTGCTGGTGCAAATTCGCCGCGAATTCGCACCTGGCGAATAAATTCACCCATCACTATTTAGATACTCATAGTTTATAGTTATAAAACTAAAGAGCATAAAGGTAGGTTACCATTTGCTCATATGTGCACAGTGAAGTAAAATTCAGGGTAATGCAGAGAAGGCATTTTGTCACCCTGGTAAAATCACTTCTGGGGTGGCAACACAATGCCAGAAAATGCGGCAATGAGAATTTTAAAGTTACATTTTATTATCTAGAGCCGATTTTGTGCGGGCAATAAAACTCCCCATGTGCCATTACTTTTCTCTTTTGAGTCTAAAAGTGGATTACTGGATTGTCAACACTAAAAAATTAACTTGGTGGATGGTAAAAGTGTACTTTGCAGAATATCGTAATTTATAGCCATTTTTATAGACTCCCTACCTGCTAAAAAAGCATAGCTAGTTATTTAGTCACTGTAATGGCATATTTTCTTTCATACAATCCTAGTTCTCCATGCATGGGACGCATATCATCACCCATTCATTCATTTTCAAAAACATTTGATGGACACAAGCCCAATAACATTTGTTACTGTTGCCACAGTAAGGTGAATGAATTTCCCATGTAATGACATAAACATATCAAATAAAGATGAGCAAACTGACATAAATTCAGATTGATAAAACATTTTACTTTGTGTCACAGCAAGTCTACAGTTTTGGATAAAAAATAGCTGTTCTGGCAGTGAACATAACCTTTTACAAAATACTTTTTTCTTATACTGTCTTATACTGTTTATCAGAGCATACGTCACATGAGTTGGGGCAGCTGGGAAATTGACAAAATGTCTAGCCCCATGTCAGATTTCAAAAAATCTGTTTGCTCTTTTGAGAAATGGATTTCAGTGCAAAATTCTGCTGGAGCAGCACTATTAATTGTTTTCCCCATGAAAGTTTTCCTTTAACAGATACAGCATATTTTGGTATTTTCTGACATGGAGTTTGCATAATGATTTGGAAATCATCTTATTCAGTAAAAATATCTTTACAACAGTGCTGGAAGCAAGGCTGCAGTTTTCACTTGAAAGACATGCAAATGCAGCAGTTTTTTTGTAGATATCTAACAGCATCTCTGTCATTTCTGTCGACCTCAGGTTAAAATAAGAAACTGATTGTTGTCTTGAATAGCAGTGTTGAACAAGAGATTTGCCTCTTGGTTGTATTGTTAGATACATCCCAGTTATGTGAATCATTATTTAAATGTAGGCTGATTTTTAATAATGAATGTCAAGTTCACAGGCTCAATGTTCTATTGTATTATATTTATGCGTTTACCAGATACACAATTATGAGGAATTAATCGGATTGATCAAGCCCTGGGGTGAATTGCTTTCTCATCTTGAATTGTAAAACAAATATACATTCCTTGAATGGAATAAAATGAAGTGGTATACTCTGGAAATCTGTTCTTAACCCCTTAGGCAGAATATGGACTGTAGCTTCCTGGGACTAATTTCTAGACTAAGCTGCGGAGCTTCTCATATATTGTTCTAATTATAGAACTTCTGCAATGAAGTGGGGACATAGAAACTGATACTGTGTTGTAGAGACATTACATGGTCAGACAATAGACACAGTATTATAAGAACACAGTTCTATTACTTCTTTCCTGGAGATCTAAATCCTAACGAGCTCAATCTCCACCACAGGAAGCAATGTGTGTTTCAGGTTTGAAACTAATGGTGATAACTCTGTTTTATGCCTTTGCCTTTCATGGCTTACATGAAATTGTCCAGTCCCAGATGCAGGCAATGTGCCAAATATGGAGTTATTAAAGCTGACTTTTTTTTGTTCTCTGTGCTGGATCATTGAACCTTTCTCTGTGATCAAGCCCAAGTACCCTGAATATCCTGCTTCTGTTTGTCTGTTCCTGACCTGATTTTGTTACTGCTGATCTCCTTTCCTCCATCGTGAACCTTTGCTCGTCTTCTGCCTGCCCTGACCTAATGACTGTCTATGAACTTGCCTTTCAGTCTGCCTTTTTTTGCTTATTTTTGTTCATTTTTATTTTTACAATCTCTTACAAAGAATCCATTGCATAGTCACTTTTTGATTTTTGCTAAACGCTTAACATATTTCATCAAGTTACCTAACACACAAGCACAGCCAGTCCTACACCTGTGCCTTGCATGTGATTCCAATTTGTCTAACAGTACAGATATTGGGACCTGTTATCCAGAAAGCTCATGTACTTCGATTATCCAGACAATGGATAATTTCCATAATAAGGTATGAAGATACCGTACAAATTTGGGCTTTGATATCAGGAGCAACTCATTATACTAAGTGCTTATCTGTCAACTGGTAAATTTGTTTTACTACCTTCTCCTGCTCCTCAGTGACTTGGCAGAACCAATAAATGAGACAAAAAAATTGGTAAGTGAAAGCTTTTTAATATTCATGTTTAGAAATAAAATGATCCGTATAAGATCCCAAACACACGATAGCAAGTGTAGCGTCAAATGTACGCGCAGGGGTCATCCCCGCTACACTTGCTATCGTGTGTTTGGGATCTTATACGGATCATTTTATTTATGTGTGTTTGGTATCTTTTACGGATCTTCGAGTAGGAGAGGCGCCGACCTCTCTAACCAGCACCGGGCTTGAACTAAGAGAGAGGTAGGGAAAAGAGGACCATTGGGAATCGTTTAGAAATAAAATGAACCATATATATTTCTTAAAACAATAAGCAAAAAGTATGTTTAGCAAAAGCCCCATTCTTTCAGCTCATTTTAAAATATGTGCTCAATGCCCCTTTCATTACACAAACCTTTTTGTTGTCTTGCTAGATCCTATATGTGTAGGAGTTGTGCTCATGGCCTAAAGATGAGATATGTTTATTTTGTCTGCTAGAGTGAAACCACTGTACACAACAACTGCAAAGACTTGACAGGGGCTCATTTGATCATACCATCATGGATCACTACACAAAGATAATAGGCTGTGCTCAGTGTAATGGTTTATGAAAAATGTTTTCTAATTGTATATTTTCTCTGTTGTATATGTCAGTCAGTATTTGACTCAATAAAGCTAGAGCATACCAATGGAGCAGTCTGAGATGTAGCATGACTGGCCCCATTGAAATACGTGTACTATGTACCTTCCTGTTAAAAAAAATGCCTCAAGATAAAATGTATATTTGCATTTTCGAAGCAAATGTTCATATTCTTCCACCTCACAGGGCAGATAATTATTTTACTTGGATTCAGTAAATCATTTTATTGCATTAATGGAGCAAGGAGAGTGAATAAAATATTCTTTAAATGTCTGTCCAATACATAAAACATGAGGACTAAAATAACAGTAGAATTAAGGACCTCACCTAGCTCAGTGGCTAATAGGGATGGGTGAATTCTTTTGGCTTGTTTCGCAGTGGAAATAACGCCCATAGACTTGTATGGCGGCGCACGTGAAAAAAAAAAATGACGTGCGTCATAGACTTTAATGGGCGTCTGCGACATTTCACCGGTGGCGAATTTTTGCTGAAACGTAACGGGTCACCTTCGACCAAGTCTAGTGGCTAATATAAAAAATCTAAATGCCTTCACTTCTACAGATCAAGGGATGATTCCTGTAACCACTGAAATTCTGGACCTGTCAGCAGCCTTTGGCATAGTTGATAATTTCCCCCCCACCCCATATTCCTCTGCTTTTGGGATTCACAACTGTATTAGCCTGGTTCTCATTTTACCTATTTTAGCTAAATGTAAATATAAATATTTATTTTACCTAAATATCGTTCCTCAACTTGGGTTCTTTGGAGTCATTATTTTACTTTGTACATTCAAACACTAAAATCTTGCCTGCATTATCTTGGGAATATTTTCACACCCTGCTCTCTAGTAGGGATGTAGCGAACCGCCGATAATGTGTTCGCGAACGCCGTTCGCGAACACCGGCAAAAAATGCGGACAGTTCGCGAACAGTTCGCGAACTTCGAAAATCGTTCGATTCGAACGATCGAAGGATTTTAATCGTTCGATCGAACGATTTTCGTTCGAATCGAACGATCGAAGCCATTCGATCGAATGATTTCATTCAATCCAATGGCTTCGATCGTTCGATTCGAACGAAAATCCTTCGATTTTAGCGATCGAATGGTCGAATGGTCGAACGATTTTGACGCGAACGCCTATTGGCGAACGTCACGCGACGTTCGCGAACTTGCGGCGGACGCGAACAGCCGATGTTCGCGCGAACAAGTTCGCCGGCGAACAGTCCGCGACATCCCTACTCTCTAGACTAAAGGGACCCAACGCCAATCAATTGTGAACACTGCTGCTAGACCCATATACTGTACGTCTCCTCCCATTTTACAAATGCTGCTAGTCCCCACTTATTGTACACACAATTCAAAAGTTTGCACTAACATACAAAATGCCTAATTTTTTTGTCCTTACACATTACTTCTCCGTTCTGCATCTAGGACTTTTCATGTGTTGAACCCACACTTTTGAACTCCCTTCCCCATCCCATTAGACATTCTTACAACTTCCATAATAAACTTCCATAATAAATATGAGATAAAGTAATTGTGCACATACTTCCTGTTGAATCTGCTTATGATATTCTAGTACTTATGTATAAGGCTTTTTGTTGAATCTGCTGTTCTGTATTCTCTGCTACTTTATCTTAGTTGTTATGGAATTTCCTTCCTGTTATGTATTATGCACTCCGGCAGCTACTTGTCTCTATATTCCATGGACACAACACCAGGTCTTCTAAACCTTACCTACTAAAATGCATCTCTTTGTCCAAATATGCTCTCAACAACTGATCACCTTTCCTAATACCCTGTGTCTTCTGCCAACACAGTAATTACTAGTTTACCAAAATTGACTACAAGCTTACTGACAATATATAGATTGACAGAATCTCAACCCCACTTTAGGTCTCAGACCCTTTCCTTTTGGTTGTGCACTATTGTGAGCAGGACCATTCCTCCATTGTGTATAAACACTATGCAACTGTAACAATGTGTATGTGCCCCAGTGACATCTTATTGTTTGTATATGTAAACTGTTATTCCTTGTGTTTGTAACTCCTGGCTAGTAATAATGACACTTTAGAAAAATTCATAAAAAGGATACGTAGAATCTTATTTAGTGTTTTCAGTCTTGTTTTCAAAAGGTACAAAGAAAAAAATAAAGGTTTTTTCGATATCTTTCAATGGATAATTGTGTGAATTTGAAAGGGATATTTCACTGTCAAAATGTAGTTTGTTAAAAACATTAAAAAATGCATTTCTTTTTAAATACATTTTGCTAAAACATTTTGCTAAAAATCATGTTTTACAAATAGTAAAAACATAAGCGCCTAATTATCAAATCTAGGTAGAAAAATATACAGTTATACTGTAATTTTAGAAAAAAGTTACAACTGCAACAATCCTATCAGGATAAAATTAGCTTTGAATGCTAATATATCATATTAACTCTATTGTTTAAGTACATATAGCAATTACATTAAGATCTACATAAAAATTAATTAAAACATTAATATATTTTGGAAAATTGTTTAAAATGCAATTTTTTTCATTACGCTCAATAGTTTTTGAGTATAGATTCCCTTTAGAATTTCCTAAACGTGTGATTTTGAATTGATTATCTTGATACTGGACACCAAAATGGTCTTCCATTATACTGTATATAATTCATATGTATATGTGTATTTTATATATTTGACATATGTATCTTTGCTTGTTGTGAATATTATCTACACTGTGTATGCTACCAGGAATAAAAATAAACCTAAATATCCAAATTTAAAAAAAAAATTCTACGTCAGTTTAAAATCATAATGTTTCGTGTTACTAGTCATTCAGCAGTTGTATTAACTAAACCTCATTGTTTTCCATCTGTTCTCAGGGACAAAAAATGTTTATTTTTCAATAGTAATGTTGTGGAAGTTTTTTTTTGTAAATGTTTAATGATGGCAAACTGTTTCTTCAGCTACTTCATACCCGTTGCAATTCCTTAATTGTGTTTACAAACAATATTCATTTTGTGGCACAGTTTCTGGGAAAACACTAGAGGTATAGTATTAGAAAACAAAACTAACACATTAGAGTTACAATGTAACAAGCCAACTAGTTCAGGTAATTGTTGCAACAGTGTATCTGAAATGAAACTTTTAATAATTGTTCCAGTAAAAACCAGTCCGCACTTCCGCCAGTACTGAGAAGGACTGGCTGCGGAAAAACGGTAGTGACGTCAAAATGACATCCGAAACTGCGTAGCGAAAACACGCCGACATCTGCCTATTTAAGTTGGAAAGTGGAGCGCGGCCAGCCCCTGACAAAGCTGCTTGTCAGCGAAACGTGCAGGACAGCGTAGGTGGAAGGTGGTGTGGATAGCAGGAAGTAGGGCTGTGAAACTGGGAAGCATTCTGAAGCAAGAGAAACTGAGGTTGTGAAGTTGGTTTAAGTACCTTGGTGCTGCTAACTGACAATCTGGGCAGGAATTACTATATCGCTTTACATCTCCAACCACCCCAGGCCAAAAGAACCTCTGAAGAATTCTTTCTGTAGTTTTATCGACTCTCAGGTGGCCGCCAAGTACATGTCTATGTGCCATATCTAATACCCCCTTTCTATATTGCTGGGGTACCAATTTCACCCCTTATTTTGCTCACATGATATAACAGATCCTGGTTCAGGGCCATGTGGGGAAAACACTGTTTCTGCCCCTGGACATTGAGGTTCCCCATTTATAACTTTTATATTTTCTCTAGCATGGCTCAGAGCGGGGTCCCTAATTTGGGCAGTTCCAAAGTTCTCTTTGGAGACCTCTAAATCAGATACCATGTCACCTTCCTATACCCCCTCTTCAAGGCCTGCAAACACTTCTCAGGGTGAGGGAACATCAGGGGTCACCCCTACTTTATCATCATTCTCAGGATGTGTAAAGGGTTCTGGGGACAAGCATGTTTCCTCTGCTTTGCATGAGGAACCCTTTTCAGAATTACTCTCCCCACCCCACAGTTGCCAGAACAAGGGAAAATCTCTTCCCAATATAACAGCATGCATTAAGGATTTACAACCCCCACTTGATACTTTACAGTTCCAGACTGAGTTTCAATCAGAACCAAAGCAGTTGGGCAGTCTTTAGTGTCCCCATGAATGCACACTAACCCGACCCGTGGGTGGGTAGAGTCAACTATGTCCACCAAACTAGCGTGAACTAATGTTACCAAACTCTCCGAATCCAGAAGAGCAGTCACCCGGTGTCCTTCTATGACTACTGGGCAAAACTGTTTACTAGTCTCTTCTTGTAGAGAGGCCAGACATGCTGGCAGAGCATACAGGGATTCTTGTTTCCCCCAACTACAATCCATAGGCTCTGACGTTAGGGGGCAGTTAGCAGCAAAATGGCCAAACTCTCTACACCTCCAGCATTGTAACCCTTTTATCCCTGTCAGAGGCCTCTTGACCCTGACTGGTGGCCACCCTATCGTTGGCTCCTGTACTCAGTCCCAAAGTCATATCAGAGGTTTTGTCCTGGTTACCTTGGGAAACCACCCCTTTAACAAATGGAACAGTCTTACCAGGATTTCCTTGCAATCTCTGAGGCTTGATAGGGCGCTGGACAGAGGTTCCCTCTCCTAGGTAGCTTTCAGTAGTCAGGTACCTCTCCACCAGTTCCACCATCTGGGTCATATCTTGGGGGTCTGCCTGTCCAACCCATCGCTGTATATCCCGGGACAGACCTTTCCAGTTCAGGTCTACTACAATCCTTTCCACCACTTGATCAGCTGTGTTGACGTCTGGTTGCAGCCACTTCCTTTTGAGACCCAGGAGGTCATGCATTTGCACATGTGCAGGCTTGCCTTTGCTGTAAACCCAGTCATTGAAATTTTTGGCGTGACCCGCTGAAGTGATTCCAAGGTGGGCCAGGATTTCCTCTTTTAACTTATTATAGTTATGAGAGTCCTGTTCTTTTAGGTCAAAGGACACCTTTTGGGGTTCCCCTGTTAAGTAAGGTGCTATCACTTCAGCCCAGTCCTCTAGGGATAACTTTTCCTGTGTTGCCACTCTTTCAAATACTGCCAGGTATGCTTCGACATCGTCTGTTGGAGTCATCTTTTGCAGACTTTTTTGTACCGCTTTGCAGATATTTATAGGTACTTGCCCCAGGGCTGTACTACCCTGTAATTTCTCAGCCAGTGCTTGGATCTCCTGCTGCAAATGCATGGTAACACTATGTTGTTGTGCTAAGGTAACTTTACTGGCTTCCGAATTAATTTGTGTAATCAGCAGCTGATTGGTTTCCTGTTGGGCCCGTAAGGACTCCTGATGGGATTGCTGTTGAGCCCTTAAGGACTCCTGGTGACTAGCATGATTTTGCTGCAGGATTTGCAGCATCACCTTCAATATCTCCTCCATTTTAATATTTGTTGAAGTCTTCCCCTTTAAACTGTCTGTCCCTTTAAAATCTTCGCTATTTTCAGATGAAAGTTCTGCCCATTGCATACCTCCACCAATTGTGAGCAGGATCAGATGAACAGGCAGTTCTTGAACAGGGCAAATTCCATTTATTGTTCACATATACAGACTTTGGGAGCAAAGCAGCATAAAACAAAATAAAACAAAACAAAATCCTTGCCACACTTGGGCTCTAAAATACATAGGGTAGTTTCCCTCTCTACTAACTCCCCAAAGTCACAGTACTTTCCCTTTGGGGGAAAATAAACAGCCGCTTCCAATGGCTACACTCAGCTCCCAGCTTTCCTCAGTGTGTGTCTCAATCTTCCTCCCTGACCCAGCCCTCTCTAGCAGCTAGCTGATCTAGCCTGCTAATTATTCCCCAGGTGAGACTTTCTAGGGGAATTAACCCACTCAGAACTGCTGTACATATGGGAGTAAGACATGAACCTAGGGGAAATATATCTCCCTTCACACTGTGCTCCAGTTACCAGTTCACACATATATATATATATATATATATATATATATATATATATATATATATATATATATATATATATATATATACACACACACATATATACAAGGGAAACAAGGGAAAGTTGTGCTCACCACTAATTTTTAAAACCATTAGGCGGGGGTGCAATGAGGGTGTGACCACAGAATAAATATAGACAAATACAAGATTCCTCTGCACTCATTATCAATATATTTAAGACAGAGACATTTTGTGCATACTGGTACTAAAAATTGCCTTACCCTTTAAACAAAACAGGGATTGTTTGTCCATATATTGCAATATATTTAAGCTGGCCAACTACGTCAAAGTCATCCCATATCTGGTCAGTCCTACACTCAATTTTCATCTGATTCATTAAGAATTCTATTGCTTCATTATACATTTTACAAAGGGACTAAGTTTTACCTGCAACTTACTTGCTGCTTTCAAAGTAAAACTCCCAAACTTGGCTGCCCTTTTATTAGACACCAGTGGGATCACCTGACTATTAAAAATCAGTGGTGAGCACAACTTTCCCTTGTTTGTTATAGTTATACAGGAGCAGTGACCAGCTCCATGTTGTAGCTCCCACCCTTCCCAGCTATTTTCAACCCCTGTTGAAAAAATGAGGATATTAGAAGTTATATCAGTGTGGTTATTTCTTTTCTCGCCCTTTTCCTTACCTAAACTCAACAATAATAGTCTTGGTGATCTGGTTATCAAGCCACAAAGAGTAGCAATTGTGGCTTACTGCTGAAAGGCTAGAAAATGTTTATGAAAAGAGAAACAAAGAATACAAAATAAAGACGCTGCATGTTCAGTATAGATTGTTGGTCTATTTTATCCTTACAATTACAGTTTATAAAGGAAATTGTTGCTTTCATATTATTTTACAAACTTTTATGAAGGACTTGCTCAGTACCTTGTCGATTGCTTTTGTTAGACTGTTCAAATTAGTACAACAAATAAAAAGAACAGAGAAAAGATTGTTGAGCTAAAAAGAAAGCAAACAAAGGGCCTGGGTCAGAGATTCAATGGTTTTAAGTGCAGTTTACTTTGACTTTCTGTACAAAACAATGACTGTTATATAGGCAATGTAACTGAAGGGCCATCCTGCGTAATCACTATAGAGTACAATGGATTAATGAAACAGCAATTTTAGACACTGGTTTAAAGGAGAACAAACCAATTATTACACATATTTAAGTACACCTAGAAGTACATCTTAAAAGTAATTTTCATGACAGTTCAGATAGGCAAATATCTAGATGTGTTTGCAGTTACAAAAAGAATTTGCAAACCTGAATTGTAAGGCAAAGCACTAAGAAGGTGATTTATCAATCTTTAAATTAGAATTTTTGCCATGATTTAAGAAATGTTTTTCCCCAGAATTCAAGATATTTTTTCAGAAACTTGAATGTGCGAAATTTAATAAGCGCAAGAAAAAATGTAATATATGATATTATGAACATGATTATATATTATATATATGATGAACATGATTTTATTCAATCACATTTTCATATCCAGAGTTTTTAATAAGTAAACATGAATTTTTTTTAAGTTAGATTTTTCAAAGTAGAAAAAACTTCTAACATTATAGAACTGCGAGTTTTTGCTAAACAGGCGAAACACTATTTGGTGAGATTAATTTCCCATTCATATTTTAATTCCAGCTTTTTTTGTTAGAAAATAATTTTTAATATATTTAGGGACAAAGAAGCATACGTTCAAAGCAATCAAAACAGTTTTTGGTATTACTTTTAAGAAGGAAAAGACAGAAAACCTGAACTAAAGTGAAAGGTCAAGACATATACAGTACATGAAAAACTATTTTTCATACTATTGTAAGTGCCATTCATCTCTAAACACCTCTACCCCGTTTAATTGAGCTTAGACTCACTGTACTAAACTCTGTAATTCTCATGGCCTTAACAGACAACACTATAGGGACATATTTGTAAAATGATGTAACGCAATTAACATGTTATGCCATGTAAATGTACATCTATTTATAAGGATGTATAACATTTAATAAAAATGTATAGAAGAATTTGTCATGAAAATTGTTAGTTTGAAAAGATCTGTATTGGGAAGCACCACTTTTTATCAGGGTTTTACAATATTGTACATCAGAATGTTCCTGTTTGAATTTTTGCTATGTGCTTTTTAAGGTCAAGGGTGGTGTAAAATATTGATTTTATATTATTTTTGAATGTTTTTTAAACTTTTTTTTATTTATATAGAGTTTGCATTTTTGAGCAATTTCATAAAATCATGAATTTCAATTTGAGTTTTCCTAACTCAATTTTTGAGTTTTATCAGTCAAACAATTTTCAAAATCTTGAAAACTCAAATATAACAGTTTGGCAAACATTACTTGGAAAACTTTTATATTAGTCAAGTGGGGGTGTATTATCAGTTTTCAAGCTATTTTTTTTCAAGATTTTTAAACAGTCCCGGTTTGTCAAAATTAATGGAATAATTTTAATTTTCTATGCATTTCAGTTTTTTTTTCAATGTAGATAGGGTTTTTGCTGTTTGAGTTTTTTTTTCCACTGAAGCTAACAATCAAGATTTTCAAGAAATCTAATGAATTTTTCAATAAGAAGAAAAGTCAAATATACTTGAATTTTAATAAATCTGCCTCTGTTAGTCCCCAACTCTTTGTAAAGCATTTTTTTCTTTTATTACCTGCTTAACATTAATCCAACAGAGCTTTATAAAGCTGACATAGATCTTACGCCATCTTTTATAGGAGTAAAATATTTTACACAGATTAACCAATAAGGCCTTTATCATTAATGAGTTTATAATTTGTGTTTATGTACTCTTTTATAGCGTTTTTCATATAATATCAAAGTTTCTTCTTTATTTCTGTAATAAAACATGTATAATTTAAATCCATGTTTGTTTTAACATATGAAATATGAATAAAAAATGGTTTATTTCAACAAAGATTATTGGCTAGAGAGAATAATGAGGTTTTATTGGCAATGCTAAATCTCCATGATGAGTTACACAGACATTTATAATACCTGAGGAATGTCCATCAAAAGCACTATAACCACATGTTATTTTAATAAGGGGTTAATGTAATAAAAGTGCAAAGCTACTATCACCTTTAAAGATTCACTATAACAAAACGATATAAAAAATTGCAGTCAAAATCAAATCAAAATGGGTGTCCAAAATTTAATTTCCAAATAGGAAATGGACTTTACCCCATGATGACACTAAGGGGACAATTTAGTAAGCTGCAATTTTTTCAGATCGTGCATTATATAATGCGACAAAACTGCAACAATTTTCGAATACTAAAACAATTCAGCTAAAACCCTGTCAAAAACATGTAGAAGGCAGAGGCAGATGTCGCTTTTACAACTGGAAGATCTTTCTTTGATTCATGGTATTAGAGGTTTTTCGGATATTTTTGACGCTGACTTTTTTGCGAGAATAAAAGATAAAATGCATTAGTTATTCCCACATAGAAATTCTGCCAGCACAGTTGAAAGACAGTAACCCATAAAAATATAAGGCAATGGCAGTCTTGGGGGAGGGACCACTCATCAAAAATAGTATATTGGACATATGTAGATCACTAATTGGCCTTAATGCATTAAAACATGTAATACATATTCTGTGCACAGTTTACTTTAGGTCTAGTTACCTATAGCAACTAATTTGTAGTTAGCATTTATTGGTCACTTGTTTGAAAGCTAACAGCTTTTTAGTTGTTATGGGTTAGAACCTCTTGGCAATCTTTGCACCTTTTATTTCTTTCTTCTGTATCATACACAATATTATAGTGAACATTGGCTTACTAGTAAGGGTGGGCAGTTGCTCAATCCACTGCATATTATACAGTTGCAGTTAAATGAAGGTGAAACTGGGTTGCTCTTGTGCATCACTAAAATATACATTTATATAACCATATATAACTCAGACAGACAGACGGCACTTCTGGAATGTGGTTTATTAGGGTTGTTGCTGCAGCAACCCTAATAAACCACATTCCAGAAGTGCCGTCTGTCTGTCTGAGTTATGTATGCCTACAGTGGGGACACTGTCCACTGAGCACCTGGAGGAAGGGAGGTCCGGTGAGCTGAAGCGGTCTTGATTTTTTTGTCTTATCTATATAACCATATAATAAGGCGGCATATTTATCAAGGGTTGAATTTCGAATTTAAAAAATTTAGAAATTCAAAAAGACCAACCGAAATTAAGTCAAAGGTTTTTTTGTTTGAATAGGTCCATTTTTGATGGAATAGGTCTGTATTTGTCCATATTCGAATCGTACAAATCGAAGTAATAGCGCATTCCATCTAATTCGAATCAAAGTTTTTCCCAAAAATAAAACCAATTGACTCCAAATAGGTTCTAGAAGGTCCCTATAGGCTAAAACAGGTAGGTTTTAGATGGCGCGTGGTTGAAGTTGAATTTTTAAAGACAGTACATGATAAAGTTCAAAATTCCAATTTTAGATTTCTTTTCAAATTCAATCCCTAGTCGAACTACACAAAAAAACTCGAAATTCAAATTGTTTCAATTCAAAAATTCACCTCGACCTTTGATAAATTTGCCCCAAAGAGTCCTGACTATGACAATGAACCACCTGAATGTTAGTATTTCTGACACAATTAATATATCACTCACTTAAACTGCCAAAAATCATATTGTTGTTTTTACTTGTTAATTTAATGCAGCCCCCCATGACCTGTTTTAATCAATAAAGGGTTTAAAGCAGTTTGATCCATTACAATATCTTTACTGATAAATATTTATCTGTCATGTTGTCCCTGAACTGCACCAGTTTGCACCATATTGATAAATATGACCTTCAATGTCTTTGCAGAATTACGTAACTATTGATTCACCATTTTATCAAGTTCACTGGTCTGGTTGTAAATTAATCTAAAATACCAAAATTATTGAAGTGATGTCCCCATTTTTTTCCTGATTTTGTATAGACCGCTTCCATATTTGATTTGTAGTTCTATAATCCTTTATATCCTGCTTAGTTAAATATAATGTTACCCTTTTTGATGGCAAATGCTATATTTGCCCAAATCAGTATAATAACTGTTCTTAGTATAGACTCTGCTGATGGGGCAGTCTTCTTTTCTCTCAATGACCTTGGTCTATAGTCCTATTGATTAAACTGTCAACATATGTAGTCTTTTCTATTGATCTTGAATACATATTATATTATTATCATAACTCCACAAGGTGCCACTTCATGATTCAATCAAGGTAAGTTAAATAGTCTTTATTAAATTAGTTAATGTGTGTGTGTGGTCATTATATTTATGCAAATTGTACTTTATTTTTTCAATAATATTGTAATGGTTGTTTTTTATAAGCTCTTGTTAATGTTATTTAACATAAAATGATCTCCTTTTGTCTTTTTTTGAGTTGGAATTTGGCAGTCAATTCAATTTCACACAATGATTTGCTAAATTTCAGTACATAGCCTTCCCATGGAGATCTCCTGATTACTTGGGCAAGACACAGATGTATATGAGACATTGTCTGGCCTTCCTGGTTGGGGGTAAATGAGTATTAAGATCCAAGGAAAGAAAGAATATAAAATATTGTTTTACTACTAAAATTATTGAAACAATGATCACAGTTTCAACGGAAAAGGGATAGGCATTCCCTTTTATAGTTTCTACTATTTTTATGAGTATATTTCATTTGGAAACTAAAAAACAGAAATTGATGCATCAGTTTCAATCCACACTTAAATCCTCTAAAATATATTATTTTACTATGTGTCTTAAATGCTTGATATTTTGGTCAACCTATTTAGCATGATAAAACCTAAGCAGTTCATTTATGTTAAGTGATTTTTTTTGTGAGAGTTTTTGCTTGTTTCTCTACAGAATGATTTCTTGCATTAAAGGAATCCTGTCATCGGAAAACATGTTTTTTTCAAAACACATCAGTTCATAGTGCTGCTCCAGCAGAATTCTGCACTGAAATTCATTTCTCAAAAGAGCAAACAGATTTTTTTCATATCCAATTTCAAAATCTGACATGGGGCTAGACAGTTTGTCAATTTCCCAGCTGCCCCCAGTCATGTGACTTGTGCCTGCACTTCAGGAGAGAAATGCTTTCTGGCAGGCTGCTGTTTTTCCTTCTCAATATAACTGAATGTGTCTCAGTGGGACATGGGTTTTTACTATTGAGTGCTGTTCTTAGATCTACCAGGCAGCTGTTATCTTGTGTTAGGGAGCTGCTATCTGGTTCCTTCCCATTGTTCTTTTGTTTGGCTGCTGGGGGGGGGGGAGGGAGGGGGTGATATCACTCCAACTTGCAGTACAGCAGTAAAGAGTGATTGAAGTTTATCAGAGCACAAGTCACATGACTTGGGGCAGCTGGGAAATTGACAATATGTCTAGCCCCATGTCAGATTTCAAAATTGAATATAAAAAAAATCGGTTTGCTCTTTTGAGAAATGGATTTCAGTGCTGAATTCTATTGGAGCAGCACAATTAACTGATGTATTTTGGAAAAAAAAAAAAAATTCCCATGACAGTATCCCTTTAATAAAGCAAGCAGTCACTTTTGCTTTTAATTTATCAATCCTCAGCTAGGAAAACAGACTGGAAATGAAAATGTAGTTTGACCATACCAGCCACAGCATAATTGGGTATAATACTTTGTTATAATACTTTCTTACAGGTCTGCAGGTCTAAAACTATGCTCTTTACCATTTGAAAATGTGAAAAAAATCTTATTATATATACAGGTGTGGGACCTGTTATCCAGGATACTGGGGACCTGAGGTTTTCAAGATAAGGGATCTTTCTGTATTTTGGATCTCCATACCTTAAATCAACTAAAACATTATTTACCAATAGGATTGTTTTGCCTCCAATAAGGATTAATTATAACTTAGTTTGGATCAAGTACAAGGTACTGTTTTATTATTACAGAGAAAAAGGAAATCATTTTTTTCTAAATTATTTGATTAAAATGGAGATGGCCATCTGGTTGATAATGGGTTTCCTGATAACGGATCCCATACCTAAATAGTTTATCAATTCTCACAAGCATCAATGTTTTCCCTAGTTTTACCTAGAGTTTATTTTGGCGAATCTGACCCATTTTGCTTCGCCGAAAATTAGTGAAACAGATAAAATTTGCAGAAATGCATTGAAGTCTATGGGCGACAAAAATTTTTTGACTCCTGACAATTATTTTCACCAATATTATACCCAGAACTACATGTAGGTGTTCAATAAACTATGCTAGCCGCTCTTAAAAGGGATCTTACCATTATTTAGAGGAATGTGAGAGCATAATACTGTATTTCATTTGGAATTGCCATTGCAGATTCAATAATAATAGAATATTAATATTTAAATTAATGGAAGAAAAATGTCAGTCTCATTTTCCCACTCCTCTATATGTTATACCATAGTAACATAACAACTTACATTGAAATTTAGGTTGAAAACAGACACATGTCCATCAGGGTAAAAAAAAACATCCGACCCTTCTCCAATTTGCCTCAGAGGGGGATAAAATTCCTTTCTGACTCCAACAGGGCAACTGGACTTGTACCTGGATCAACTTTGTACTTTAAATTGAGTTTATTTTAGTAACCTTGTATTTTCTCCTTTGTTAAAAAGACATTCAACTCTCTCTCTCTTGAAGCTATCTAATGTACAGTGCCAAGATCACTAAGAACAGAACATGTAAGTGTAAATAAATTCTGCTTTCCTGCTTTTATCTCCCTTAGTGATATATCACTGCACAGTAAATAGCAATCTACTTGGGTTAATTTCACCTTAGAGTGACTATGAGCTTTGCCCAGATTTCTATTATAATTACAAAACCTCTTAGACAGTTTCCATTTCTCAACCAATATTAAAGATAACCTTCAGGGATAATTATAATTCTGCTATAAACCAGATCCCATAATATGGATTCATTTAACCACCAATGTAAAATAAAGTAAAATCTCCTTACAGGAAATAGGCCCATAATAATTTTCAGATCCAATCCCACAAGGCCTGTAATCCAGGAGTGGCAATGCATCATTTATAATGATATAAGCACAGTATACAGTATGTGTATTATATAGGAAACATTATATACATATATTATAGCAGTTACAATGTCAAATGGAAATCATACAGATGACGTGATTATTACTACATGAGTTGCTAGCCAGGCTTTGCATCTCATTTCCCCAACATGTAACCAAAAATAAAAATTTATACCCCTTATAATCTCTGTATATTCATAATCTCTGGATATTTTTTTCCTCAGTGGGATTAAGGGAACGACAAGCACTATACATGCCTTATATGTAATCATTAGAGGTCATTATGACTCCTTGCTTCAAGGGAGATATCTCTTATGTATTTAGATAAAGTATAAACATTAATATATATGTAAAAGACCACATACCAAAATGGCAGTTACATGTACATCCAATTCTCTTGCTTGCCAAAATTCAGTTAGTAACACAGTTTTTTCCACTTACAGTACTTGTAAACATTGTGGCAGTGTGTTTAGAAAACACTCTGGTCTGGCCTAAAATGTAAAGGAAGGTGTGCATTTAGGGGGTTATTTATCAAAGTCCGAATTTATCTCAATATTTTCTGAAAAAAACTCAGACCAAATCCTTACGGGTTTTTGGTCTTATTTATTAATACACTTTCCCAAAAATTTTGTTTGTGGGAAAAAATCTGATTTTTCACCTGAAAACTCAGAATTTTGGGGGGTATTGCCAAAAACCCAGCGCACATCAAAAAGTCATTGGGACTTCTCCCATTGACTTATATGCAACCTTGACAGGTCTGAGATGCCGGATTTTCAGATTCAGACTTTTTCATCCTCTGGGTTTAATAAATTCTGAAAAATTCGTGATTTTTTTAAAAGTCCGATTTAAAAAAAAAATCAAGATTTTTTCATGATTTCTGCATTCGGAGTTTAGTAAATAACCCCTTTAATGTGTATGCATTTTGTCATTGGTGAAAAAATTTGCCATGACAAAATTTTGCCAAGAAAAACGTCCATTCACTTCAATGCATTTGGATTGAGATAAAATGCTTGTTGACTTTAATTCATTTGGAGTGAGACAAAACACCCATTGACAATGCATTCTGAGAGATAAAAACATGAAAAAAAATGTCTATTGACTTTAATGCAATTGGAAATTAAGGTACCCATCGACTCCAATATATTTCGCTATAAAAAAAGCCACTGCAACAAAAAAGTCAAAATTTTTTGGCAGTTTTGCAATTGTTTTGGCGAAGCAAAATGGGCAGATAAATGTGTATTGTTCAATATGCCAAGAAGTGTCAGGAACAATTTACATCTCAAGAATTGCTATTAGTGGGGAGTAGTGCAATGGTAATGCAAGGATTATATTATGAAAGGGGATATTTTTCAATTTGGAATCATTCTTATGAGATCATATGAGGTCATTTCTTGTCATCGCACAACTTTTAGCAAATCATCCTTTTGTGAAGTCCAATATTTTCTTTTTATAAATATTTCTCCTGGAATAGCACTGTTATATCTATTTGGCTATGTCTGAACTGTTTCAATATGAAATACAGTCCAACTGTTCTCATGATGTATTACACAACCATGACTAATCCATTCAATTTTTTCTAATAAATATTTTTTGCAGTCATGGTATATAGTGCTTACCCCATTTTTTTATGTGATGGAGCACATATCTCCCTAGGGCAATGATTGATCAAAGAACGCTATATTTCTTTGGTTCAAAAACTATTTCTTCAAGGCTTCATCTCCTTAGCATAAAGCGATGCCATGACACTACAATGATGAAAGAATCAATTCGGCATTTCTCTTTGAATTACTTAATGTATTATCTAAAAAAATTCAGGGACATTGTGTTACATAAGAAAATATTGAAAAAAATACATTATACTAGAAATTATATTTGGTATTAAAAAATGTTATTATTTAGAAAGTCATCATCAAATTATTAAAAGAAATACGTATCCTTGTTCTTTGTTTTTCACTTGGTGGCTACATTTAAAAAAATAAAATACTATTAAATGTTAATTAAGCGCAAGTTACTCTTTTATTATTAAAGAGAATACGAAAATATTTTTTTTAGAATTATTTGCTTATAATGGACTTATAGGGGCAGATTTACTAAGCTCGAGCGAATAGTTTGAATCCAAAAATATTCGAATTTCGAAGTAATTTTTTGGGTACTTCGACCATCGAATTGGTCAAATTCTATCGAATTTGATCGAATCGAATGATTGGAACGATTTGAAGTAAAAATCGTTCGACCATTTGACCATTCGATAATCGAAGTACTGTCTCTTTAAAAAATCCTTCGACTCAATACTTCGCTAAATAAAAGCTATTGAATTGAATGTTAGCCTATGGGGACATTGTAGATGGGTTTTGGCCACTTTTTATGATGGAATAAAAATCATTCGATCGATCGCTTAAAATCATTCGAACCTTTTGCGCTAAAATCCTTCGAATTCTATATATCGAATTCGAAGGATTTTACTTCGAGGGTCAAATTCGAGGGTTTTTTAACCCTCGAAATTCGACCCTTGATAAATCTGCCCCATAGTGTAATACATGGTCTTGACATAATTTAGAGTAATACATGGCCTTGCTATAATTCAGAGCTTTCTGGATAACAGGTTTCCAGATAAGGAATCCCATAATTGTAAAAAAAAGAAACATATACTGTAACTGATATATAAATATACTAATATATAAAAATAACTCTCTCTGCATGAGTGAATTTTAAACAAAAACATAAAGGAAGAAACCTGCAGTCAGCTGACTCTATTGCTCCATTTATATTTGGGCAACACCACACATAATAGTCAAGCATTTTCCAGTGTGTTTTGTTAATATATCCAAAGGACCTTAATGCTACTTACAGGCTCTTAAATGTAATCTTGTGGCTACATCTAAGCATGTATCAATAGCTTTATGGGCACTTATAGATGCTACTTTTTCTGTCATGTTATAGATTTCTACATAACATGAGTACTTTTTTCATGCATGTTCTCCCAAAACCCAGAACAAATCTAAATATTCTGATCTGAACTCACCCTTCTGCCTTCAGGGCTACACCCTTTTTAGGAGGAACAAAGGGATTCAAAAGGGTGAAGGAGTTTGTCTTTATGTAAAGCTATGCTCTAAAGAAATAACCATGGATGGCACTGGTGAGGGGGGGTGGAATCCCTTTGTGTTGAGATTTCGAACATGGCAAAAAGCTACAAGGAAAATTATCATTGGTGTATGTTACAAACCACCTCACATAACTGAGAAAATTGAGGCCCAACTACTATAATAAATGGAGGCTGCTTCACAACTATGTCAAGTTATTATTACGGGGGACTTCAATTATCCAGACATTGACTGGGGTAATGGGGATGCCTATTGGAAAAAGCTAATGGGTTTGTAAATATGTTTAATGACAACTTTTTATTTCAGCTCGTTATAGAACCTTCTAGGAATATCCAAGGTTATAGTGATATTGGTATATATAGTTTCAGTGGGTGTGTGTGGGTATGTGTGCTGGGATTTATTTGGAGAGCTTGAATTTGATGGACTTTGGTCTTTTTTCAACCCAAATTAACTATTTAAAAGATGCCTTTCACTTCAGGAGGAAGCTTCCACAACTCGGATGACACAAGGTCTTATTGTGAGAGAACCAAGACAAGAATTCTGAGCATGCAAGGGAACCAAGAGTAATGGGGAGAGAAGAGAGTGTAGTCAGGAGGACAGCCTCAGGTCCAAACCAAACAAACGAGGTACGGAATCCAGAAGTGTAGTCAACAACAGGCTAAAAGGTCGGTTCAGGCAGTGGAACAGAAAAAGTCAACAATCAAGGGGGAGGCCAGGAGGTCAGGACCATCTAAAGAACACACCCATGGACTATGGTAGATAGACCTACGTTGGGCACTAAAACTTGGTTGTGGCATCTTTAAATATTTGAATTTGTGCCTTGTGTGATAACAGCATTTGAAAACATAACTGGAAATCAGACAAGTAGACATGACCAGACAAGTTATGACAGCTTGGATTTCCAGGAACTTGTTTGCTAGCTTGAGACTTCCCCAGGAACAATTTGGCCAAAGGACAGTGGCCCTAAAATTGAGATAGTCCCTGGTGCTTGAGGACAGATTATAAACTTATGTTAGATGTCAGTGACAGTGTTGACCTCTAACAGCCCACAAAACCAAATATCCTTGTAAATAAATGTGTTAAAATGAACACAGTACTTAATAGGGGAGAGGAGTAACTAACCAGACCAAATCATTCCAACAAAGAATAGAACATTCCAAAGAATAGGATCTTTAATAAATCTTTCCCTATGTCATGTACTATAACATGCTGAGCTGTCAGCACAACAAAAACACATTCTTCTGCATTGCTTTAAGTTATTTGTTACAAGAAAAATATTCACCATTGAATAACCTTGAAATAAAACCTGACAAACTGGCCATGATTAAATAGGAATGTAGAAATTGGAGTGGCAAGTGTATCCCTAGCATGGCATTGGAATTGTGGGCACTATATACATGTTCTTGAAAGTAACAACACCCTGAAGGACTTAAATGTCAGAAATGCTTTTGATGTAATAGTCAGCAGAAGATGATTTTGATATCAGTAATTTTCATACATGGTATTTCCTATTTTAATTTTTGAGTCAAAACAATAACAATGTGAGTATAATAAAAAACATTCAAATTACGTATCAATAATTTTGCATGTTACATGTATAAATAAAATACATAAAAAATTGTTACTTTGTGAAAATGCAACATATGTTGAAGGCTAAAAATATAAAGAAATAAACTGAATAAAGGATATAGATATACGCGGTATGACAATACTAGACAAGGGTTCCTCATATTGAAAAGAAGCATTTATAATGCTTAAAAAAGGGTAAGAAAGTAAATGACAGCAGAATCTATGTTAACAGTAGAGACAAGAAAATGCAACAACTGAAATAAAAATGTTACAAAGTAGATATGTTTGGAGTCAATTACAGTACTGCCTAAAAGAGACTATTCAATGGTCTTTAAAATGGAGGGCAGAGACATGCAGCCATCTGCAAGACGCTGCCTCATAACTAACCCCTGTAGCATCTACATAAAAGGCAATTGTGGTACTGATGTCCTAAACAGAATGTTTCTGTTGAATATAAATCCACTTCATCACCAGGACACTTGAGACTTTGAAAAAACATTTATTAAAATTTGCTTGATGTTTCGGAATTGTAAAAAGTCACTTTCTCAATCTATATTTCTTTGGTTCAAAAAGTTTTTCTTCAAGGCTTCATCTCCTTATCATAAAGTGATGCCATGTGACACTACAAAGACGAAAGAATCAATTTGGCATTTCTCTTTGAATTACTTCATGCATTATCTAAAAAACTTCAGGGACATTGTGTTACATAAGAAGATATTGAAAAAAAAACACTGTGATACTTGAAATTATTTTTGTTATTAAAAAAAATGTATTATTTAGAAAGTCATCATCAAAGTCCCTTTCTCATTATATATTTTTCGGTTCAAAAACTTTTTCTTCAAGGCTTCATCTGTTCATTTCTCTTTGAATTACTTCATGTATTATCTAAAAAACTGTCAGGGACATGGTGTTACATAAGAAAATATTGAAAAAACACCATTATACTAGAAATTATATTTGGTCTTAAAAAATGTATTTATTTAATTTACGTAAATAAAGTTTCACATTCAATATTAAAAACAAAAATGCACAGGGGGTATCCTGTAGAGCTTTACAATTGGCGCGGCGATCATTTGGGTCAAAGCAGTGACAGAAACAAAAGATTTTGCAGTTTACTCAGAGTTGTAGAGTTATACTACAAACTAGGGACTTGTTTATTAGGATGTTAAAACAAATTGGGGCATTATGACTAGTGACCAAGGTTTATGTAGGAATATTAAATGTAACATCTGTATATATTGTAAAATAAGTAAATCAATCAGGGACATATTAGTACAGGCAGATCCAGTGTCTAAATAGACTGAGAAATCGTTTAAACAATAAGGCTACTATAAGGGGCAGATTTACATAGGGTCGAATATCGAGGTTAATTAACCCTTTGACATTTGACTGACAAATGTAAATCCGATATTCGAAGTTCGAAGATTTACCGCAAATAGTTCGATCGAGCGATCGAACTATCGTTCGATCCGAAGGATTTAAATCCATCGATCGAACCATTTTTCTTCAACCTAAAAATTGTTATAAAGCCTATGGGGACCTTCCCCATAGGCTAACATGGCACCTCGATAGGTTTTAGGTGGCGAAGTAGGGGTCTAAGTTTTTTTTAATGAGACTATCGAATGGTCGAATATTCAAATGATTTTTAGTTCGAATCGTTCGATTCGAAGTCGTAGTCGAAGGTTGAAGTAGCCAATTCGATGGTCGAAGTAGCCAAAAAAAACATTCGAAATTCTAAGTTTTTTTTAATTCTATTCCTTCACTCGAGCTAAGTAAATGGGCCCCCAAATTTAATAACTGTGTCTGCTGCAATGCAATGAGGGAAAATACTTCACACACCCCTACATAGGGTGAAAGTATAAAATCAGAGGCAGCTATAACCACACACTGTGTATATATTATAAAATGCATATGCTCACCAGTTTATATAGGGAAATCTGATCGTATGTTTAAAACACGTTGCACAGAACTATCCCAAAAGCACAGGAGGAAGCAGGAATACAATTCTCAACTTTCTTCTTATAAAAGAGCAACTGACTTTAGCAAATTTCTTGGCAGATGGACGGTACTTCAGAAAGAACCCAGGTAACCAAGTTTGAACATTGGGGAAGAAGCAGGAATCAAATGCCTGACCTTGATTATAGAGCAGCTCTATTAACCATTACACCATTCAAGAACCACTGACATTTTAGGCAAATTTAACTGCAGATGGCACTTTATAATGAACCAAGATCACTGTAATCATAACGTTCTAAACAGAGAGATGTGGGAAGAAGATGCAATTGAACATTCAACCTTCAATTTTGGAAGAGACTCGGGACATTCTTGTTAGAAAGCTACCCACCTAACTGCTTCACTATGAAATCTATACACTTTAAATTGAACCAAAATGTCAAAACTACAGGAGGTCCCGTCTGTGGTATAATAGTTAAGGTGCTCACTCTCGACTCCCACTGTCCTGAGTTTGTTCCCCATGCCACATGCCAACAGCAAAGTGGGATATATGGAAAGAAGAAGAGAAAATACACAACATACATCAATAGCACCATTTCAAGCCATGCTAGCCATGTCCACCAGTGCCCCCAGCAGCACCCCTGCCAATTCCAACCATGTCCTCCCCAAACCCATGGCACGCTCTCAGCCACAAGCACCTTAACAAGCCTGGCTCCTCTTACTATTTTATTTCACTACCACGGATTGGTACTCTAGCCTATCCTATACATACAAACTCTGTGCCTACAGTGCCCTGGGTAGAATCAAACTCAGGAGCCCAGGGCTTAAATGGCAGAATATATAATATTTTGAGAAGCTGCATTTTATGTACATTACAGCTAAATAGCTTTAATAGCTTTCCAGATTGGGGTGTAATTAAGTTTACGCTGGGCATCCAGGACATCTCTTATTTGCAGAATTTGTCAGTGCTTGGATATCTGTGATGAACCCATGAAGGATCAGCAAATGGCACAGATGAAACCTTCCCTAGGCTAATTGCAGTAAGTGCGGAGAAACTTAAATTAAACCTATGGCATCACCTTGTGGATCAACACTCCTCACAAAGCTAAAAAGGAATTATGTACAGAGGTCAGGAACTCTGCAAAAACATAGCTATAGGGTTCCTTGGAACTACAGACTCTTGATACAGTAACCAAAGCTTATTAGGAACCTGCTTGGAGAATAAGCTCTTCAGACTTCAGAGACTTCAGTAAGTAGTGAGCAGCACAGAGGCTTGGGAAGGCATCCCTGGCCTCAATAAATATAACATTCCTATCTACTTTTGGCACTTGTGCTTACTTTGCAATGCTGCTGCATTGCTGTGGTTTGCTACTTTATTTTTTAATGTAGTATTTATGAATTATGCAACAGGGTTGATGGCTGAATCTGGAGTTTTATAAAGTATGCATTAGCTTGCAAAGGGAAAACATAAACAAGGAATTTATTTAGGAAAGTTACTGAATTAACTTAAATGACTAAGAATAAAATATAATTGCATTCGTCTGTATTAAAATGACAAGATTTGACAAAATGACAAGATTTTCTGATAGTTGAAATGGATTGTCATCATGGAAATAAGTGTAGTTGTAAATATAACAAAAAGTGTGTATTTGGATGCATGTGTAACAGATTATTGGACATGGGGGTACCTGAGATCTCAATAATTCCAATTCGAATACCTCAGACCTGGTCAAATTGGTCTCAACTTCCAGCAACTCCTGGAAGGGCCAGTGATTCTTTAAAAAGATGATACACAATTTAGTATAGCGGGTGCTGATTCAGACGTTGCAAGATCATAAATCAGTAAATGCTTCAAGTACTTTCTCACATCAGATGTTATCCAGACGAATACAGGTATAGTGTTTGTAACACTCAGAGGTAGCACTCCCTTAGTACTGCCTTGATCAAACAATCCCTTGTGCTTCAGAAATATATCTATTCCTGAGTCAGAGTCAGACAACGTGAGTTCCTATATTGGCAGCATTGACCCATTACTAACCACCTTGTTGGAGTTGTTGACTACTCAACTAACTACCCTGATCCTGCCTCTCAATCTTACAGTAAGTTATTACAAATTTTCCGTACTTTACCTACTGGAACCTATTTCCATGCGGGGCCTGCAGCAAGTGGGGACCAAGTAATAAAATGCCAAGGGACCTGTTCCCGCTTCTAACTGTAACATAGACCCAAAGGTAGCTGACTATAACCCTCCTGAGGAACTAAACAAAATTAAAGGTTGGCAAAACCTTTACCCGCTACTTACAGTATGTATGTATGAGATGTATATCACAGACATGATTGTTAATGGGATGTAGCAAATTAGGCTGCAGAAATAAATCATTAATCCATAGTGTAGCCCTTTTAGCACATTCACCTGTTCATTAACTGGAGCATATCGTCATACTAAAGTCTGGGATATTTCTGAATGTGGCAATATATTATAGTGTTGGAAAACTTTACTGACTTGCATATTTAAGCAGTTTTCTATAACAGTTACTATTTATATTCCATTGTGTGTCTATTGTATTAGATGATTTCTTGTTTACTAGTTGTAAATGCAGCACCTTGTTGATAGTTTGTTAAATACTGGAGATGACAATAGTTTTCAAAGGTTATGATAAAAATGTCAGAATGTCTTCCCACATATCATCTGTCTATATATATATCTAGTGACACCAATGATATTTCATCACATTTGTTCTTCTACCACTTAAACACTACTAGTTTTTGCTACCTAGAAGGACACAAGAACCATTATAATCTAGGAAGAAAATGGTTACTGTTTTTAATTACAAGTTTACACAAACACTGGAATACAACATATAACTTAAAACATAATACCACATACAAAAAATAATGTTTACAAAACCTAACTGCCCTTTAATGTGCTACCTATCATGTCAGCCACCCTCCGCAGCCGTGTTGGGTGGACACATAGGCAAGGCATATCACTCACGATACGTACCCAAAAAGAAGCCTAATAACCACCCCAATTTGACTGCCAATTATACCTGGTTCTAAACCTGTTCCTTGCAAGCATTCTGCCTAACCCCTAGCTGTGACTTAGAAGAATTTACTCCGCTATTACCTTGGATGTTGCTTACTCTTTCCAACCCAGAGGTGGAGGAACCCTGCTTTGTTCACTCATTGCCTACCTGTAGTTGAGTTGTCTTCTGCTCCCTTCATGTATGGGGACTAACAGAACCTGCCTTTAGCAGGATTTGTCAACCCCATCGCCTATTTGAAAGTAAATATTTAAGGTTCCAACCCAAACCTGTGTATGTTTCTCCCACCAGCATATAATTTGCAACCCTAAAAGCAGGAACAATTCTTGATAAATTCCGAATGCATAACCTTTAGACACTGAGCCTGATATCTCTCAGCAGAGAATATGATGTGTGTCATATGTAAAGTGAATAATTCTGATTTGGATTATCTTTGATGTATTTTGATCATTTTCTGTCTCAGTTAATTAAGCAATGCTGATTTCAATGTTTCAGTTAATATTTTCCATCGCCACTGAAATCATTGTTGCAACATTACACTGTATGTTGTTGCCCTGCAATCTGTGTATGCCGATATGAAATTATACAGTAGTTGCAGAGATCACTAATTGTTTAAAGTAAAAAGGAAATCACACAGTCAATTAGAATACTCATAGGATGTTTAAAGTTTTAATATTAATAGTCATTAAAAGCAAATTAAGATGAAAGCCTTATTCACTCTACATTCTTTAATGACTTGCAGTTGAGGGATCATGTATAACGGGAAATTAAAATTCAACTCACATGTATTGGGAATATTTTTATAACATCTGCAGACGTGTTTTTACATAGGGGTTATTTATTAAAGTCCGAATATCCGAACCTCGAATAATTTTTCTAGATTTATTAAAGTCTGATGGTCTTAAAACCCAGAATCCGAAACCCCAGCATCTAAAAGCTCTTGAGGTCCTGTATATGTCAATGGGGAGGGTCCCAGTGTCTGCGCTGATATCCGTACCGATATCCGATGATTTCGGGGTTTCTGCACAAACAACTCTTCAAACAAGTTTTCAGGGCAAGCTCCGAAGTTTGCCTGACCCCATTTTTTCGGGCTTTTTGCTTCATAAATAAAGTCCATTCGGGAATTCAGAGTTGCTCGAAGTTTGATATTAGAAATACTGAGATAAATTTTGACCTTGATAAATAACCCCCATAATGTTTAACATATCCAGTATTTCAAAGTTATAACGATTAGGGATGTAGCGAACGGCGGAAAAAATGTTCGCGAACATATTCGCGAACTTGCGACAAAACATGCGAATAGTTCGCGAACGTCGCGAACCCCATAGACTTCAATGGGAAGGCGAATTTTAAAAGCTAGAAAAGACATTTCTGGCCAGAAAAATGATTTTAAAGTTGTTTAAAGGGTGCAACGACCTGGACAGTGGCATGCCAGAGGGGGATCAAGGGCAAAAATGTATCTGAAAAATCCATTGTTGACACAGCGCTGCGTTTTGTGCTGTAAAGGGCAGAAATCACACTACGTCACTCAGGTGATGTTTCTGGACACGGAATGTGAAAAAGCTCACACAGCTAGGTGGCACTTGGTTAAAGACTGGGCAAATAATGCCTGCAAGGGCAACGTATACACTACAGCCGTTGGATACGGAATATATTATTGCTGCTTGAAAAACGTCACTCGGGTGGTGTTTCTGGAGACGGTATTATTATTGATATTTAGACAGCTAGGTGGCAGTTGTTTGAAGAACAGATGCAGATGAGAGATCAGCAGCAGGACAGACAGCTGCCCACAGCAGCTACATACAGAGCACTGCAGTAGAAGGTAGATTACTAGCCAGCAAAGCTACCTAACCTAAAATGTCCCTCAAATCCCTGCAGAGTTCTGTCCCTACAATACAGAGCAGTATCAAGTAGATTACTAGCCAGCAAAGTTACTATCAACTGTCCCTCAAATCACTAACAGCTCTCTCCCTACACTAGCTCTTCCAAGCACACACAGGCAGAATGAAAAAACGCTGCAGGGCTTCAGTTTATATATGGAAGGGGAGTGGTCCGGGGGTGTGGGGGTGGTCCAGGAGGGAGAGCTTCCTGATTGGCTGCCATGTATCTGCTGGTCTGGGGTGAGAGGGCAAAAATAAGCGCCAGCTAAGGCGAACCCAAATTGGCGAACGTCGCGCGACGTTCGCGAACATTCGCCGAACGCGAATAGTCGATGTTCGCGCGAATTAGTTCGCGGGCGAACAGTCCGCGACATCCCTAATAACGATATAAGAGGTTACCTAAGAGACTGGTGACCATATAAATGACATAAAGGCATTGAACTCCAAGGTGAATTGTAATTGGCTTATACAGTTTAACTATTAGTATTGTTACATTTAGGGGCATATTTATCAAGGGTCGAATTTCGAATTGAAAAAACTTCGAAATTCGAATTCAAAAAGACCAAAGTTGAAGTTTTTTTTTTTTTTGGTTGAATAGGTCCGTGTTTGATCGAATAGGTCCATAGTTGGCCGAATTTGAATCTTACGAATCGAAGGAATAGTGCATTAGATCGAATTCAATTCAAAGTTTTTCCCAATAAAACCATTGATTTTTCAAAGTCCACCAATTGACTCCAAATAGATTCTAGGAGGTCCCCCATAGGCGAAAACAGCAATTTGACAGGTTTTAGATGGCGAATGGTCGAAGTCAAATTTTTAAAGAGACAGTAAATTATAAATTTCGATATTCTAATTTTAGATTTTTTCAAATTCGAATCGAATTTAGACTATTCCGTAGTCGAAGTACACAAAAAATTGCTTGAAATTCAAATTTTTTTCATTCGAAAATTCACCTCGACCTTTGATAAATCTGTAAGATTTCAAATATAAACTGAACTCCCATTTCACTGAATCATTACAGATTTGACAAGCTCCTCTTGAAGTGTCAAACCTGTTGGAATCACATTGGACTCACATATCCTGACTAGAACCTGTCTACATTATCACACACATTATTTTCCAAGAAACAATAAAGAATTCAGATTTTTTTTCTTAGCTTTACGCTTATATGACAATATCTGGAAGCTTTAGTTATGCCTGTCTTCTTTTTCAGTTGGGAATTCAACACAATAAAGGCTAATGGATTTAAACATAAGCCAGTCATTGTTTGTAGAGTTAGGACCTACAAGTCTTGGTTTTGCTTAAAAACAAAGCATAAAATTATAGCTAATGACCATTTGTAACTTCATTTCTACTACTTTTCATGGAAATTCATAGTTATACATTATGTGATCTTTCTTCTTATGTTACATCCATATTCTTCACTGGAGGGCTGGCTGGTTAATACTGTTCACCAATCTGAGTCATATTTAATATTTCCTACAGTGTTAATTCCCTTAGGAAAGTTAGTTTCAAATAGGCCAAGCACATGAAAGTGTGTGATATAAAATGTATCAATAAAATACAAGATGCATTCACCTCAAACTGGCTTGCAGGCCATGAACTGCTACAATCATACAGGTATACCCACCGTATATATATATATATAAATACCCCTGACTTACACAAAACCCATAGACTCCATTTTATTCAAATAATCCAAATTTTAAAATGTGATTTACTTTTTTCTCTATAATAATAAAACAGTAACTTGTAATCGATCCAAACAAAGATATAATTAATCCTTATTGAAAGCAAAATCAGCCTATTGGATTTATTGATATGATTTTCTAGTAGATTTAAGGTATGGAGATCCAAATTACGGAAAGATCAGTTATCCAGAAAACACTAGGGGGTATATTTATCAAAGAGTGAAGTTAGAGATTGACACAGTCCTCTAGAATGAAATTCAACCACTCTCTATTAATTTCAATGGGTGAAAGTGAAAGTCCATCCTTTGATAAATACGCCTTTCAAAATCCCATAGAAATGAATGAAGAGTGGTGGAATTTCACTCTAGAAGACTGTGCCAATCTATAATTTTACTCTTTGATAAATATACCCCCAGGTCTCAAGCATTCTGGATAACAGGTCCTATACACACACATATATATATATAGTCTCAGAGTATACTGGCACTCACCATATAGCAAGTCAAATCCCGGGTGCTCCTCATTGTTGTGAATAATAGGAAGTATTTAGGAGCACTCATGGATATAGATTCAAATGACTATTCAAGTTTCACAAAATCCCCCACATCTACGCATTTCGGTTCTCCTTGAACCGTCGTCAGGATGTAGTTTAGAGTCATCACATGGTGTAGAAATTCAAGCGAGCACCAATCAGTGAACAATGTTAATACAAGCTGTGAATAAATTTGCATAATTGTGTTGGGTGTATCTGTAAATATAAATACAGCCACTAAAAGCTTTAGAACATTTATAAATAGCATATAAACTTTATAAAAATATGAATAGGGAAATATATATTAGTGAGTAGCCAAATATCGGCTCATTTTTTTAAAACTGGCAACATGTACCTCGCTGAGAACACTGTCAAAAGCAAAAAAAAATAGCACTGTTCTAGAAATATAAGATTGCATTTCAATAGCAGTATATTTGAGGGCTTATAGACCAAAGACTCCTCAAAGTCTACTTAAACAAACCACTATTTCTTTAGCACCAGTGCAATTCTGGTGCAAAATCCAATTATTTTTAAATGGTCCATAATATCACTACCTCTTGGGGTACTACCATGTTACGAATAGAAATTTGGGTCACTGCCCAGCCAAAACTTGCCATATGGATGATATGGATAAGATCCTCATCAAAAGATCGCTGCCAGTATTTGTAAAAAACTGCCAGTGTCTATGATAAACGACCTTATTATAACAGATAGTTCAAATGTGCATTTGTGCAACTTGTGTAAAACCTGGGTAAATATAACATGTGCAAATATATTACAAACAGTATAGTTTATAATATTTAAAATATTCTCCAAATATGTTCTCAAAAAATTTTCTCAAATCAACATTTTTCAAGTTTTTCAAAAAATTACCAAAATTAAGAGGGACATACAGTAGTTTTATATAAAACAGGCCAAAGGGTACATTTCATTCATGCCTCTGCTTTACCCTTTCCTATTTATATGAATTGGAAATCTGGGTATTGTTTCACCAGGTATATGATATTAAAGCTCAAAGAGCTGAGCTCTAACAGTGGGACTGATTTTAGTGCAGAAGAAAAAACAATGATCATGGTGACCCACAGTCACAAAATTATTCTTAAGGTAATGTGAAGAAAGAAATATATGAATATATTTTACACATTATTCCAACAATGACGTGTAGATCATTATAGATAGAAAAAGAAATTTATGAATATATTTTACACACTATTGCAACAATGACGTATAGATCAGCAGATCCATGAGGAGCCTGAGATGTCAAGTCAAGGTGTTCCATGGAATTATAAGAGAGTAAAACATATTTCTTTATACTCAAGTTATTATCCTAGCACACAGACTCCAGATTTATCTAATCGTGTTAACAGAAATTCTTGGGATTCAAGAATGTGTTATCTTTTCATGCCATGGAATAAACATGACCACAGCCCCCTCACTGAGCTTTCATATGTTTAGTAATCCTGTTTGTTTTCTATTTTTTTAGCTCCACCACTTTCAGCTTCAAACAATCTTGTGTGAGATGTACTGAGTAGAATTGTCTGCTGGTAGGGTGTCATATGTACAGCACACCAACTGCAATTTAACAACAGATACAACTGTCTGTACTCTCGTGCAAACCAATTCTGCACCTGCTGTTCTGCATAGAGCTGATTCAACTGTGTGAAATGATGCATATTCCTTAGACGATCTCCTTTATGCAAGAGTGATACTATAAAGCAAACGTATCTTGTTCATTCTGTGCACTATTTTAATCAAAAAGCTAAATGTTATAAATGGTTAGATACCGAATTTCTCACAGTGCGTATGACCTTGTTTTGCTGTGTTTTTTTTTTTAAATTTACTTTAGCATAGTAGAGCAAAAATATAGTGATAATATACCCATACAAAGTTAATGAAGAAGAAACAGAACACAATGAATACTTCTTTATGGTGTTGGTGTCCTCACCAAACCCCTTCACCCAGAAATATTTCCATTGTGCAGCACTTTGGAGTCAAGACTTGCCCATTGAACACAGTCACTGTACATAATACACAACAGTGCAACATAAGTCAAGATATAACAGAAGGTAGAATAGAATAGAAGGTAAAAAACTTTACTAGAAGATTGGATCACAAAGTCTCAAGAGTATACACTTCTATTCACAGGTTCAAAATTCATAAATCTAAATAATAATGATAACAATAATAATAAAATAATGAAAACTAATTGCAAATTGTCTCAGAATATCACATCATACTGAAAGTTAATTTAAGGACGAGCACACCTTTAAGGGCATTGCCCCTCACCTCTCCAAATATGGAGAGATGTTGCTGACTTTTTATGTTTATACCTTGGAAAAATTCCTTGACCATGTTCCTTTATCGTCTTCTGCACGTGCTCCACCTTTTACAGCCTGATAGACAATTGGCAAATCAGAGACCACAAAGTCCGCTCCCATCTTGGCACTAGATCCAATCTTACTGTAGAGTGAAAACAGTACATCAATAAGATTTAGGAGGGACACGTAACTGAGGTATGGGATGCCTTATCTGAAAACCCCAATAGTCAAAAAATTTAGAATTATGAGAAAAACATCTTCCATAGAGTCCATTTTAAAACAAATAATTCTATTTTTTTATATCTTTTTTCCTCAGTAATAATAAACAGTACCTTGTATTTGATGGTACCAGAAACTGAGCTGCATAAATATTTATGGCAAGAAAATCTTATTCGGTTTTGCTTAATTTTGAAATGTTTTTGGTAGCCTTAAAGGGATACTGTCATGGGAAAAATGTTTTTTCAAAACACATCAGTCAATAGTACTGCTCCAGAATTCTGCGCTGAAATCCATTTCTCAAAAGAGCAAACAGATTTTTTTATATTTAATTTTGAAATCAGATATGGGGCTAGACATGTTGTCAGTTTCCCAGCTGCCCCCAGGCATGTGACTTGTGCTCTGATAAACTTCAGTCACTATTTACTGCTGTACTGCAAGTTGGAGTGATATCACCCCCCTCCCTCCCCCCCCAGCAGTCTAACAACAGAACAATGGGAAGGTAACTAGATATCAGCTCCCTAACACAAGATAACAGCTGCCTGGTAGATCTAAGAACAGCTCTTAATAGTTAAATCCAGGTCCCACTGTGACACATTCAGCTACATTGAGTAGGAGAAACAACAGCCTGCCAAAAAGCAGGTCCATCCTAAAGTGCTGGCTCTTTCTGAAAGCACATGACCAGGCAAAAACAAAAATACACTTGCTGGTTCAGGAATTACATTTTATATTGTAGAGTGAATTATTTGCAGTGTACATACTGCAATTTAGAAATAAGAAATACATCATAAAAAGCATGACAGAATCCTTTAAGATATAATGATCCAAACTATGGAAAAAACCCTTATCCAGAAGTCCCAAGTATTCTGTATAATAGATTCCAGTGCATTAATAATAAACCCTTCTATATCTTTAGTGAGCATCAGATTGCCAATGTTTACTACTGTTTGTTTACTGCAAACATTGCAGACATTCTTCTTGCATTGTGTGAATTTCTGAGGGACAGTAATTTAGTTTTAGAAATAGAAAGAAATATCAAAGTATAGGTGCTTTTCTTTTACATTTATTAGAAAAGAAAGGCATTTCTCAAAAGATGAGGAGCTCACTAAAATTTCCCCTGAAAATCTTCTGCTGACATTCCCATATACATTATTGTACATAGGAAATGACTAACCAACTATTAAAGTATAACATCCAGCATCATAATTCTTAAGCAAAAGGAAATCCAAGCACTAAAGCAAATACGACAATGAATAATTGCAGGACTGAAGGGATGATATGATTAAGCTCCCAGATAAGGGTGGGAATGTAATCTCGCAGGCTGAAATATACACTGCCGAGATAAAAAGACAGCTGTCTTCCTGTAGTTAACAACATATGTTACAACAAATTATTATCTTCTCAAGATTTTCACAAATGTTATCACTATCTGATTCAAGAAGCAAACACAAGTCACATCATTTCATAGTATAAATTACCTACGGTTTTCTCACCATGTCACATCCAGTTACTGTGACAGTAAGATATATATATATATCGGTTAAGAAAAATACATAAGAAGTCACACATATCTTTGGCGGGCCACTTGTTTCAAACATTTGCAGCCTGACAGGAACAAAAAAACAATGTTGCTCTAATTATTATTTTAAACTGCCACCAGGTCTTTGCAGACAATGTTTAATCATTTATATTGACCTCAGCATTTGGAGGTTACAATATAGGTTAGAAAGCAATTAACCAGTATGTATTTGATTCTTAGAAATTAGCCCTGAGCTGTGCTTTATAGCACCAGGTCACATACTGTTGTTGCATAGGAAAATCCAGTCATGCAAGGTGTTAATTAGTGGGGCTAATTTATGTAGATGGGGTGGAGGCAAGAGAACTTTAACTGCTAGTGAATAGGAAGGGCTTTTACTGTGTGAAAGAGGAACACCAGTGCCACCCAACCTTTTTCCAATTGTCTTAGTTGTCAAAGTTGTGGCCAGGCTATTGGAGCACAGGTTCAATTTTCTAAGATGTTATGTGTTGGCTAATAAAGGGGAGAAAAAGGGGGCACTGTCACAGCTTAGCTTAGTCCCTGGCAAAATAAATAATGTTTGGAATGGAATAAATACTCAAGGTGGTCATGATGTTGGTATTTCATTGATTTAAGTTCCTATCTAGGGGCAGATTTACTAAAGGGCAAAGTGAGTAATGCCGGCGATGATTCGCCAATTTACTATGGGCGCAGGTGTAACTTCACTAGCAAAAGAGACAGGCGTTTGCGGTCATTCACACTCTTTTGTTACTTACATCATATTTTTAGTGGAAAAAGTCCCAAAAAACGGTGGCGTCTTTTCCTTTTTTCAGAGTGATAGCCTGTAAAAGTCCTTAAATTTTTTTTTCGGTAACCGGGTTCCCCCCTACATTTTTTAACATATGGAACATAAACTATACAGTGGGCTCATGTGTAGGGCATTATAACAACTCTATTTTCTTTATTAAGGTTCAATGGTCTTGTGTAATGTAATGTATTTGCTGAAACATATACGTCCATTCAACTTTATAATTTCCCGCCATATGCAAATTAGCCTGAGCGAAGACCTCTAACGAAGTTGCACTAGGCATAATTGAACGCTTTGCTTCTTCGCTTTGATTGCCAAAGTAACGCTAGCAAAAATTTGCCGACGTTCAGCGCCCTGGACGCAACTTTGCATTTTAGTGAATTAGCTTTGTCTGAGGGAATTTTCACCTGGCTTAGTAAATTTACCCCCAAGAGTAAAGAGCCTCTGGGTGGTGATGAAGTTTACAGAGGTTAGGAATGCATCCCTGCTTACCCAGCATTCTAGAGAAGAAATGGTAGCTGAGGACTTTTATGGTTATTGTGCACCTTTGATGAGCCAAGGCCAGGGACTTGGGAATTAGGTCAGTTAAAGGTTAATCAATTGCTATGGCTTTTTAAGTAATATAATAAAGGTGGTATTTTTATGCAGGTATCTATTATACAGAATGCTTGGGACCTGGGGTATTCCATATAAGAGGGGTCTTTCTGTAAGTTGGACCACCATACTTTGCTAAAAAAATGAATGGAGAGATGAATGGAGAGATGAATGGATAGCGGCAGTATTTCACTCTAGCGGACTGTGGTGATCTATAACTTCACTCTTTGATAAAAATACACCTTAGTTGGGATCATGTACAAGATACTGTTACTTTTCTCTTATTACAGAGAAAAAAATAAATACATTTTTTGAATGTGAATTATTTTAATAAAATATTTGAGATGGACTTAATTCAGAGCTTTCTGGATAACAGATTTCCAGATAATGCATAAAATCCTTTGTTAAATTGAAATTATAAGCCTAACCTGTCATAAAACTATAAAACTGGACTTTTGTAAATGCCAGCAAAAACCTAGGGACAAATTCCCTAAGCGGCGCAAATACACTAGCGACCACTTCGCCCACTTTGCAACACTTCGCCAGGACAGTGCTAATTCCCTAAGATGCAAAGTTGCGTCCAGAGTGCCAAACACTGGCAAATTTGCACTAGCGTTAGTTCGACAAGCAAAGCGAAGTTGCACAAGCGTTGGCTAATTTGCATATGGCGGGAAGTGAAAGTTGAATAGATGTATATGTTGCAGCAAATACATTACACTACACAAGCCCAGGGAACCTTAATAAAATAAAATAGAGTTGTTATATTTCCCTACACATGAGCCCAGTATATAGTTTATGTGCCATATGTTAGGAAATGTAGGGGGGAACCCAGTTACCCAAAAAAAAATTTACAGTCTTTTGCAGGCTATCACTCAGAAAAAAAGCAAAAGACGCCAGTGTTTTTTTCAACAAAAAATTGAGGAAGTCCTATCTACTCTATTGCACTTCACCTGGTCTGAGGAGGCAAAGGCAAGTCTGGTGCAAGAGGTAACGTTCAGTAAAATCCGCATCTTAGTGAATTTGTGGAGTTATGTCACTTTGCCCTTTAAGGAATCTGCCCCCTAGAATTTCCCATAAATGTTCTTGAAATTACTATAGTACTACAGTGGTGGAAAAAATGTTCTATTCATTTTGTATTCATTTATCCTCATTAATGTGCAATCTTAGTGAAACAAAGAGGAAAATACTACGTGAATTCCTTGTGCTCTTACGTTAGACTGCTTTACTTTTTTTAAAATAAACTGGATATCATCACATTTGTCTTTTACGAATAAGTTACACATGAACCAGATTCACCTTTGAAAACATGTATGTTAATTTGTTGTGACTTCAAAAAAGAAGCATACATAGAATTCAGTATTTTTTTCCTAGCTTCATGGTGTATTATCATCATCATAATGCAGGCACCTATGGCAGGAACTTTATTTTAGCCATATGTGGCCTGACCTTCTGGCTTACTGAAATGTCAGTTCACTTTACTTTATAGAAAATTGCAGTAAACGACGTCCGAAAAGAGTAAAAAAAATAAAATAAAAAGGTCTGAATCAGATAACCATACAATATCAACCCTTTTTTAGTGATGAGCGAAAGTATTTGCCAAGTTTTGCTGATAAAATGCCGCCCATGGACTTTAATGGGTGAAAAAAATTGTTGCGCTTCATAAATGTGTCGTACAATTTGTCACCAATAGACTTCAGTGCATTTTAGTGAATTTTCACCATTTCGTGAATTTTTGATGAAACGGGTCAGATTTGCCCATTACTATTTTTAACACATTAACTAACATCTGTCAGTTTGGCCCAAGATGTTAAAGGAAGCTTCTTAGAAAAGTATTACAGGTTTTAGATTTCTTATCCAGAAACCAGTGATCAAGAAAGCTCTGAATTAAAGGATCGATGTCTCCCATAGAGTCCATTTTCGACAAATAAGTCAAATTTTAAAAATGATTTCCTTTTTCTCTGCAATAAAAACACAGTAGCTTGAAAATGATTATAACTAAACTGTATGAATCTGTATTGGTGGCAAAATAATCCTATTGGGTTAAAATGTTTTAAGCAGATTTAAGGTATGGTGATCCAAATTGCAGAAAGATACAGAAAACCCCAAGTCCCCAGCATTCTGGATAAAAGGTCCTATACCTGTACTACTGCAAAGTGATCACCTAGCGATCTCACACATCTGTGATTTTTCTTTTAACAGAAAGCAATTACCACTGTGCATAAAAGATATTAAATCAATGTAAAAATAGTCATGTAATCACAATAAAACCTAATAAATATGTTTTTAACTTAATTGTATTGATATTTAGTAATCCTATTAACACTGGATTTATTTAAACCAGGTTTATTGTAGGTTGTGGTATGGATCCTGATGACCCCCACTACAAACAGATTAGTTAAATAATATCTGGTGCCTGAGGGTGATATGACTATGCTGGCCAGTAATGGGTTTTATACATCACTACTACAATGGCATCTTCTCAATCCAGCAAACATTGATAGAATACTCACAAGTGATATTTTGCCAAGCAGTCATGACCAATCAGAACAAACTGCCTGTTTCAATAAGGAAAAAATAATTCCCCATCTTTTCTAGCTTCTGGTTTGGCTCACTCTCTGTTGTGGCATACTTAAGTGTTGGGTCTTTATTAGGGGGAAACGGTTGTTAACTATGACACAGGATACAAGATGTACAAAGAGACATATTAAATCCAGCTTGCTGGAGATTCAAGTTCTTCATAAAACTCAGAAGATAGAAGCGAAAGCCAAAAGAAAGCCCCAGCAAGACAACAGGAGACCTAATTCCTAACTCTATTAATTCTAAATTCCTAAACCTTTTAGACATCCTGTGCACTCCAGGCTTACCCCCATTAAGCAGATATTATTAAGACCCCCAGGATCAATAAACTAAAACATTATTGTCACGGTCGGCACCCAACACCAGAACAGATGCCAAGCACCCTGGTCTCGGCTCGTACTTCACCAGTTAAGTGACCGCCTTTGGCCTCGGGAGGAGCCCTCGGCTTACTCAGATGCCACCTGGACTTAACGAGAGGTGCAAGGCGTAAGTTCTGGCAGGCAATGGGGCACGACTGTTTACAAGGATGCTGGAAGATAGGAAGCCACCAGGAACAGGCAGACCGGGTCAGCACAAGCAGATAGAATAGTCGGACAGGCCAGAATCAGAATAGAGATCATAGAATAGTCAGAGGACAGGCCATGGTTTCAGGGTTGGAGAGATCAACGTAGTTTCAGACAGGCAAGGTCAGGATTGGAGAGGTCAGAGTAGTAGGCAGGCAGGCAAGGGTCAAACACAGTAGATCAAACAGGAATCACCAAGAACAAACACACAGGAACAAACTAATTGAATCTAACAACGGCAAGGTCCTGTAATCCAAATGGGCTTTAAATACATTTGAATTTCGCGCCAAAGCACGCTGGCGCAATTACGCCTGCGCCTTTAAGAAGTGCACGTGCGCGGCGCACGTGCCCTAGAGGACCGGAACCAGCATGGAGCAGGGAGCAACGCGACGGGCGTCCACACCGAGGGCGCGGCATGGACCCCGCTGCTGCTAGACCACCAGGGTAAGTTCCTTACAATTACAAAGAAGTGTAAGAAGTTTTTAGTTGTAGCATCAGTGGAGTTATTAATTAGCTAATTTTTCTTTAATCATAGCCTTTTCAATATAAGTGTCCAATTATGACATCCCTTCTATGTTGAATCTGACACAGAATAATAAGTACAGTATGGCTGCTTAACAATAAAGGACCTTATTTATCAACATTTTTCAGATTATTTTTTTTTAAAAAGTCAGAGCAAACTAGAATCCATGATTCGACCTTATTTATTAATAAAAAAAAAGCATGATTTAATCAGATCGGGGTAAAACGCAATAAAATCGAATGAAAATCCAAATTGTTCGATTTTTTCAGATTTTTTGCACCAAATTGCTCAATGTTTTTTCAGGCTTTTTTCAGAAAAGCCTGAATTTTTGGAATTTTTGCATGAAAAGTCTGAAGTAGTCGGATTTTGGGGCTAATTCCAGCACAGACCACAGAAACTGTAGGATAGGGACCTCTCCCACTGACTTATACTGTATAACCTTGGTGGGTCTGAGATGCTAGATTTTCAGATTCTGACTTTTTCCATCTTTGGGGTATAATAAATGTAGAAAAATTTGAGGGCTTTTTTCCACAAAAAAATCAGATTTTAAAGTAAAAAAAAACGTGATTTTGTGGCATTCAAACTCTAATAAATAACCCCCAAAATTAAAGAAGGCTTGGTCTTCAGAAAATCAAGAAGGAGCAGTCAAGTGTAACTTTGTTAAAAATAGTTATACAGTAAATATGTTTTCCAGTTCAAATAACATTTATCATGCGAAAAAAAGGTTTTCTCTTTGAATTGAATCAGGTTCAATATAACATAAATGTGTCTTAGAAACTCTGAACAGTTTCCTTGTGGCAGAAAGTGCACTGAAACCTTGTTATGCCATTTAATTGGAGATAAGAATTCATGACATTTCACTTCCTTGCATGAGTCATGCACTGCCTTGTTATTGCTCAAATAGGCTTTGTCAGTCCTATAAAACACCTGTATAGCAGGAAATTATCACTAAATTAGCAACTGCTCCACAGTCTCAATATATCAGTCTGGTATTTTAATGACATTTTGTAGGAGGGGTAATATTTGATGTAGTTGCACCCCTAAACACAACAACAGGTACTTCAGACAAGTGCAATTCTTTGCAAGTTCTACATGGGTGGCAGAATGGCTGTATTTTAGCAGAAGATTTCTGACAATGTCTGTGACATTTGAAAGAGCCAGGAAGACAGTTATTTTTCCTTTATGTTGTCCTATGGACAAAAGAATATATTAAATTATTAGCACTACAGAAAAGAAACACAACAAAAATAACAACACAACCAAAGAGGAATTAAACTGCTGACACAGTCCTGATTAGTTGGTTGGGGCAAAGACATCATGTATTTTAGCCTGAGTCATCTATTCTGCTTCAGGTTTCTTTTGCCCTCTTTAAATTGTGTTATCTATCACTGCAGGGTTTCAGCTCATTTTTAATCCTACAGCATGTCACTGTTGATCTCGTGTAGCGCAAGAAAATCTTATTATAACAAGAATTCTTATAGGCAAAAATAGGAATTATTTAAAAAAAAAAGTATTTAAGATTGCAATGGACATTCAGAAGCATACAACAAACATCTATGTACATTAAAAATGACTTCCACCCATCCAATTGTTAATTTAATATCAACAGAATAAGCAGGCCTTATTGCTGCATCTGGTGCACACAATGCACACTGTACGCTGTTACAACAAAATTAGGAAAAGGGTTTTATATGTGCACCAAATTTAAATGACCCAGGCTACATTCTACAGATAACCCAGTGTAATATTGGAACGTAGTAATGTCACAAAGAACTGAGAACAAAATGAAAAAACTACAGGTATGGGTTCAGTTATCTGAAAACATAATGCAGGTATGGGATCCGTTATCCTGAAACCTGTTATCCAGAAAGCTCTGAATTACGCAATGGTGATCTCCCATAGACTCCATTTTATCCAAATATTCCAAATTTTTAAAAATGGTTTCCTTTTTCTCTGTAATAATAAAACAGTAGCTTGTACTTGATCCCAACTAAGATATAATTAATCCTTATTGGAAGCAGAACCAGCTGATTGGGTTTATTTAATGTTGAAATGATTCTCTAGTAAATCTACTCGATTTTAGCCAAATAATTCAGATGATTATAAATGATTTTTTTCTCTTTAATAAAAAAAGTACCTTGTACTTGATCCAAACTAAGATATAATTAATTCTAATTGAAGGCAAAACCAGCCTATTGGGTTTAATTAATGTTTACATGATTTTCTAGTAAATTTAAGGTATAAAGATCCACATTATGGAAATATCCATTATCTGGAAAGCCACAAGCCCCAAGCATTCTGGATAACAGGTCACATACTTGAAATAACGATGAAATGATTTACACCTGTTTCTAATGGCAGAATCTAAAATGTTGCCATCTCTAGTTTCTATGAAAATACAGATTTCAAATATTTGTAGACTGAGCACAATATTTTACAATTGGTCAATTGAAGAATGTACAACATTAAGGTCACTTTATAAAAAGTGAATTGATTTCTGCCTTTAAATTATGTTTGTTCCATTCATATGCATAGAGGAGATGTACCAGCCATAGGCTGAATTTACCAGTAGTTGTAAGACATACATAGCACTTTAAGGTACAGATAGATCAAGTCATAGCATATGGCAGTGCAAGATGGGCTATTACAAAGGCAAAAAATGGAAGAAAAACATGCTTTTGAATTATAGTACTGGAGGACAACAAGTAAAAGTAACTATTCAAATATATAATTATAGATGTTTTCACGAGCGCACTGGAGAAGACCTTGATAAAAAGAATACTCAAGACAACAGAGAATGATGATGCTATATAAATAGTAATAATAATCATTGATGTGAATAAGAATGAGCAGAAGCTCTGAACTTGCAAGTCATAACTGAATAGCTTGTCAAATAAACACCATACTTGCAAATGTTATTTCACTACTACAGTTTTATTTCACAAACTTAAATACATAAAAACAAAGAAAATAGTAACTGTGGAATGTGCAACAGGTTGGACATCCTAGTTGGTCAGTTTTAATGGAACCACTTCCATGCAGCAAAGTGGTTTTTTTTTCTCAAAATAAACATTTGGTGATTGTGGCCAAACAGTTTAGTTTTTACTTTATGGGGGTTATTTATCAAGGTCCAAATTTATCTCAGTATTTCTAATATCAAAGTTCGAGCAACTCCGAATTCCGGAATGGACCTTATTTATGAAGAAAAAAGCCAGAAAAAATAGGGTCGAGGAAAACTTTGGAGCTTTCCCCGAAAACTCTGAGTTTTCTGAGTTTTTTGCGCCAAAATCCCAAAACCATTGGATATCGGTACAGACATCAGCGCAGACACTGGAACCTTCTCCATTGACTTATACAGGACCTCGAGAGCTTTTAGATGCTGGGGTTTTGGATTCTGAGTTTTTAGACCATCGGACTTTAATTAATTTTTTTGCTCCGAAAACTACGAATTATTTGAGGTTCAGATATTCGGAGTTTGATAAATAACCACCCCCTATGAGTCCCAAAGCACTTGTCTAGATTCTTGTCCAAGTGTGGAGTCACATTTTTAAGAGGCTCCAAAATCCTTAAAACAAAGGTGGCTTAGTCATCTAATACAGCACAGCAATTAAGGGCAAATAGCAGGAGTGCTTGCTAACTGTCTATACTTGTCTATTACCAGATTAAGCACAGCACCCAGAGTGATTTAAGTTCTATACAAGCAGGGCAAGTGCGGGCATTCTTGGACACAGTGAATAAAGGTATTTTGGATGCCACAACCCAGCACCGTTTCTGTCAACACTGAGTGAGTTTGACTGCTGAATATGCAGAGACATGGCATGTCTCAGAAGCAGACACTGACTGAGTACTATGGGCCGGGACACAAACTGAGTTACCATCCAGCTCCACCATTAAAGGACCAGTAACATCAAAAAAAATTTTTTTTAAAAAGTTGTTACTACATAAACAAAAAAAAACACCAAGACAAATTAAACTTTAAAATAGCAAAGCCTTTATTAAGAAATAACTTACAGAAACTCCACTTCCCCTCCTCTCCAGAAAAGGCGACAGGGTGACCATCGATTGGTGATCGGGAGATGAGACAGAGAAGTCTAGGTGCGCCTATGGAAGATCTGCTTGGGGTCCCTGCAGTCTGCGCAGATACAGTACAGTAGGATCGCTGTTGGAAGAGCTAAAGAAGCAGCACGCAGACTGCAGGGAGCACGATACTTCGGATCAGAGCAATTGCCAACCCAAGCCCAGAGCCTGGCTCCTTCCCATCTCTGCCGCGTCGGGATTCCAACCATCGCTTTTAAGGCAGGCAGACAGTGGAGCCTGTACTATACGGCACTAAGCAGATGCTTCCTACTGCTCCTACTGTACTGTATCTGTGCGCGCACTGCAGGGAGCCCGAGCAGATGTGCCAAGCAGTTCTCTGTCTCATCTTCCGGGCCCACCCAGCGCAGCTCATCCCAAATTGCCGCCACTTGGCTCCTGCCAAGGCCTGTTCTGTGCCTTCATCTCCTACATCCCCGGTTAGAACTCTAATCATCTTGTCTGCTGCGGATCCTCTGCACCCCCACCCCTGCTGCTTGTCTTACTGGCCTGCGATCCCAGCTCACTTAACCCTTTAGCATCACTAGCAGGTCGGCAATATATGCCCAATGATTCCACGGAAGCGCAACGTACCACCACTGCCAGGGTGTCTTCTTTCTTCATCGAGAATCTGCTGGGCACCGAATCCTACAAGGAGGAGAAGAAGCCGCATGCTGTCAGTAGAGTAGCCAGGGAGGAGAAATCGAGCACCGCAGGATGGATGGTTGCCCTGTTGCCTTTTCTGAAGAGGAGGGGAAGTGGAGTTTCTGTAAGTTATTTCTTAATGAAGGCTTTGCTATTTTAAAGTTCAATTTGTCTTGGTGGGTTTTTCTTAAAAAAAAAATTGATGTTACTGGTCCTTTAACTGCCTTGCACATTCTATAATACATGAATTAAAGATTAAGGATATATCCTCATGTTTGTCTTATGTATATAAATCAACCACTTCGGATAACAAAGAGGCCATTGTAACTTTACAGCTAAAGTCTTTCTTAATAAAATAATATATCTGTATAATTGAAGCTGTAAAAATAGATTTTACAATATTTTTTTAGTACTTAATGAAAATGTTCCAGATACTATAATTATAACGTTGTTAAATCAATTAATTCATTATATAGGCAGTGTGTCTAAGAAACAACACAATACATCATACTAATTTGCAAATTTGCATTGTAAATTGAAAAGATAAGCCATGGTTTGCTAGGCTTGAACTCCACCATGGATTTTTTTTGCATCTGACAGTTACTTATGCATTTACATAATGTGTTCATTTGCATAATAACATCAGGCACCTTTTTAGCACAAAGTGTAAAACTGGGTATTGTACTGACAGAATGCATGAGGCACAAACTAGCTGAATTGTGGATATGTGGATAATAGACACCCAAATAATTTAGGATAGCTATAAACAGGATACTGATTTATTTTTTTCTTCCATTTTCATTTGTACAAATATAAAAAAATGGCAACTTTCATAGTCCAGTGTTTGTTTTCAACTTATTTGTTGTTGCATGTCAGAGGGAATAAAGTTCATGTACATTGACACAATTTGGGACAGTTGGTGAAATGTTTTTTAAAAATACTCAGCAAGTCAAGGAGGCTCATTTATAAACACTGGGCAAATTTGCACCTGGGCAGTTACCCATGGCAACCAATCAGATGTTTGATTTCATTGTTCTCCTTGCAGCCGTCTGATAAAATCTAATGACTGATTGGTTGCTATGGGTTACTGCCCAGGTGCAAATTTGCCCAGTGTTTATAAATAAGCCCCAAGTTGTTTTAAACTTTTTACTACTGATTACAGATGTACAGTACTTTGTTCTATTTTCTACTATTTTCAAGTTTCTGCTTATGCATCTTCTGCAACTTACATTCTTCTACTTCAAACTCTATTCAATGAGAATATTTCATATTAAGCTATATATTTATATATATGTTTAATTTTTTATCTCACCAGACTTTTTTTAATGCAAAATTTGAATACATTTAGGGGCTTATTTATTAAGCTTCGAATTTTTCAGGTTTAAAGGGAAAAAATTCTAATTTTTAGACAGAAAAAAAATGTATTGTGCTCCAAAGCTGCTAAAAATCCAAAAAAACTCCAGATAAAAGCTGTTGAAGTCATGTAAAAGTCAATGGCAGATGTCCCTTTTACAAGTGGAAGATGTTTTTTGCCTTCGTGATTTTTAAGGGGTTTGGGCTGACACTGATTTTCGGTCGAAAATCTTAAAAATTTGTGGTTTTGGACGACAATTCAAAAATGTCATACGATTTGAATTGTGGCACAATTTTGTTGAGACTTTTTCCACATGTACAATTTTCATTCAGAATCGTGGTTAGGAGTTAGGTCAAATCTTGTACAGGGAATGTAAAATTGAGGTTTTACTGTATAGTAGTAAGTAGCAACAATTTAAAAAAAATCATATGTAACTACAATATTTTTATATCCCAATATTAAAACACAACTTGCATTTTGATATCAAATATCCTATATATACTAGTCAAACTAGTAGAGGTATGCAAGAGGATGCCCAGGTACCACCCCGTACACAAGAGACCTATAATGGGCTCAGAAATGTTTCATTGATGTTATCTGATGTCTCATTGAGACCATGCAGCCTTTATTTCTTAATTTAAGGCATTATGAAGTATTATATGAAACTAATTTGTTGAATGGTTTACCTCTTTTCATTGATTTAGAATCAATGGGGCTGATCTGTTAACATTCAAAATCTATTTTTGTCCGTGATAAAACTCACAAACGCTAATTGTTTGAGATCTATTAAAAGCAAAATACTCAAGTTTAAAAATTTGGCATCTAAATTTACAATTTCGAGTTTTTTAAGTAGAGTGGGATTGTGCTATGTTTGAGGGGTTTTCCCATTTTTAAGTCTTTGGGGGGAATTCACAAAAGTGGTGATATTGAGACAAAATAAAAGTGGACATAAAAGTGTCAGATTTGCCAACAAATTTACAAACCTCTATCTCCACTTGTGAATTTGTCTTTCAAACAGATCGTTTTCAGATTTTGTCTTTTGCACAAAATTTTATAGACATTTTTTTCTGAATTTGCCTTTAGCCCTTACTACACCTGTCAGTCAGCCATCAAATTGGAATTTTTTGGGGAGGGGGTTTATTTTACCTAGGAAAATGATACATCATTTTTTTCAGGACAACCTGGGCTTTCTTAATCTGCCTACATTTTTTTGTAATTTCAATTCTGTAACAAGATATAAGGGTCTAAATACAAGAATTGCTATTTTGCATAATATAGGAATTTGTATAAGAAATATGTTTTATTAGCTTAGGTCAAGTGTCTAATTGCTGCTAAAACTAAAAAAAATGGCTGGGAGGCTTTACTTAAACTGTAGATAATATATTCACTCAAATTGCTAATGTTGCCTAATTCATTAAGCCAAAACTAGTAAAATAATGCAAGTGTGAATTAAAAACTTTTTACATATAAAATTGTAAAAAATACACTTTTTTTTGTTTAATCAGTTTTTTCTTATTTTGTTAATGAAGCTTTTACACCTATAGGGTTAGACACAAACTGAGTATAAAATGCTAATCCCTATAAATACGATAATAATTCCCCAATAAATTACCTACAAGAGGTGTGAAATGAAAATTGGCTGAACCAAAGCAGAGCAAGTTATGTTAGAATTTATCTGACACACAGGGAAGAGTTACAATGAGTTTTACTCCATTTTTAAAATGTTGGGAGAAAATGTCGTTTAAAATATAATTTTTGCACCATTTATATGTCGTTTGAAAGACTAATTCATAAATGTGTCTGTAAACTGTCTTTCTTTCACTAAAATATGAAAAGTGACAGTTGAGTCGGAATTTAGGCGGATTTCTGTTTGTGAATATGGAGAAAGTATTTTACACCAGTTTACCACCACTTTTACTCCAGGAATGGGCCATCTCCACTTTTGTGAATTCCCCCTTAGAATTTTCAAGATTCAAGGTTTTATAAATAATGCCTTCATTTGAGCTTGGTGAGTTTTCAAATTTGAAAAAAACTAAAACATTTACAAAATGTTTATCAAAATCCCAATTGAGTATTTAAATAAAAAAAATCAAACCAAACTAGAATCCATGATTGGACCGTATTTATTGACTTATATACAACCTTGGTAGATCTGCTGAATTTTCAGATCCAGACTTTTTCCATATAATAAATCTCGGAAAAAAATGTGTTTTGTTTCCACTAAAAATTCAGATTTTATTGTTAAAAAAACTTGAGTTTTTTGGCTTTCAAAAATGTTGACTTTCAAATGAATGGGAATCATTGTTGTTTGACTGTTGGCAGTGATGGGGTAAAGAAAAGGTTACTGGTTGCATGGATCTCATTCCTTGCATCATACATTATGGGGCCCAATTATTAAACCTTTGAATTTTTCTAGTCAAGTTTTTAAAGTGGAAAAACTATTTTTTTTGAGATTTATTATACCCCAAAGCTGCTAAAAATCCGAATCCAAAAATACTCCATCTCAAACCTGTCAAGGTCATGTAGAAGTCAATAGCAGATGTCCCTGAAGTTGTTTCTTGACATCGCGATCTGTGCTGGATAATACAATAAAGTTAGGGTTTTCATATGCTGCGAGAATTCTACGAAGTTACATTTTTGGAGCACCAATCATATGATTCAAATTGACACACAAACTGTTGCAACGTTTTTTCACTGTGACTTTTTCTAGAGGAATTATTAATAAATGAGTTAAATTCGTGGATGGGAGGTTAGGTTAGGTTGACTTAATTTTTTTAAAATAAAAATTAGATGAATACGAGTTTTAGTAAATAAACCCATATGTGTTTTGTATAATATATTGACAATACCTGCTGCATTTGTGTTCTTCGGTAAAATTACTCTCCTGGGATTAAAACAAAACAACTGCATTGTTATTCGTATAGTTTAGTTCTGTGAGCAGGTTTGATTTCTGTTGTAAGAATTTTGACTTGCAAAGAAATTACACTACCAAGATTAATATGGACCTGAAATGGAATATTTTATGTGGTAATCTAAATAATTCTAGTATTAAATTACCAACCTCTCTTAATTGCATTCTTTAATTGAAAAGACCAATTACGTTTTTTAGATGACTGTTCTTCTTTGACATGGTAAAGCTGGATGAAAAACCTTTTTTACAACTCCAGAAAACTGCTCTTTCTCTGACCGGATTATTCATCAGTTCATTAGAAATATTCAGTTATTCTTTAGCTCTGCATTTCCCTCTGCTCATTTTGAAACTACAACTGCAAAATTTTCTCTCTAGACAAATGACTATGAGAATCTCTCTCAACATGATTTCCCGGTACTTAAATGTTCCATGCTGAGTGCTATCAGAGATTTGAAAGACACTGTTAATGCTTGGAGTTAATCGCTTTACTTGTGACTAAAGATCAACCAGAGCGTAAAAACATGATGGCAACAACATTTCTAGTAGCATTGTGTGTGATAACTGATTTGTATTAATGTATCCATGCCTTGGAAACCCAAAGTCAAATATTTGTAACTTCTACCATCTTGTCTTCAGTTGATTTCAGTGGGTCACACCAGGTCAAAATGGTGTAAAACAATGAAATAAATGACATCATGTATGTATATATGAAGCATAACATTTTCCCTCTTTCCTGTATAACTTATCAGTATCATTTTAAATACCCAAATTGGAATGGAATCTAAGTCCAAAAGATTTCTGGATATGCCTTTAGTATGGAAGACAATCTCATAAGGATGAGCCACTCATGTTTTGAGATCATAGAAACAAGCAAAAACCAAAAACTCCAGATGTAGAACCTAATGAAGAACAGAAAGACTGTTAACATAGAGAATTGGCGACAGGAAATTTAAGGGTGAGTATCTTGCTAAAACCAAGATATAAGCAAAGAATCAAACATTGTATAAGACTGACACACTGACACATACAGACAGACACGAGTGAGTCAAGAGTGAGTTTATTGCCATTTCATCCATATACGTTTGTACAGTACACAGTGAAGCGAAACAACATACCAATTAACAAATGCAGTGCAAAATTGCTGACAAATTATCAACTTATAAGGAACAACTTGCATTCAACACAAGAATCCTGAATACTAAAGCACACACACACTCTCTTTTGTACCCTCAAAAGCATCTGTCTTTTTGATCCAAAATATTCTCATTTCTCATGTCTTTGAAGTGTTTACCATATCACAACTAGCTCTTTATAATGGATTATTCCTCTGATTAAGAGGAACGGCATAAGGACACAGATTTATAAATAATCCATTTATTTTAAATCACTATTTACTCCATTTATATATATGTAAAGCATTTTAAACAAATTTATCCCTTGATCTGTCAGTTTCCTTGAGGCTGATAGATCCATTAACATAATTTAGAGGAAACATTGCGATTTATGGCTAATGCTGAAAAATCACCACTTCTAAAGAGTCAGAGGATTTAGTTGGTCTCACATTGCTGTAATTATATGAACACATTCACATATTCCTAAGAGTATTAGTATTGATCTGCTTTTTCGCTGCATTTCATTGAAGTCCATATGTGCATTTTTTCCCCATCCTCCAGCCTACAGAATCTATAATACCGTTGTTAGTGCAGCTGTAGGACTTGTATTCAAAAAAGGTTGGAAAGCCATGCTGCATGCTCTTTTATAAATCTTTTCATGTCATAAAACATGACTGGACTGCACTTTAATTAAATCACAATACCAATAAAGAAAAATAATTGCCTTTGAGAAAATATATCACTTTTTTTTTTATAAGCCCAGAGCAAGGTTTTCATGTCCAACCATCAATTTTTTTTATTTAAGTATTCTGATCCTTTTTTTTGTAACTTATATTTTTATTTGTTTTCTCAAAAGAAAAAAAAAGTACAATCACAGTAAAAGATACACATGCCATAGAATGGATAAAGTGCAAACATACATTTCTGCAATATCAATAAGACATAATGAAAGGAGCACCAAACAATATGTGTTGTGCTTTACTCCCCTCACGTGACTCCTCCCAAACAGCATGTGTCTATTAGGACTAAATTTAAGAGCTTCTCAGCCCAAGTACCAGAGTAAGATTAGTAAAGAACATTCATAACGTAACAGGCACTTTCATGACCATGATGTTCATCAGAAGTAGTGAGTGAAGGCATAAGTGAGAACATTATACACTATTGTTTATAAGTAAGCCAAACAGCAAGGTCAACGCAGTGACCAGGGAACAGTAGTAACAAAATAAAATAAAACTAAACAAAGTAAAAGAAAGTAAAAGAAAATAAAATAAAATAGTAGTCATAAGATAGTAGTCGATAATAATGGTGGCACCATTATTATCAATATCAATGCGGGCACCCTTAGCAACACTATAGTTGGACTGAATCAGTTGAAAGTAGTACCCAGGCTGACCAGACTTTCAGAAAACTGGGAATAGTGTTCTTAATATATGCAATCCTATATTCAAAATCTTTATTACCATCTACTTTCTGATAGATTTCTCGTAGGGAAGGAAGGTTGGGCGTTTTCCATTTAGCTGCAATAGATATTCTAGCTATCGTAAGTACATGATTGAGCAGTTTTTGTTGAGCTGTAGTAAGCCCTAAAACCGGTTTGCCCAGTAAGAATGTAAGAACATCCTTCTGTACGTTCTCATGCGTGAACCGTCTTACAAGGCCTAAGATTTCATCCCAAAACGGTTGGATCAGTACACAGTTCCAAAATATGTGATGAACATCTCCTGGGGCTTCGCCACATCTCCAACATAAATTAGAAACCCCAGGAAATGTTTTGTGCAACCTCACTGGGGTTAAGTACCAATGCATCAGTATTTTATAGATATTCTCCTTCTGCTTGGTACAAGTTACACTACGTTTAGCATTATTCCAGATAGATTCCCAATCTTCCTGGGTAAGTATTCTGATCCTTTATACATTGTAGCTCAGAGTTGAGCTATTGACTACTAAAAAGCAAATACAGGTTTTTTTTTCACTGTTTATATTCTCTGGCTTTGCAGAAAATGAACATTTACACTGTCCCTTTCATTCCTGAAATCTATGTTCTGGTGGCACATGCAACAGATATAGGTTTCTGTTTCTCCTTTAGCTGTATATTCAATTTTAGACTTAGGGGGTTATTTATCAAAGCCGAATTTATCTCATTATTTTCTGCTGCAAACTCTGATCAAATCCGCTCTGGTTTTTTACACTTCTTTATTAAATTTCCCCGGAAATTTGATTTGCGGTAAAAAATCTAATCTTCACGATTTTTTCATCCGATTTTCACGATTTTTAAGATTTTTTCGGAATTTTTACCGAAAACATTGGGGTATTGCACGGAACCCAGCGCACATCAAAAAATCATTGGGACTTCTCCAATTAACTTATATACAACTTTGACAGGTCTGAGATGCCATATTTTCAGATTCAGATTTTTGCATCCTCGAGTTTAAAAAAAAAATCTACATTTTTTCATGATTTTTACATTCGGAGTTTAGTAAATAACCCCCTTAATGTTAATGGACCTATTTTTCATTTGACTGTTCGTGACATACCACTATGGCATACAGCACATTATGGGGGTTATTTACTAAACTCACGAAAAATTTGTGATTTTTTTTCTATAAAGTCTGACTTTTAAATGTTTTTTTTCGGAATTTATTAAACCCTGAGGATGGAAAAGTCAGAATCAGAAAATCTGGCATCTCACACCTGTCAAGGTTGCATTATAAGTTATTGGGAGAAGTCCCAATGATTTTTTGATGTGCGCTGGGTTTTTAGTTTTCTGAGTTTTCGGGTAAAAAATCTGAAAAAAATTTAAAAATTGGATGAAAAATCCGATTTTTTCCAGCATACAAAATTTTTGCGAAAGTGTCTTAATAAATAAGTGCTAAAAAAACAGTGCGGATTTGATTGGAGGTTTTTTTTTCAGAAAATATTGACATAAATTATCCCCCAAATTTCTAGTTTTGTGCCAAATATGCACAATATTTGAAGCCCGTTTATTAAAGGTCTAAATTTAATGATATTAGAGCTTTTTAAAACCACGATTAAACTCTATGGGCCACTTTCATCTAACTTCATCACAGTTCGCTTTAATCTGTCAGGCGTATTTTCACAATACTTCTCATATTTACTGAAAATTGCAAATACACTTTTTGATGAGAAATGTGGTGAATTTTCTCCTGGCAAAATTTTTTTGTGAAAATTTTCCTTATACAATTGTTGTGGGGAAAATTTTCTAGAGAAAAAATTAATTATGGAGAATTAGCTTGGAAGGGGTGATTTAGATACATTCAAAAGTGGCTGCTCCAGCCTGAACCTGGAGAACAGGTTGAAGGAAGGTTGTACCCCATGAAACGTTGATGTTGGTAATGATATAAATCAATAAAGAAGGGGTACTTTCCCCACTGCAGAAATTTGTGTGTGTGGCGATCCGTGAACAAAAAGTTGCTGTTGTAAGGGACCGTGCCGAGTCAACGGAGGACCAGCACCACTACTGAGTAGATTCCGGGTGTGCAGTGTATTTATTACATTACTGTATGATACTCAACACACACACAACTTTATTACTGCAGTGAAAATTGCAGCACAGAGCAACATTATTATATTACAAGCCCCCTCTCTCATCTTTCATCTGTCTTTCAGTAGCTCTACACCAATGTACCTCTCTCATAACACTCTCCAGCTATAATGGATGTGGGTTGGGCGAATTTTTTTGCCTTGTTTCGCCGCGGAAATGACGCCGATAGGTTTGTATGGCGTCGTGCATCAAAAAAAAGACGCGCATCAAAAATATTTTGCCGAGCGACAAATTTTTTTCAACGCTCATAGACTTTAATGGGCGTCAGCGACATTTCGCTGGCGGCAAATTTATGGCAAAATGAAACGGGTCAAATTCACCCATCCCTAAAGGTCCTTTTTTTAATATCTTAATTATATTCTAGTGCGTTACAAACATTGCAGCAGAATTATTTTCATGTTTATATTTAGAAAATAGAAAACAGTGAAATGAGTAATAAATCCCATACATGCCAAATTTCAAACATTTCTATTGATTTTGGAGGGGCACCTTAGTCCAGCTAAACTGGATCCTTGTGCCCTTGTAAGAACATGCACTATAATGACTTATGATTTTCCTCTATTTTTCCTAATGATTGCCCCCCTATTCTTCTACTAAAGTTACAATGAAAATGCTGAGGCACAAAGTACCTGGCTAAATGTGGGTCACATATCCCTTTGGCAGATATTTTGGGTAGAATATTCTGATTATATTCCTAATTTTTTGAAATTACTTTCACAATTTTGATCACCTGACTTTCTTCCATGCTAGTAAACAATTAATTAATGTATTAAAATGCTGCTTAGAATTACATTTGCTTTCTTTCATTATGCATAGTTTTTGGCTGAAGTTCAACTTTTATGTACCCATAAAAAACCATGAGTGTTGCCAGTAACGGAACTAGTAGTTCCCGGGCCCGGCTAAGGCCATGCACCCAGCCCCCTCCTCCAGACGCAATTTGAATGCCGTATTCATTACATCTGGCAGGCCCTGAAGGGGTGCGGGCCCAGGTGCAATTGCACTCCTGGTGGTTCTGCCCCTGAGTGTTTTATTAAATAAGAAATATACATTATACATTAAAATATAATATAAATTAGAAATGTAACATTGAAATGTAATGCTAGTTTCTGTTACAGATGTGATATTTTAATATGTATTTATGTGACTTGAATAATATTCCTTAAAAAAAAATTTAAACATTTACATTATTAAACTATTTCATTAGAGTGTAAGTTCTTCGGGCAGGAATTTTTCTCTTTTTGCTCTTTTATTAGTGCACTTAATCCCACATGTTCTAGGGCTTGTAAATTATTCAGTTTTCATCCTTTAATTATGATTTTCAACACGGTTCCCTTTGGTGAATGACAATAATTTAATTAGTGACATACCTGCATCAATTAATTAACCTCTTTATTTTCGAACTTGGAAAAATTCTTGGAGTTGCATTAGCATTTAATATATCCAAGATTCTGGTAAAAATATTAATCATTATTCATACAATAATGTACTATGAAATATATGCAGAAGCTATTTAAATCCTATCTTATGTTTCCATTAGTTTTTAAAGCTTTTGAAGACTCTCTGTAATTAAGAGCATGCCATTACAGTTTCCTTCCTTGTTTTCTTTCTTTAATCTTTAAAATCAGATGTGATTTAATGTGTTTAGAATCAAGTTATAAAATTGAAAAACCAAATTGAAATCAATTTTGGCATTTTGGAAAATCAGCAAAATGAGCATAATACAGCACAAAATAATTTATGTTATTTAACATTGCACATTGACAACCTTAAGCACTTATACAGGTATGGGACCTGTTATCCTGAATGCTTGGGACCTGTGGCTTTCCGGATAATGGAGCTTTCTGTCATTTGGATCTTCTTAATAATGTAAACCTTAAATAAACCCAACAGGCTGGTTTTGCTTCCAAAAAGGATTAATTATATCTTAGTTTGGATGAAGTACAAGATACTGTTTTATTGTTACAGAGAAAAAGGAAATAATTTTTAAGAATTTGGATGATTTGTAAAATGGAATCTATGGGATATGGCTTCCCCATAATTCAGGGCTTTCTGGATAATGGATTTCCAGATAACGAATCCTATAACTGTACATCATCAAGGTTTTTTTTACACCAGAGTCACAAATGGAATGTTCTCAAATGTTTTCTAAAAGATCTCAATTCCTCATTTTCTTAAAGGCAGCTCACAAAAATAATGATATAGTCTAGTATATTGTGCTGCAAACAAGCACTAAATTATGGTAATAATATAAATCAAAATATATCATATGTGAGCAGTGTTTAATGTCCTGATAAATATTACTAATATGAATATCTGGGCAGTGTTTAATTTCCCAACAAATATTACTGTTGCAGAGAACATCTTGTAATACGTAGACTGCACACAGCCAGGTACACACTCATGGGGGCAGATTTATCAAGGGTCGAAGTGAAAATTTGAATTTCACATTTTCAAAGGTTTTTATGGCCAAACCTGTCAAATTCGACTAGGGAATTGTAAAAATTCAATTCAAGTTTTCTTAAAAATTCAAATATAATTTTCAAAATTTATCATACACTGGCCCTTCTAGAATTTGAATTCGACTATTCGCCACCTTAAACCTGCTGAATTGCTGTTTTAGTCTATGGAGGACGTCTTGGGATCAATTTGGAGTTGTTTCCAGCTCTCCTGATATTTGAGTTTTTTTCAGAGAAAAAATTGAATCAAAATTTCATCGAGTTCGATTCGAGTTTGCGGATTGATATTATTCACCCGAGTTCAAATTTGATTTTTTTTTAAATAAAATTGTAGTTGGTCGAATTTTGAGTTCATTAGAGTTTATGGGAGTTTTAAATAACTCTCAGGAATTGAAATTCGACCCTTTAAAAATCTGCCCCATGGTGTGCTGTAAAAAGCAGTATTAATGACCTGTCATTGCTGCAGTTTATAAGCAATGATTCTCACAAACGAATATGTTATCGTAGGAACACCATTCATTTATGCATTTGTATAGCTTTTTTAAATTGTACATTTATTTGCCTAAAAATAAGTTTGAACATGTTTAATTCCAAATGCATTTCTGTCCATTGCTTGCAGGAAAATCTACCGCATATGGCATTTAATATCTGGGCAGTGTTTAATTTCCCAACAAATATTACTGTTGCAGAGAATATCTTGCCGATACACATCTTTTCCTGACATGGTGTCATGTGCCCCCAAGCAATGTACGTATCTTCCTTACAACTGGAAATCAAATTCCCATCTAGAGAGATTATCCATTTATTGAGACATGGGTATGTGTTGTGTTTGCCTGCCTTGCTAGACAAGATTTTTCATTTCACCAAGGCAGCAACATTAACAAGTGGTTAGTAAATGGAAATAAATATAGGGATGAGATCATATTTGAGAATAATTTAGGCAGGCCTTGTCATTTAATTTAATCTCTTATGTGTCAGAATTAGTTATAACCATACCATTTCCCAGTTTCTGCAGTAATACCAAATAGATTGCATGCTTCTCATTTCGTCACGAATAAAAATGAAAATGCCACATACAAACCAGTATTTCATTTTGGATAACAACATTTAAAGGATAAACTGCTCAAATTGTGTCAAATTACCTGTCATATAAGAGATAAAAGAACATATAGCGTAATACATGTATTGAAAGGTATAAGAATTATAGCATCCAAAAGTCTTATACCTTTTAATAAATTCATTACACTATATGCACTTTTATCTCTTATATGACGGATTTGGCATATTATTGAGGAACTGAATTAAGTCCCTGCTTAATGGAAGTGTTTGTCTGAGCCTTGATATAGTGGGCTCACCAGCGGAGGTGGATCACTATTGAATTGCACAAGGCACTTTTTTTCCTGTCACTTTAAATATTTTAATGTATCATTAGCATTCTTGGCATGTGTGATTTCCCTTACACACAATATACTACAGTATTATATTTTTCTTGTAGCTTGTCTACTATTACAGACAGACAGTTTGGATCCCGGACAGAGAAGAAAAGGAAGCTGCAGCTGTTCATTGTGAAAAATTAAACACAACAGAGGACCATGTTATATGCTGAATTCACTTTTTCCTTTGCATTTATTTTTAGATGGACATCTTCTTATAAAGTAAGTTTGATAGCTTGCTGGCAAAAAAGAGGCAGGGAGCCATGAGTACAGCTCTCCCACACTAGAGCACTCAAGAACATCAAGTTGCACTGGTTAGTCTTAGTGGTAAAGCTATGGGATCTGTTATCTGGAAACCTGTTATCCAGAAAGCTCAGAAATATGTAAAGGCCCTCTTCTATTCTAATAGGATATTCTATGCTATTGGGTTTATTTAATATTTAAATTCATTTTAAGCAGACTTATCGGCCCATTTATTAAACCCAGAATTTATCTGGTTGAGGTCTTAAATGGGAAAACTCAAATTTTTCGTGGAGGAAAAAAACTTGAATTTTTAGAGATTTAATATACCCCAAAACTGCTAAAAATCCCAAATCTGAAAATTCTCCATCTCAACCCTGCCGAGGTCATGTAAAAGTCAATGGCAAATGTCCCCAAAGTTGTTTCTTGATTTGTAATCTGCATTTGATAATCCGATAAAGTCGAGTATCAATCGTAGCATTTGAACTGGTGCTCGATTTTGTCCCAATGTTTTTCAAGAAAATATTTTGATAAATGAGTTAGGTCGATTTTGTTTTTATAAAAAAATTTGATTAATTTGAGTTTTAGTAAATAACTCCCTCCAAATTACAGAAAGATCCCTTATCCAGAAAACCCCAGGACCCGAGCATTCTGGATAATACTGTAGGTCCCATACAGTACCTGTACTGCCATTTGAAAGTATTTTTGAAAGTAAATCTAATGTTGTTATGAGACCAGGTATAACCATAGGGCTGCAACTTGACTAGTGTTAACATTAACACCTCTAATCATTTCTTTCTGTTAAACTGCTCCTTGAAAATTGCAAAAGGGAGGAACTCCACAGTGCAGCTCGAGCCATGCGCAGAATCGTATGCGTTGTGTCGGATGTTCTGAAGATACATGAAGTGAAGGAGAAATCGCAGGTAAGAACTACATTTGCCCGACAGTTGGATAAATGTAGTTCTTACCTGCGGTTTCTCCTTCACTACCTTTATCTTCAGAACATCCGACATGTCGCATGCGTTTCATTTAGTGATGGGCGAATTTATTCGGCAGGGTGAATCCGCATAGAATTCGCGTGATTCACCACCGGTGAATAAATTCGCGAAACCGCCGCAAAAATTCGCCAGCAAAAATGGATGCCGGCACCATTTCGTGAATTTTTCGCCGTTTCACGAATTTCACAGGAAATTCGCAAATTTTTTGGCGAAGCGAAACATCCCATATTCGCCCATCACTAGTTTATGCTCTTAGTATTGTTTTTATTTGAGGCTTCTGTTAATCTTTATTTGACCTTTTTACTGAGTTTGGTGACATTTCTTCATAGTTTCAGGCAGGTTGATGGGAAAATAAAAGGGAATGGAAATTGTGGGTGGGAGGAAAGACTGTCAGAGGACAATCCATTGGTATGTGCGAATGTGTCACATTTCTATAACCTGAAAGTCTATAAAAATGTCATCAGCTACATACTAAAAGTTTTGGCCTACCATTTGTACTGGCTGTATCCATGCACTGAAATTTACATATTCGGGGAAAAAAAATCACATCAATATTGATGGACCAGTACATAACTGCCCCAGTGCAGGTAAATTATCATTTCAAAACTAATTTTTGCCTTGGAATATAAATATATTTGTAAAGGGCTAGGGAAAAAAACTTAGAAAAAAAATGCTAATTCATAATTAGTTACTGTTCTGTCCTCCCTATATGTGATATAGATTGACAAGCAGATAAACTGCTGCCTTCATTAATTTGACAGATTTGTAAGCTTCGGCTTTATTAGCAAGGGGAAGGTGTGAAACTGGGGAGAAAAAAATGTGTTATTACTGATTTGTACATTGTATAGCATATCTTCATTATATATGTGTATGAACAAACTACTGGATAGGTGCACTCAGAAAACAATGTAAATGCCTAGGTGCTGAAACATATATCAAAATCTTTGGAGCAAAGAAATCCGCACTCATAGGTCTTTTGTGAAGAAAAAAATGGGTTTAATCAACATTTCGGCTCTTAGACTCGAGCCCTTCCTGATGACGGCTCGAGTCTAAGAGCTGAAACGTTGAATAAACCCATTTTTTTCTTCACAAAAGACCTATGAGTGCGGATTTCTTTGCCCTATATATATATATATATATATATATATATATATATATATATATATATATATATATATATATATATATATATATATATATATATATATATATGTATACACTTTGAGAAAGGCTAGAGTGCTAGCCAAAACGTCAGCTTCTGTTTGTTAAATAAAAACACTTTTATTGGACTAATAAGACCTGAGTCTTTGGTTCTAGCTTTGGTTCTGGATATACATATATATATATATATATATATATATATATATATATATATATATATATATATATATATATATATATATATATATATATATATATATATATATATATATATATATATATAAAAACAACAATGTCCGCACTCTCAGGTCTTAAAAAGTGAAAAGTTTATTTATTGAAAAGAACTAACATTTTAACATCTCTAGCCTTTATCAAAGTGATAAGAGAAAAAAATTAGTGCTTACTGATTTGTACATTGTATAGCATATCTTCATTATATATATATATATATATACACACATACATACATATATATATACATATATATATATATATATATATATACATATATATATATTTATATATACATATATATATATATATATATACACATATATATACTGTATATATATATATATACTGTATATATATATATATATATATATTTATATTATACATATATATATACATATATATATATATATATATATATATATATATATATATATATATATATATATATATATATATATATATATTGTAAGATATGTGTGTCGAAAGGGCACAATATAGTGTGTATATTACCAGCATTAAGCTGGTGAAATGTAAACTCCAGGGAAATGTTCATTTCTGCAGCAAACATTGCTGTAATTCGGTACCATTTTAGGAAAAGATGGATTATGGGTCCCTGGAGTGAATAGAAGAGAGCAGGGTGGGCTTCCATTCCATAAGGGTTTGCAGCTGCCAAGCTAAAGGCAGATGAGTAATTAGCTACAGGTGAGCTGTAGTTAAAAGGAGGTGTGGAGCAACACCTCAGAGCTTCCCCTAGAGACCTCCTTTAGCAGAGGAGGGTGAGGGGCCACGTGAAGAATGCTTGTGAGCACCTGGGAAAGAGTGTGATTCCCCCGAGTTGGAGAGAGCTCCAAAGGACTGGTGAGGAAAAAAGAAAACCCCTCCCAAAAGACAAGTGTATTGAGTGTGCCCCAGAGAGGATTCTGGGATTTGTATCTGCTAAAAGCCAGTGAGGGCTAAACAAAACATGAGTTAATGTGTACACCAGTAAGGGTGTAGATTGGGACTGTTCATGCTTATGCGAAGAGTATGTTATTCCCTATTTGAATCCAGTGGGCTGAAGATTTCTGTTTGCGCCAAAGAAAAGCCAGCAAAGTAATGCCTTATCCTTTAAACAAAACCGGGATGTTAAATGTATATTGCAATACATTTAAGCTGGCCAACTACGTCAAAGTCATCCCATATCTGGCCAGTCCTACGCTTAATTTTCATCTGATTCATTAAGAATTCTATTGCTTCATTATACATTTTAAAAAGGGACTAAGTTTTACCTGCAACTGACTAGCTGCTTTCAAAGTAAACCTCCATACTTGGCTGCCCTTTTATTAGACACCAGTGGGATCACCTGACTATAGTTGGGAAGGGTGGGAGCTACAACATGGAGCTGGTCACTGCTCCTGTATAACTATAACAAACAAGGGAAAGTTGTGCTCACCACTAATTTTTAAAAACATTAAGCAGGGGTGCAATGAGGGTGTGACCACAAAATTCACATAGACAAATACAAAAAACCCATTATATATTGCAATATATGGACAAACAATCCCTGTTTTGTTTAAAGCATAAGGCATTTTTTAGTAGCTTAAGGCACAAAATGTTTCAATGTCCTTAATATATTGATAATGGGTTGAGTGCAGAGGATCTCATATATGTACTTTAACTTCACAAGGCGTAAAGTTAAAGTACAATGGACGTATATATTTTTCGAGAACTACATTACACTACACAAGGCCAGGGAACCTTAATAAAATAAAATAGAATCTACTCTATTGCACTTCCCCTGGTCTGAGGTGGGGAAGGCAAGTCTGGCGCAAGAGGGTAACGTTCAGTAAAATCCGCATCTCCGTGAATTTGTGTAGTTATGTCTATTCACCAGAGCGAAAATTCGCCTAGCGTTAGAGTGCGAAGTAGCGCTAGAGTCTATCTCCTTCGCTAGTGAATTTTCGCCAGCGTTAGTCAGTTCGCCCTTTAGTAAATTTGCCCCTAGGTTCTCTAGCTATGAACATACTAAAGATGGTGGTTATACTAATCATTTCCTTGACTGAAACTTGGTCACATGGTAAAATATTTTATTCCTCTTTATGTAATTCTATACTGTATCTGCAGCTAAGTGGAAATTATTTTGGTACTTCATATGGTTATTATGTTGTACTTGTTATGGCCTTGAAATCAAAAAATCCAATAGAACATACTGGGAATTATTTATCAGTATTGGATCTTGATCAAATGAGTGCAGCAATTGTTGTGACATGTGAAGTCTGCAGGGCCTAATTATAGGGCTAAGCATTCAGCACATGAGTAGATGAGTAGATGAATGTATGGCTCTGAATCCTAAAGCTGCATCTCCTAGTAAACTGGCAGTTCTGAATGCATAGTTGGCTACAAAGACATAAAGGAGTCATTTCCATGTATCTTCCTGTGATTCCTTGAATGATGAACACATTCTGTTGTGAAAAGGTTCCACTGCATTTATTCTAAAGTTGAAGGGCTTTTTGGTTCCTTAGCCCATGTAAGATAGTGTGTGTCAAAAGGGCACGATATTGGGAAGTAAGGCTGCTTAATTTTGTTCCGGCTTAGAAAAAGATGAATTATGGGTCCCTGGAGTGAATGGAAGAGAGCAGGGTGGGCTTCCATTCCTTGCTCCATGTAAGGTTTTGCAGCTGCCTAATTAGTTTGCTAATTAATTTGTAGTTAAAAGGAGGTGTGGAGCTACACCTCAGAGCTCTTACCCCTGGATACCTCCTGGAGCTGGAGGAGGGTGAGGGGCCGTGGACACCTCCAAGTGCAGAAAGGGGGGGCAGGCAATTTTTATAATCTGGCCAAAGACTTGAGCTGCCTTCACAGTGCTCCAGTTTGGTATTTGGAGGAGGATTCAGTGTTTAGCTACATATATAATATATGGATTCAGTTCATCCCTGTAGTATAAGAGTAGACATAGTGCAAAAACAGACTGTTAAAGTCCTTGATCTTCTCGTGCACTGGGGTGCACTTTGAAAAATGTTTCTTCGTTTGAGATCTATTTTACCACAAACCATTGTTTACATTGGTTTTGAAACCATTTAAACTATGATCAAAAACTTTTTTAATTAAGTTTCAAGAGTAGTTCCTCAAACCTTTAAGGCGCATGTACCTTTGGAGGTATTAATCTATAGAAACCGGGTCTTTCATTATAAATATTGCTCGCATTCCTTAAAAAATGCAATTAAAAGAAAATCAAAATTTGATGCCAGAAAAGAAGGGTCTTGTCATCTAGTGTGTCCTTTAAAGGAACAGTAACACCAAAAAATGAAAGTGATTTAAAGTAATGGAAATATCATGTAGTGTTGCCCTGCACTGGTAAAACTGATGTGTTTGCTTCAGAAACACTACTATAGTTCATATAAACAAGCTGCTGTGTAGCAATGGCAGAAATTGAAAAAGGCTATATGGTACAGGTTAAATAGTGGATAGCAGATAACATTATGTTCTACAGAGCTTATCTGCTGTGTAACCTGAGCCTTTTATCCTTTGAATGGCTGCCCCCATTGCTACACATCAGCTTATTTATATACTATATAACTATAGTAGTGTTTATGAAGCAAACAAAGCAGTTTTACCAGTGCAGGGCAACATTTTTATTACTATAAAACACTTCTTTTATTTTATATGATTCCTTTAAATGAACAATTTAGGTTTTGCTTTAGTTTCTTCTAAGAATTGCTTTAGAAATGTGAAATGTTTTGTTAATCTTTCAAGAAAGAAAAATCGGGCTTGCCTTAATTTCAGAAATAAAAACAAAAATAGCAAATAAGAAAAATATATTGGATAATCAATCAACAAATTATGCCATTAAAATAATATATAAAATTACTATATTTGAACAGTTTGTGTTTTTCTCACGGACTCAAGCCGCCATGAATATTGTTGATTTATTTTCCCTGTTGAAATTTAATTTTCATTGAATAGGTTATGATTTTTAACTCTCTTTTAGTAGAATTAGTAATTACCCACACTCTCTGTCTATGTGGAAGAGTATTATATAGTGACAATCTAACATTTAGGGGGTGATTAAGTCAATGTTTTAGAGTCACTCTGTTGAAAGGTACTGTACTTTAAAGGGGCTAAAGTGTAGACATCTGTTCTTATTAATGAGTTTTGGCAATTAGTTTCATAAAATCAAGCATGCAGCCTTGCAAATGCCTTAGACAAATATTTGCAGTCGAATGACGCGTTCAATGACTTTCACTGTGGCACTTTCATTGTATGCCTCGTTCCTCAAATTTATGCCCTGCTTAACCAATGCAACAGCCCAATCATGAAGCTAACACAACTGGACCATTTTGTTGGTACTCGGTTGTAACACTTCAGCACAAGAATTTATGTGAGCTTCATAAACTGGGTTTCTTTGGCCAGGTAACTTCTCTGGACCAGTGTACCTTTTAGGAAACAAAATTCAACAGCCCAGGGGCAAAACTAAAGTAGTGCTGCCATTTTACACTTTCCTAGGCATCCTTTGGGCAGACTTATACCAACAAATGTACAGTGGAATAAAATCTGAAAACTTTACTGCACATGTGCAAGTCTATGCCTAAAGATAGATGCCTCGGCTCAGTAAGATGGCAGAATGGTCTGTATTTGTTTATTTTACAGGGTCAGTGCATCTTAGCCATTGCATTCACTGGCTGGTGCATATTAGAACTTTCACATTATAATTTGGGGGTTTCGGTTTCATCATGACAGAACACTGGTCCCTTTATTGACGCTCTTTTGCATTTAAAAAATATATGCTGGTTTGCAAGCTACAGCAAGGGAGGATAAGCCTAAGAGATTAATGCTTTGATCAGAAGTCACATTTCCTGACCAATGCAACCATGCAGGGAGGTGTCCGTTTATGAAAAGTATGACCGGAGGTAAATATGTGGTCCAACCATATAGGGTTACCTTAATGTGGCATGGTATCTTGGCAATTGTATCACTATAACTAAAAACCACTTGCATAGATACTATATTATTAATAAAATAGGGAGCCAGTAAATGTACATTGAAAAAAACCACCCTTTTGCATGGCAATGCCCCCTGTGCACAAAGCAAGATCCAAATGGTTTGTTGAGTCTAGTGATGGAGAATAATGCTGGTCTGCACAAAGCCCAGGCATATATCTTATCCCAAAGACCTATTGGTCCATAATCTGGTTGAAAGGCTCTCCTGAAGCATGCAGAATCACTTTGGGTAGAAATTGCACTTGGAATGATCCAAAAGTTGAACTAAAGTTCTCCCAAACTGTATGTGGCTCTATTTTTATATGGTGTACAGTGTATTGTTTAAAGTGTACCGTATATTATATAACGATGTATAACCAACTTTGAGTATCGACCAGCTTTAACAGTTAAATGTGAGGGAGATGCGATTGGCCACGAAGGCGAGGGGAGTTCCCCACCACAATCCAGCTCCCCAATGAAACTTGCATGATAGAGATAGACGTAACACGCACAGAACAGGAAGTGAGCGCAGTGGAACACACGAAATGGAACGCGGAAGTGCGAATAGCCACTAGGACGAACGACCGGAAATAGCTTAAATAGGGTAATGTACTTTGTAAAAATTAAGCCTCTGATGAAGCTGTGAGTAACAGCGAAACGCGTTGGGCGACTGAAAATTCTTATCAGTTCAGTACGAGTGCCACAAGGAGGTCTAAATCCAGCTGGAAATCACCATCCTTTGGGACTTTTGAAAAATCACAACAAATTGGACTGAATGCGATTTTATTGAGAACAAAGTGTGAGTGTATTTATTGTTTTTAAATTTTTCTAAAATAAAACGTTATTATACTATTTCCGGTTTTTCTATCCCTCCCCTGGAACCCATGGAGGATGCGAGGTTAAATTAAGATCGCTCAGGAGGAGTTAATGAACACGCTTGACCACGAGAGTGGTTTGTAAGTAGGCAATTCTTCCAAACGGTGGAGGTGTGGTTTTAAACTGTATTGATCCATCGCTGCACTGAAGAAAATTGCTATCGCTTTTACTGTGCACCCCCCCAATACCTGTTCCCTTTAACCAGTTACATATAAGAGAAATTGGAGCACTTACTGACTAAAGCTAAACTAAAAAAAGGGGAGCACTTATAGAATAAGTAAACTAAAAGCACATGGTGACACTTACCATCTACATTGAACGTATTACGCTATGGGAGTTCCTTATTTCTGTTGCCACAGGCGCTGATCCCTTGTGCATATTTTCCTGGAAGTATACACTTTTATTTGGATTCTTTTTCTCTACAGCTGAGAGACTGTAAGGTGATCGGCAAGAAACAACCTAAGGGACTGACATTTTTTATTAATTGTATATTTAAACAATTGATTTGTTATTGTGATATATTCCCCTGAAGCGTGGCTGTGAAAGTAGCAAAGTGGAAACCAACTCCATATTGATCCATATGGTTTTGTAATGAAATGTTCCAGTATATAGGTGTAGTGGTCTGCAGACATTTGCCCATGTACAACATAATAGTATAACTGTCTGCCGCAGCACTTAATAAACCAAAAGCCTTACACCTTACGCAAACACAGCACTAACTTTTCCACATGGGTATCCCTGCTGTCTGTGAACTAGAAGGTAATGGAGCCTTCCATCCAGGGCCGGCCAAGACAACCGAGCGCCCTAGGTAACCCGGCTGGCCACCACTCCACCACACTGCGTCATAACAGCAGGGAGGGGAGGGGAAAGCAGCGGAGGGAAGGGGAGAGTGACAGAGGGGAGGGAAGCGAGAGCAGTAGATGGAGTACAACAACCCACACTAGGGGTAGGCAGAAGACCATTTAACAGGTACTTGCTCAGTGCCCCCCCAATGTTGCGCCCTAGGCAGGTGCCTCTACTGTGTACCCCTAGTTCCGGCCCTGCATCCATCTATTAGAATTCTAAATGCCCAGAATTAGCTCAGGTGCAAACACCTCTCTGCTAAAGTTGTTGGGTAGTCAGATATCTGGAATCAAACAGCTCCAGAAACAGAAACAGATTGTCCATGTTCTAATACAATGCAGGTACACAGTGCAATGGTCTATATAAATACAGTATTGCATTAATCCAGGTACACGTTGTTCAACAACCTTGGAAATACTTTTTACTGTGCTTCTGCTTCTCCCTCAAACCTACCAAAGGTAAGCCATGACAAAAAAACACAATGTGACTGCATAATTGCACATGGTTATCATGTTAAACATTAAATGCTTTTCCCGTGCTTGATATTTCTCTGACAACAAAGCTTAAACATTTCTCAGGAGTGTAGGTACAGCAAAAAGTATATAATGAACTTGCATTGAATATTTGAGTCTCAAGATCTCTTTGCTCCTTTCTTTGTCATTGAAATTATAGTCCTAATACAAAACTGCTGAAGGGCATATAATATTCTATTCTCTCTGGACTCATTAAGCACCAAGACAAAATTCCCTAATGATAACAAAGATTGCTTTTGCTTAAATTTGTGAGGCATTTACTCATGTATAAAATATTTCTCTGCCATGAAAAATAATTAACAGCTGTATTATAATTGTTATTATTTTATAAATTCAGCTGAACATTTCTCTATGACATATACAATGACTGCAAATGATTGTTTTGGATATTCTTAATAAATATATACCATACACAAGTATTCTTACAGCAAAAAGATTAGGGTCCCACAGTCGCTGTTGAAAACAAATAATACATTGTATTTTTCTTAGATGTTTCCATTTTGATTTTTAACTTTTCCACATTAACAATGACCCGAAGGCTATGCTGTAATTATGTACTCAAAATAAAACTTTGCTTTTTAGCATGCAAAATTCATACACATTAAAGGGATACTGTCATGGGAAAACATGTTTTTTCAAAACGCATCAGTTAATGGTGCTACTCCAGCAGAATTCTGCACTGAAATCCAATTCTCAAAAGAGCAAACAGATTTTTTTATATTCAATTTTGAAATCTGACATGGGGCTAGACATTTTGTCAATTTCCCAGCAATAACAAATTAGGGCTGATTTATCAAACGTCGATTGTTAGTTTTTTTACCTCGAATGACCTCGAAATTGGAAGAGTATCTTATTTAAGAAAAAACTTGAACATCTAAAACTTGAACAAATGAGAACTTGAATCAATTTAACTTGAAGTTTTTTCTCTGAAAAGTCTTCTCAGGAAGGCTATTAACATCTTTAAATGGGTTACTGGGCCTCTGCCATTGACTTCTACATTAACTCTGCAGGTTTTAGGTGTTGGAATAGTCTAATTTGAGTTGTTCCCAGGGTTAAGGTATGATGAATCTCGAATTCGAGTTTGGATTATTTCCAACTTGAATTTGTGAGTTTTGAACAAAAATCCAACTCGAAAATTCTTTATAAATTTGCCCCTAGATGTGTAGCCTTACAGAGAATTTGTTTTTTGAAGGGGTCAGTGACCCTCATTTTAGGGTAGATGTAGATTAAAGCGAGTGCAGGGTGTTTATATAAATATTTTATTATAATTACTAATTTACTACCCTAGAATGTGAACCCTCTTTTTATTCCTCTTCTTTATAGTTTTCCATCCATTCATTCATTTGGGATTCCATCTCTGGCATGCGTTTGGTGTCTGAGTCGATATTTTCTGGGTGCGCTTCTAATCTGATTCTTTGTTCCTTTACCTCTGCCTGTCCACCGCTGTATCGCTACCTAAACTGACTATTCTTCCATCCTGACTCTGTACTGCACTGACTGATTGGTTTTGACCCAGGCCTGTTTATTTGACTATTCTTAGCTTTCTCCGTTACTCCAGTCAGAAGTTCTAGTTCCCTAGCCTGCTTCTCCCGATGTGAAAGCCCCACCTCAGATCCCACCCATTCCACACCACAGTAAAAAGGCCACACAGACAGGACTAAAAACGGACCCCACCCCCACAAACACAAGTTGCAAAAAGCCCTTGGTGGCCGGGACCCCATTATAAGTTAAAAAAAAGAAAAACATTGGCACCAGGGCCCCCATAAAAGTTTTTTAAAAAACATTGGTGGCCATGCCCCTCCCTCTTATAAATTAAAAAGAAACATTGGTGGTCAGGGGCCACATGAAATATTTAAAATAAACATTGGTGGCCACCACGGGCCTATATAGTATTAAAACAATACGTTGGTGGCCAGGGGTTTAATAAAAAAAAAACACATTGGTGTTCAGTAGAACTTAATTTAGGCTTTGGATCTTTTCGGGGTTCCGCTCCTTTCGTGGCTTCAGGTCTTTTCACAGCTTCAGGACTTCAACTTCGGGTCTTTTCGCGGTTTCAGCTCAGTTTGCAGATTCAGTTCAGATCGTGGCCTCGGGTCTTCAGTGCTTCTGGTCTTCACCAATTCGGGTCTTTTCCCTTCGGGACTTCAGATCTTCGGGACTTCGGCTCTTCACGACTTAGGCAGTTCAGTACTTTCAAGTGGGACCTGGCTAATTCGAAAAGTGTAGCACAGCCGGGCCCACCTTTAAGTCTGAACCAGTTACAAATGTACCCCCTGTGCCTCCCTGATGGTGGCCCTGCACACAATCATATATGGACATTTATGTCGAGATATGACTTTAACTAAGGGATATGACACCTAGAAAAACAACACAGCTAAGGACAATCTACATCTTAAAAGACACTTTCCTTAGGTTGACTTCACCTCACAACAAGGTGCTGACTGTACTACTCTGCTTCCTTGACTATAGCTTAAGTGCTCACCCTTGGGGGCTTATCAATATCTTGGGCTGAAATATTGTATTATCTTTACAGGTCACAATTCCTATTTGTAGTCTATTTATATGTACTTGCATCTTGTCAAATTCCTAATTTGCACTGTTGTGTTAACCTTACCCTATTCTGTCTTGGTCTAGTTCAAACTATGCGACCTGACTGAATCCAGACCCCTGGACTATTTACAACCCACCCTAATTACTTTTATTATCTCTACATGCTATATCTGTCTATCTGTAACTTTCTAATGTATTGCCCATAAACTCTTTTTCTAACAGTGTATATATAATGTACCTTTTCAGCTTTCATTTGTATTCGGCCTGACGAAGAGGCATGTGTGCTCCGAAAGCTTACAATTGTTACTTATTCAGTTAGCCAATAAAAGGTATCACCAAACTTTACTTTTTATGGATTTTTTAAATGGCTAACATAGTACAACATATCCACATATCAAAAAGTATAGAGAAAATAAATATGATTCGTGGAAAAAAGGAAATCCCAAAGTTAAAATATAGGCCAACGGTGTTTCATTTTGCCAACAAAGATATGTGCTCAGGATACCAACTCAACCAAGGATAATGCAAACATTGCAAAGCTGAACTTATATACAGTATATATATATATTTTGTATATATCAGACCTTGAGAAAGTGACAGTTCTAGGGTTTTGTTGTTGTGGTAACAGGTGCTGCTATCGCTTGAAAATGATTTTATTATTGTTGCAAGCTCTGGCACGATCACATTAACACCATTGTAAATAGCATCAAATTTACCAAACAAAGAGTCATTTGAAAAGCATTTTCCTTGTATGTTGTTCAAAGGTGTATTCTTAAAGCTCATATTTTGCTATATTTCTGCAAAGACTGCCCAATTATCATGTCATAATAGCTTACTTTTGAAAACAATTAATTGAAGTCTGCATTTCTATTAATGTTTATTCATAGGTTTCATAAAAAAGGCAACTTTAGTGCTGGAAAACTTTCTTGAACATAAAAACTCCACTTGGTTTTGTTTGCATGACATTAAACTGTTGTAGCGATTAGCTACAAATTAGCTGAATTGCTTTATCTCCTGATGATATTCTTCATATTATAAATGAATAATTAAAGATCTAACTACGCTTTTTTTTTTATAACTCAATGAAAAAGCTTTAAGCATTCTGTTATCTTCTCTCTGCCACTCTAACAGCTGTAGTCAGCAGTGAAGTAGATGTAAATAGGCTCTTCAGAAAAAACATCATTTTTCATGCCTGCTGTTACCTGCTGTGGTGGGAGGGAAGGGAGAAGTAATTACACCCCAACTTATGGTGCAACCCTGAAGAATGGGATACAGAGAGTTTCAAAGGAATTGCTTCTACGAAGCCTGGCGCTTGACACAAACAGTGATGGGTGCTTTTTAATTTGGGAAATACCAGAGGAGTAGGAAGGAAGGTGCCCTCTAGAAATGGTATAAAAAGATAGGCCATAAGAGTAAAAAGATATTCTGGAGATCCCTACTCCCTAAAGTCAATTGTGTTTACATGGGTATACGGGAGGGGGGTTGTCTGGTCATTTAAAGGGGTTGTTCATCTTTGAGTTAACTTTTAGTATGATGTAGAGAGTGATATTCGGAGACAATTTGCAATTGGTTTTCATTTTTTATTATTTGGGGTTTTTGGGTTATTTGGCTTTTTATTCAGCCGCTCTTCAATTTTCATTATAAGCAATTTGGCAGCTAGGGTCCAAACTTCCCTAGAAACCATGTATTGATTTGTATAAGGGGCTGGAATATGAATAGGAGGGGACCTTACTACAAAGATGAGCACTAAAAGGTAGAAGTATTAATAAGTATGTAGCCTTACAGAGCATTTGCTTTTAAGATGCGGTCAGTAACGCCCATCAGAAAGCTGGAAAGAGTCAGAAGAAAAAGGCAAACAATTATAAAACTATAAAAAAATAAATAATGAAAACCACTGGAAAAGTTGCTTAGAATTGGTCATTCTATTACATACTAAAAGTTTACTTTAAGGTGAATCACCCCTTTAAGACAAGTAGGGCTATATTAACCCTTTGTTCAATATGAGTTCAGTGAATGGGGCTTGTGCTGAACATACTTTTTGCCTATTTGCATTTTAAAGGAAAAGGAAAGGTTAAATCCATTAGGGTGCCAAGGTGTTAGGCACCGTCTAGTTATTACAGTGACTTATCTGTTACATCAGGATGGTGTTTGTCTTCTTAAAAAGTTAACCAGCACAGGCTACTGCTTTCAGAGCACCTCAGTGTCATCCATTTTCTTCTCATAGGAATCCCTCTGGTAGAATGTATGTAAGGTACAGAAATCTTTGGAAATGCTGTACTGTGAATGCATCTCCTCTATCTAAGGAGGATGCTCTTTAAACAGTACACCAAACTGGAGCATTTTTTGAAAACAAGAAGCCCCGAGTAACAGGAAAGTAACTGGAATCATTGTGGGGTGCCTCACAACTTTCCACCCCCCGGTGATTTTATTTTCCCTTTTCTTTTAAAAACCAAGGTACAGTATCACTGAGAGCAATAGATATATTTTGGGTGTAAGCCTTTCAAGAGGATTATCAATATATTTGTTTTTATGTGCGACCATTTTTTCTCTCTCCAAATGCATTAATCAATGGATGTTTTTTCTTATGGTGACTTTTTCTCCAAATACATTAAAGTCTATGGTAGTGATGGCTGAATAAATTCGTCAATTTTCAGATATTGACAGCACCAGCCATGGATTCCTTTGCTTAAAATGCCTTTATTGACACATGGGTTCAGACCCCAATACACTTGTGCCAAGTGTATTGGGGTCTGAACTAGGGATGTCGCGGACTGTTCGCCGGCGAACTTGTTCGCGCGAACATCGGGTGTTCGCGCTCGCCGAATGTTCGCGAACGTCGCGCGACGTTCGCCATTTTGGGTTCGCCTTACCTGGCGCTTTTTTTTGCCCTCTCACCCCAGACCAGCAGATACATGGCAGCCAATCAGGAAGCTCTCCCTCCTGGACCACCCCCACACCCCCTGGACCACTCCCCTTCCATATATAAACTGAAGCCCTGCAGCGTTTTTTCATTCTGCCTGTGTGTGCTTGGAAGAGCTAGTGTAGGGAGAGAGCTGTTACTGATTTCACTGATTTGAGGGACAGTTGATAGTAAGTTTGCTGGCTAGTAATCTACTTGATACTGCTCTGTATTGGAGGGACAGAAGTCTGCAGGGATTTGAGGGACATTTTAGGTTAGTTAGCTTTGCTGGCTAGTAATCTACCTTCTACTGCAGTGCTCTGTATGTAGCTGCCTGCTGTGGGCACTGATCTCTTCTGATCTCATCTGCTGACTGCTGTAATAACCCAATAGTCCTTGTAAGGACTGCTTTTATTTTCTTTTTTCTTTTTTTACTTTGCTAGTTGCTACTATAAGAGCCCAGTGCTATTAGTCTAGCAGTGTTGGGGAGTGGGACTGGTGTGCTACTGTGCTGCTCCTAGTAGTTCAGCAGCACCAACCCGAGAATTTTTTTTTTTTTTAATATACATATAATTTTTTTTTTATTTTACTTATCTTACTGTTCTTTAACGTGTACAGTGCTGTTTGCTGTTCTTCATAGTAGTGCACCAATAGTAGTGCACTTGCAGGCATTATTTGCCCAGTGTGTTCTTCAAACAACGGCCATCTAGCTGTGTGAGCTTTTTCCGTATACGTTGACCTTGCAGGCATTGTTTCAATTTGTTTGCCCAGTGTGTTCTTCATTTTCAAACAACGGCCATCTAGCTGTGTGAGCTTTTTCACATTCTGTCTAAATATCAATAATAATACCGTCTCCAGAAACACCGCCTGAGTGACGTTTTTCAAGCAGCAATAATATATTCCGTATCCACTGCTGTAGTAGTGTATACGTTGACCTTGTAGGCATTGTTTGCCCAGTGTGTTCTTCATTTTCAAACAACGGCCATCTAGCTGTGTGAGCTTTTTCACATTCTGTCTAAATATCAATAATAATACCGTCTCCAGAAACACCACCTGAGTGACGTAGTGTGATTTCTGCCCTTTACAGCACAAAACGCAGCGCTGTGTCAACAATGGATTTTTTAGAAACATATTTGCCCTTGATCCCCCTCTGGCATGCCACTGTCCAGGTCGTTGCACCATTTAAACAACTTTAAAATCATTTTTCTGGCCAGAAATGTCTTTTCTAGCATTTAAAATTCGCCTTCCCATTGAAGTCTATGGGGTTCGCGAACCGTTCGCATTTTTGACGCAAGTTCGCGAATATGTTCGCGAACTTTTTTTCCGACGTTCGCTACATCCCTAGTCTGAACCCATGTCTCAATAAAGTCATTGTAAGCAAAGGAATCCATGGCTGGTGCTGTCAATATCTGAAAATTGTGAGTGAACGGATACATGGTGGAAACCGTTGTACGTGCATCAGGCCCTAAGAATTGGGAGGCTACAGGTGCTGACTAAGAAACCCAATTGAATAAATTCGTCAGACACAAATTCTGGGCGAAAAATCTGGCGCGTCAAAAAACCCGATGTGTCCAAAAAAAATGACGCGCGTCAAAATTATTATTAGGACACCCATTGACTTTAATGCATTTTGAGCAAATAGTTGTGTATAGAAAAATTTTCGCTCACGTCAAGATTATTTTGACGCCCATTGCAATTCACGATTTTTTTGTAGAGATTCGGCCATCACTAGTCAGTGGCTGTTTTTTCTTATGGCAACTTTTTTCTCCTAATGCGTTCAAGTCAATGGGCATTTTTTCTTATGAGCGTTTTTTCTCTGCGAATGTTTGTGCCACGAATCTTCACTGCAGTCTCTCTAAAAAAATTTTTGCACATGGCAAAATTCAGAATTTTGGTCGAATAAATTTGCTTACCTTAGAACCCAGGACAGGGATCCTCTCCTCTGTAAAATGCACCGGCCCAGGGTACTACGCTAAGCTTGTCGCTTGTCCCAGGGATCCCTTTCTGGGCTGTGCACATGTGCAAACTTTTGCTCCACTTCTACAATAGTATAGAGTAGTACCCCAGACTGGTGCACTTTTCAGCAAAGTAGAACCCCACATGTGGAGTAAGCAATTAGGAAGTACCTTACCATGGGGTCCGTATATAGGGGCAAAGGGGGGGGCACTCGCCCCCCTGAAATTTTGCATACCGTATATGCAGATTATCGATTATCTGTAGTAATTATACTGGCCCATCATGGGTTAATATGCAGATTATCCATTTTCCATAGCAACTAAACAAACCCCCTAATTATACAATTATGTAAGTTGTGAATTACTTTATGGACTTTTCCAATAAATTGATTTCCTACAAATGTGGTACCTACTTATTGTATACAGTCTTAGTCAAGAAAAACAGGTTGTTTTTGCTTTATGACTTTGCCCCCCTACAGGATAATTATCTGCTGACGCCCATGTACCTGACATATTGACCCCCCCCCCCAGTAATTAACCCTTTCCTTCTCCTTGAGCTTCTATTATAATCAATTCAGTATAGGTTTGATAATTGTAAGTTACACACGGACTTTTCTGTTAACAATAAGAAAATTCTGTTGCTGAATTCTCCTTTTCAACACATAGAAGACATTCAGCTCATATTATTGTAGTAGATAGATATGTTCCCTGACTTTCTTTTAAAAGCATGAGAATTGAATGGTGAAATTCGCAGCAGTTCCCATTGTAAATAAATGGTGAAAAGCTATTCAAAACATCACCTTGAAGACAAACCCTGAAGGAGCTTTCATGTACAGTAAATGATCCTTTATTGTCCACGTTTACTAGTAGATTGCATAACCTGTAGGTAATGATTTAACCCCCTTTATTGTACATAAATATTGACGAAAAAGGGAGGTCGCGGCAAGGAAAAAGCCTGCAGGTCTGGGTGTAGATCTGGGCCAGCGGGACCCACAAGACCCTGAGCCCACCAGGGAATTTCTCCCGGTGTCCCGCCAGCCCAGTATGACCATGCTGACAGCTGCTGACCCAATCCCTACTTTATTTATGCAAAATGTAAGTTGTAGAAGAGTTGCCTTTTCCATGCTACATGCCACTTCCTGGTGTTGCCTCTGTTCGGTCTTTCTCCCAATTATTCAGTTTTTCAAGGGATAGTGCCACATTTGAGATGCAAAAAAGGGCAGAAGCACATGGAAAATAGAGTTGAATGGCATTAGTGTACAGCAGGCAGTCTGTAGAGCAGTCTTCACGACAAACATGTAACATTACACATGGTGGAGGCTACCTCCATGTTGTTACTAAACCGGGCACGACCAAGGAGATATCTACAATAGCAGAGGAAATGTTCCAAATTCCATTGGCCATAGACATGATGCAATGTAGAAAATCCTGCTGAATTAACATCTAGTAGAAGTAAATGTAGACTAACTAGACTTGCTGAATAATTAGTGAAGATGTTTCACTACTCATCCATGTTGTTACTAAACTGGATATGACCAAAGAGATAATATCTACAACAGCAGAGAAAATGTAGCAAATGCCACTGTCCATAGACATGATGCAATGTAGAATAACATTCTGATTTACTATCTAGTAGAAGTAAATCTAGAGCAACTAGACTTGCTGGGTAATCAGTGCAGACGTTTCACTACTCAATGATTACTTACAGTGCAGACGTCTTCAATGATTACTTAGCAAGTCCAGTTGCTCTAGATTTGCTTCTATTAGATATACCATGACCTGGATGAATGAAAACCTTCATAGACACATTCTGAATGAATTATGTCATGTAAGTGATTAAGCACTAATGCCCAATCGAAAGTACTTATCAACGGAACCTTAACCCTAGACCTTAGAATACTTTGAGATGTGACAACCTTCCAAGGCATCAAAATCAGATCACACAAAACAAAACACACAGATTTTTTTGGTGACCTTTTATTATACATCGCAAACCTCAAACAAGCCTTGCTACATATCTTATCCATAATCCAACAGTCTCCAACAGGCTTGGGATACTGCATCAATACTGATAAATAGTAAATGCTACCATTAGGTAAGGTAACAGAGGAAAATCCAGATGGAGCAGTAAATATAACTTTAAATGGGCAAAGGACACAATTACCTACCTAGGCATCGAAATAACGAGGAGACCTCAGGATACAATTTTACACAACACATACAGTAAATAACACAAAAGGTACCTACCTCACCATCTCTCTTTCATGGGCAGAGCTAATGGAAATTGAAGAGTTTCCCAAATTATTGTATAAGATACAAAACCTTCCTAGAATAATGTTGGAAAAAAAACAGAAAAATCAATCAAATTTTCAGGGAATTCATATGGAAAAGGAAAAAATCAAGATTTGGTTATAAAATGACAAAGCCCTTTTAAAAGAGAACTAAAGCCAACTAAAGATGTACTGTAGGCTGGAAATATACATTATGTTTTGGACTTCTGTATCAGCCCAAGGCAAACACAGCCCTTAAGCAGTAAAGATCTAGTACAGTACACATAGAATATCAATGTCACAATATAAGTCTGCTTAGTAAATAATACAAATAATTACTACTTGGCAGCACAGAAACCAGTGCAATTAGCATAAGAATTTAATAATCAGCTCTGTAGCATCAGCTTATATTACAGGCCAACCTCATTTTCTGCTTGATCATTTGCAACAGTGTCGGACTGGCCCACCGGGATACCAGGAAAACTCCTGGTGGGCCTTCTTGCTTCTAATCATTTGGCCTATTTCATGGTCATTATCAATTTCTATGAGAACAAAGAAGCTAAATAGATGGATTAATAGATTATAGTATGTAAAGAAAAGAAACTAGGAGAATAGAGGTTGAGTGAGGAGAGGAAGAATAATAGTACTGAGAGTGGGCCCCTGGTCTAAGGTTTTTGGGTGGGCCCCTGGTGTCCCAGTCCAACACTGATTTGCAACAACCCCTAAGATTAGCTTCTCAACAGCTGCTCAGAGCCCACTGATCATGTGAGTGTAGCAGAAACTTTCCAAGATGGCGAGCCCCTGTGACAAGTCTTGGATCATTGCTGATATTGAGAAGCTGAAACTTTAGGCTGGTGCAATAAGTTCAATATATAAAATACGTCATTTCTAGGCATATTTATTCTTAGGGTTTACTAAATTGGATTTTTGACAAAAAAAAATCTCAAACTCGATTTTCATGTAAAACACAACTCAATCCTTAATAAACCTGCCCCTAAATTGTGATGTTCTGTGCCAAAAATAAACATATGGAAAACAAATATATACCTCAGAGGCCTGCCTATGGGCTTAAGTTTATTCTAGGATATTTATTCGTACTTTGCATTGAAAGCAGTGTCTCTTTGACTTGTGATGATACTAAATTGTGCAGAACACAAGCATCCACAAATGATTTGTCCACTATCCTTAATGGTATTCCATATGTGATTGCACCAAAGCCTACAAATTAGAAATCATCTATCCAGATTCAATTACAAATATGGCACTGTGTATTATTGTTATCCTCACAACACTATTGATTAACCTTGGACTTGTATTGCTGGGAGACATGAATGACAATTCAAGGTTATTTATTCAGTCAGTTCTAATAAAGAGATTATTTTTTTCACCCATGTCAAAAGAATCTGTATTATTTGAGATAAAATGTTCTTTATAATGTTTTACGGTCTATTTATTTATTAAATGTTAGCCATCTATAAATGCTAATTCAGCAAAATCATTCATTTTCATTTCACTAAATTCACTTTTATTTGATGCTTTAAGCTTTTACAAACATAAAAAGGTTTGTGTTTGACTCAATCACATTAAAAGAAAGTGAATGGCTAATATACTGTACATATTAAGTATCTAATGGACTTTCTATATTTTTCACATTGGAGGTCCTTCATCACAGATGTTATGTCCCTAAACCTACAGTACCTAAAGACGTAAAGCAGTGCTGCCAATTAATTAAACTGCCTCGTACATCAAGAGTAGAGCACTGTGTCCTGGCAGACTGTAGGCTTAAACTGCAAAGGTTTCAGTGATATGAGCTGACCACTTTACTTAAGACCAGATCAAACCTGCTGATAAATATGGGCTTTGCTCTAGAGTGTGTGTAGTGCCTGTAGTGCTACTTGCATACTCCAACGCTGGCCTTTGCAAAATATTGATTCAAAACGGGCTTGTTATAGTTAAAGGTCTGTATGGGTAGGAAGCTGCCTTCATTCATTATATCTGATTGATTGGGTTTTGTTCACTAAGATATATGTAATCTAAAGAATGATTACTGTAAGTCGGCCTAGTAGAAGATGCATGTTGATATATTGGTCAATATTTGGTATGATAATGTTAGGTTGCTGGTATATTTACTGATGTCATTTAACATGCTTATACCTTGGGTTTTTTTTCGAAATTAATCACTGTTTTTTTAAGTAAGCTTCTATTTATATAAGTGCAGTTTAACATTGTATCTCCAGCCTCCTGCAACAGGTCACAGATAACAAATGAGCTGCAATCTAAACAACTATTAGACAATGATGAAACAATGGCAAATACATATATTGTGGCACTACAAATAGCTCATAAGCTTCACTGGTTCTCCTTGAAACACACATAGTTATACATTAGGGGGGTTATTTATATATAAGTCAGAATGACAAACACTTGAAAATTTAGTTTTTTTTACTACAAAATCCATATTTTTAGTTGGAAAAAAACCTCAAATTTGTTGAGATTTCTTATACCCTGAGGATGGAAAAAGTCTGGATCCGAAAATCCACCATCTTAGACCTACAGAGGTTTCATATGAGTCAATGGGAGAGGTCCCTAGCCTATTTGGAATTTTCTGTAGTCCTAACTGGAATTAGCCTGAAAATCTGACCTTTTCTGACTTTTCGGGCAAAAATCCAGAAAATTTGTGCTTTTCGTGAAAAAGCCAAAAAAGAATTCCAAGCAATTCGGGTAAAAAAATTGTACAATTCGGATTTTCTCTCAATTTTTTCAGGTTTGGCCCTGTTCCAATTAAATCATACTTTTTAATAATAAATAAGCTCCAATCATGGATTCTAGTTGGACTTTTTAATTAAAAAAGTATGAAAAGTCCTAAAAAAAATAAAAAAGGCCCTAGAGGTATTTATTAATCTAAAGGGAATTCTAGTCAATGCAATAGGTAGAGCAACAGAGAAAAAAACTACACATATTCAAAGAAATTAATACCAGAAAATTGAAATTGAAAAGGGTTGAAGTGTATTAATATGAAATCTAAATTCCCTTCGCTATATAGACATTTCCAAGTGATAATGTGCAATCACAATTCCCCTTTTGCTGTAATGAAAAGCGCTGACTGGGACACAAATGGCTTTTCATCTGTTCCCCTCCCCCAGTACCTAAAGAATCTCGTGAATGCCACAGTTATGCAAGAGCAAAATATTCTATTGCTCAAGGGTTTCTGGAAGGTATCACAAGGCATGCAATCTCCAGTATGATACATTCACGTGTTTAGAAAAAAAGAAATGCGTTTGCATTAACTATATAGTTGCAGTCTATCACAGGGAGAAAGCCCATGGAATACACAGATTAATTTTAAAAAATATTTGGAAATGATGAAAAGGCTGCCAACCTGTACATCAGAAAAGCTGCTGCCTGATAAAAAAAAGTGAATACTTAAATATTCAAAAGCAAAAATAAAGGAATTGGCCATTCTATATAACATCATTCCATTATAATTGTCCCCTTCTGGGAGAATATAATGTCACTCTGTCACTCTCTGCCAATCAAAGGGATGTGTGCTTGAAAGATTAAACATGACTGGAGGTAAATGAAGGGGTATGACATTCATAGCAAAGGGCAAAAGAACAAATCCCATTCTGGGTGTGGAGTGGAATAATGCAACTCTCTTTAACAAAGCAAGTTAGTGAAATCTGCACCTTGGATGCATTACTGTCTGAGAGTAAAGGCATCTGTCAATACAATTACAAAGACCTCTATCTTATGATATGTGTGATGAACTACTGCAAAAGTATGTAGTGTAGAATGAATAAAAGAGTTTGTTGTGTTTTTTTTAGTAAAATTAGATAAATTCAGATTTTAGTAAATAACCCACAAAATCATATGGAATACAATTATATGCCCGTCAATTAATTTATTCTAACTTCAAGTATTGCAGAATAAAGTACAGGTAAGAGAGAGGAGAGAATACAAATAGCTCAATATACTGAAATCAAAGGCAATAATTATTAAACAAATATATATCAATGATAGAGGAGTCTATGAATAATGTGATAGTGAGTCATAGGGACTCGCCCTAATTCCTCAGGCATCAACAATTAAACATATATATATATATGTGTGTGTGTTAGTCCCATGAACTATTCAGTTAAAAACAAAAAATATTTATTCAGTGTCACATGAAAAAGGTACATACTGGTACATACTGACCCCATATAGCTCACCGCAATAATTATTACACAGGTATTGATATGAAGAATAAGAATAAATTAGATAGGTGTATGCTTTAACCATGGTAGAAGTGTGTGAGGTTTCCTAGACTCTCATTATAACTGAAATAGCAACGACTTGAGCAAGAAATAGAAAGCAAAAAGGAAATGAGCTCAAAAGTACCAGTTATTTAGAGCACAATAATGAAGTTGTAATATAAAAATACAGAAAATAAAATGAAAGACCAGCCACTGAATGATACATCAGTCTGAAAGCTCCATTATTAATGAGTAGTGTCATATATTTTCCCTATATATATATATATATATATATATATATATATATATATATATATATATATATATATATATATATATTTATGGGAACATGGCCATAGACCTACAACTTTCAAATATATTGCAATTGATCACATTCCACCCCAGGTGAGGCGGCAAATTTTGGCCACTTTAGGTCATAATAAAAGTTGTACTTAAAACGTGTTTCCTAAAACAGAGGTGATTCTTTATGCTGCATTTTTGTGTTTTGTCATAATTCTTGTCAATCTGTTTAAGTTGATCTCTGGCCACAGCTGTGATATTGGGACATAATGATACCTTGTTATTCCGAGAATTGTACATTTTTAATGCTGCTGCTTTTTGTTCTGGTGCACATTTATATATTTTAAGGCACTATTTAATGAGATATATATATATTTTGTTTTCTGGCACACAGTGACCTCTTTTTGTTTAAATTATACACTAACAAGGTATATGCTGGTGATTGGACTCTTTCCTTAACTCACATGATTTCCTCTGGTGCACATGATTGGGTGAGTCTCCATACTTTAAAAAACAATATTTAAAGTGTTGATTTTAAAAGAGTTATGGTCTTGATAAAGGTCTTAGATGTAGACCGAAACGTTGGCCGGTTTTTTAATTAACTTAATAAAACTATGATTTTAAAATAAAATCTTTGGAAAGGTTCCCGGTGTGCACTCATTCTTCCTAGATAAGTGAATATATATATGGCGCCAATTTTGAAAGGGATTTAAGTCATGTCATTTATCCTTGAAAAAAGTCCCAGGACCGAAACATTGGAAATGAATTTGTGAATAAAGCACATTGATTTTTTCACTACAAAGAAGGAGTGCGGGTCCATTTACTAAGATGTATTACAAGATTTGACCGACGCACCACCCTTTACATCCTAAATCCGGAAAGAGTGCGCTCACTGTACTGACATTATATATGTGTGTGTGTGTGTATATATATATATATATATATATATATATATATATATATATATATATATATATATATATATATATATATATATATATATATATATATATATATATATCACAAACCAAATATGTATTACCACAAGGAGCTATGAAGGGAATTCAGTAAGAGGTTTTAGTACCATTGGGACCAAGCAAAGATATGGGGCTAGATTCAACTTGATAAGTAAAACATAACTCCTAATTCAGTTCCTGATTGCCCCTTAGACTTTAATAACGTTTTCATAAGGTAAGCCATGAGATCTTTTTTAGTGAATAAAATCTGCCCCTTTATTTGGTGGGATTCAGTCCATTATCAATATGTTCTGTATATACAGTATGTACTGTATATAGAAAGTTACATTAAAGGAACCATTGGACAGGTAGTTAATGAACTGGGCGATGACATTGTATAATGTAATTTTTTGTAAAGATAAACCTATTGCTTTTGGCTTGTGCAATGGCACAGTATGTTCTATGCAATTTGCAACTGTATTCCCGCATCTGGGACAATGTATAATGAAAGGGAACTGGAAATTAATCTAATTCAGATTTATTTCATGAATTGTATTTATCGATTTCTATGGCTTTATAACTTTATTAGTTGTATTATTATTATTGATTAGTTATCATAGAGATAAAGCAACACATATTTGAATGTAAAGTCAAACCACAATGAACTGCAATTACACGGCAGATAAATACATATTTTTCTTATTTTATGTACATATTGACATCCATACACAGTATTTGGTCGATTTTGCTCGACTTGTAATGACATGCTCTGTCTCAGTAGTCAAGAGCACTTCAATATGTAGAACAAAAGTGGCTAGAGGATATTAAATTAAACATGGTATTGACATATTTTGCATTTTAAGCACATGAAGCAGAATGTTTCATTTTAATTAAGAGGAATGTGAATGGCAACAGTCCATCCCGCAATGCACAATTCAGCCTTGGCATCTTATGTTTTAAACATTAATTGCATTGTATTTTGACCACAATTTCACACCATGAAAATATGTATATGAAGTTGTATTTTTAGCATTTCATTTAAGAGGTTGGAGTGTTTTCATTATTAGCAGCGACAGAAGGGCAGATAAGTGGAAAAATATTTAAAAGGCTGCTGTGAGCACACTGATTAAAGAAACCTCTCTGAGGATGTTTTTGCTCTAACGTATAGCCTCCAAGAAATTGCAAAAGGTTTCCCAAGATCATTTCTTTACTCCACTTTGATTTCAATGAAGTATGGTATATGGCACCTTCAAACCAATCCTTGGGGACCTACAAAATGATATTCAGTATTGAAAGTAAATGTACAAAAATTTTAATAAATTATTTCTTACACAACAATAACCTCTTTCTGGAAAGCAAATTATTAAACCAGTTTGTTGAAAAGTGGATAATGTGGTGATTAAGGTTATTTATCAAGGTCTGAATTTATCTCAGTATTTCTAATAACAAACTTCGAGCAACTCCGAATTCCTGAATGGACCTTATTTATGAAGAAAAAAACCCAAAAAATAGGTTCGGGCAAACTTTGGAGCTTACCTGAAAACTCCAAATTGTTAGGAGTTTTCCGCCAAAAAAAAAGATTTTTTCTGTTTTCTGAGTTTTTTGAGCAGAAACCCAGAAATCGTCGGATATCGGTACGGACATCAGCGCAGACACTGGGACCTTCCCCATTGACTTATACAGGAGAGAGCTTTTAGATGCCGGGGTTTCGTATCCTGAGTTTTTAGACCATCTGACTTTAATAAATCTCAAAAATTTATTTTTTGGGGTTTTTTTTGCTCCGAAAACTACAAATTATTTGAGGTTTGGATATTTGGATCTTGATAAATAACCCCCTAAGTCTTTATTATAGACATCTGGGGGCACATTTACTTAGCTCGATTAAAGGATTAGGATAAAAAATACTTTGAATTCGAAGTATTTTTTTAGCTACTTCGACCATCGAATTGGCTACTTCGACCTTCGACTATGACTTTGAATCGAACGATTCGAACTAAAAATCATTTGACTATTCGACCATTCGATAGTCGAAGTACTGTCTCTTTAAAAAATACTTCGACCACCTACTTTGCCACCTAAAACCTACCGAGCACCAATGTTAGCCTATGGGGAAGGTCCCCATAGGCTTTCCTATCTTTTTTTGATCAAAGGAAAATCATTCGATCGATGGATTAAAATCCTTCGAATCTATTGATTCAAAGGATTTAATCGTTCGATCTAACGATTTTTCCTTTAATTGTTTGATCAAAGGAAATGCGGTAAATCCTTCGTCTTCGATATTGGAAGTCGAAGGATTTTACTTTGACGGTCGAATATCGAGGGTTAATTAACCCTCGATATTCGACCAATAGTAAATGTGCCCCCCTAATCAGTACACACAGGGGGTTATTTATTGAAGTCCGAATGCTAAAAACTCGAAAAAAATCAAGGTTTATTTTACTATAAAATCCTAATTTTTAGTGGAAACTCAAATTTTTCTAGATGTATTATACCCTGAGTCAGAGTCAGGTTGTATATAAGTCAATGGGAGAGGTCCCCATCTGTGCTGGGTTTAGCCCAAAAATCCAATCATTTTGGGCTTTTCAGGCAAAAACTTGAAAAAAATCATATGATGCATGGGAAACAAAGCAAGAAAAAAATTTCACGATTCGGGAAAAAGTCAGAAAATACCATTTTTCATATGATCTTTTTGGGTTTTTTCCCGAATCTATTAATTTGTGCTTTTAAAATAATAAATAAAGTCAAATTGTGGATTCTAGTTTGGTCTGACTTTTTTTTTTATTGAAAAAATTGGAAAAATTTGGATTTTGATAAATAACCCCCACAGTATACAGAAGGCATTTTATATTGCAATATGGATGAGTAGATACAATTGGTCAAAGTTATAATGTACCATTGCAGCAGTATATGCATATACATAAGAAATATATAAAACCGCTATGCTAGTAGTTGTGGGACATATTCAGTTCAGGCCCCCCTTGGATGTGCAGCTTGGGTCAGGGCCCAACTTAAAACATTGGTGAATCAGTCATTTATCCATAGTTTGAGGAATAATTCAGAGAGAAAATACTTTTAACACCCAAACCTTATAATAATTTTTCAACCCGAATCTGGGCTTTTTCTAGATTTTCTTCCCCCTTTTACTGCTTCAACCTCCCCAACCAACTTAAAATTGTACCTTAATCCCAGCACTGCAAGGTTAACCACTGCTCCAAATGTCAAAACCTGGAGACCTGGAAAAATAGGGGGGAAAAGAGGAAGAATTAGGAAAAAACGTACAGAATAAAATAATTAATTGACTAATCTGTAAAATATCAGACCTTGAGCATTAATTCTTGTGCATTGAGTTAAAGAAGAATCAGGTGAGAAAGCTGAATTGAAATTTCTATTGTCTCTATGATAGGTCTGGTTGAAACAGTGAAAAAGAAGTCGAGCTGCTTATTTGGTCATAATTTTGTGATTCTCTGTTTAGCAGGGTCAGACCAGATGCAGTATCTGCAAGTAAAGTTACCTTCCTACAGCATAGTTTTTATGCAGAACATATACAAAATAACTGTAAGTAGTCCATAGAGGTGACAGAAGAAATATATTGCCAAAACATTTAAGACACAGTACTATATAATTAAAAGCATTCAAAGTATTGAATGAATTAGCTCTACCAGTCCAGCACTGGGGTGGCAAATACATGGAGTTTTCTGCTGCCTTTCTCAGAATAGTAGCATGGCAGTAATTGATCTCTAAGGGCCACAATAAAGTTTGTTTTTATCTATGCTATAATTACTGGTGTATTTTTGCTTGTATGTAGGAGTGTGTGTATTTTAAATTATTTAAATGTGTAAAATGGATTAAATAGATTTATTAAACAACAAACAGAATATTTCGCATCTTTATGTATTTCATCATCAACAATTTATGGCCAAATATATTAAATACTAGGGCCCCTAGTTTAGGGGGCACATTTACCTAGGGTTGAATATCGAGGGTTAATTAACCCTCGATATTCAACCGTCAAAGTAAAATCCTTCGACTTCAGATATCGAAGTCGAAGGATTTGACGCTATTCCTACGATCGAACGATAGAAGGAATGATCGTTAGATCGAACGATTAAATCCTTTGAATCGAATGATTTGAAGGATTTTAATCCATTGATCGAAGGATATTCCTTCGATCAGGAAATTGTTAGGAAGCCTATGGGGACCTTCAACCTAGGGGCTAACATTGGCCTCGGTAGGTTTTAGGTGGCGAACTAGGGGGTCGAAGAAATTTTTAAAGAGACAGTACTTCGACTATCGAATGATCGAATAGTCGAACGATTTTTAGTTTAAATCGATCAATTCGAAGTTGAAGGTTGTGGTCGAAGGTCGAAGGTCGAAGTAGCCCATTCGATGGTCGAAGTAGCCATATTCGACCATTCGAAATTCGAACTATTTTTCCTCTATTCTTCACTCGAACTAAGTAAATGGGCCCCTAGGTTTCGAGAATTTTTAAGGAATATTTCATCAAAGTCTAAAACATCGATCTATAAATGCCTTACTTTTTCTTTTAAATCTAGCATGTGTGGATAATTCTTAGAAAATAAAGCTTGCCAGGAGTGTATTTCTTGACAGAACTGAAATGAAAATTATTCTCCAGCAGTTAGTATTAAATGAATAAAATTAATGAGCATGTTTCTTGACTTTAATATCCAAGTTCTTACAAGTGGGACAATCTTTGAAATAAAATGGATACATTAAATGTGCTTTGATGTAAATTTTAAATTACTAGCAATCAAAGCTGCGTTAATGTTCTCAGCTAGTTTTAAATCAAACTAATTTTAAGGTAACCTACAAAAACTTCAATGCTACATGACAACACCCACTGCCAATTTGACTCATAAATATTATCATCTTAAAGGAGAAGCAAAACCTAAAGTTAAAAAAACCCTATCCCCCTACCCTACATAGACCTCCCTCTCTCCTTCCCCCCCCAGCCTAGCTGCTACGCCAGGAAAGTGCCCCTAACTCTTTACTTACCCCTCGGTGCAGATTCTGTCTAGTGGAGTTCACGGGCGCTATCTTCTTCTCTTTGGGAAGTAAATGCCGTATTGACGCATGCGCAGTTGGGGCAATTTTCTGTTTCGCGACCACGGCATATGCACCATAACTCACGGAAATTGCCGAAGCAGCTGAAGATGGTGCCAGTGAACTCCACTAGACTGATCACTGGACTGGAATAGACTGATCACCTATTTTATAGCATCTGTAGGCAAAGGTCATGGAGATATTGAAGGATGTATTTTAGAGCAGTGGCTCTAATTCTTTTAATCAGCATAAATAAATAGCTTTTCAGGTTGCTGCCATTACTAAAACATAGAAGTGAAATACATCATCAGAAAAAGCTAGAGGTGAATTTCTATTTTTCACTTGAAGGTAATCTCTAAGATCCAATAAAGAAAACTGTGGGAGTAATTCCATACTTATCTAATGTAATGAAAAATCTACTTTTTTGTTACGTTTCGGACAAAAAGAAACTTTATGAGAATCGGATGATTTCTAAAAAAAATATGTGCTATACCAGGGGGCAGATTTACTAAAGGGTGAAGTGACTAGCGCTTGCGACAATTCGCCAGCGTTACTGCTTTCAGGCACTTCGCCGATACATGGGCACAGGTGTAACTTCGCTAGCGAAATAGACAGACACTAGCGAAATAGACAGATGCTAGCGATCATTCGTACTCTATCACCATGGCAAGTGGACGCTACTCTGCAAATTCACTTAGATGCGGATTTTACTGAACGTTACGTCTTTCGCCAGACTTCCCTACGCCAGCTCAAACCAGGCGAAGTGCATTGGAGTGCATAGATCTTCCTCAACCTTCTGTTACTTGCATCATATTTTTAGTGGAAAAATTTTCTAAATCCCAAAAAACGCTGGTGTCTTTTCCTTTTTTCTGAGTGATAGCCTGCAAAAGTCCTTAAATTTTTTTTTGGGTAACCGGTTCCCCCATACATTTTCTAACATATGGAACATAAACTATACAGTGGGCTCATGTGTAAGGCATTATAACAACTCTATTTTCTTTATTAAGGTTCCCTGGACTTGTGTAATGTTATTTGCTGCAACATATATGTCCCTTCAACTTTATAATTTTCAGCCATATGCAAATTAGCCTGACCTCTAACTAAGTTTCGATAGGCATAATTTAATGCTTGCGCATATTCGCTTTGATTGCCGAAGTAACTCGAAAATTCCCCAGCTTTCAGTGGCCTGGACGCAACTTAGCATTTTAATAAATTAGCATTGTCTGAGCAAATTTTCGCCTGGTGAAGTGTAGCGATGGGTGCGGCTGGCTAATTTTCGCAGGTCAGTAAATTTCCCCCTAGGGGTCCCCAACCTTTTATTTTACCCGTGAGCCACATTCAAATGGAATAAGAGTTGGGGAGCAACACGAGCATGAGAAAAGTCCCTGTGGGTGCCAAATAAGGGCTGTGATTGGATATTTTGTAGCCCCCCCTTGTGGACTGGCAGCCTACAGGAGGCTTTATTTGACACCTGCTCTGAGGCCACTGGGAGCAACATCCAAGAGGTCAGGAGCAACCTGTTGCTCACGAGCCACTGGTTGGGGATCACTGTGCTATACCATTTGACTTTACTGAAATTCACTTTGTTTTGTGGTCACTTGCCTAAATGTTCCCCCACTGAAATTAGATCAACTGAAATAGCTATAATTAGACCCTTAGGGGGATATTCACTAATGGGCGAAAATTCGCCAGCGACGGCTTCGCCGCCTTCGCCACACTTTGCCACACTTTGCCAACACTTTGCCAGGCACAAATTTGCACAGACAACGCTAATTCACTAAGTTGTGAAGTTTCGTCGCCGGCGCTGATGGCAGGCATAGCGAAGTTGCACTAGAGTTAGATAATTTGCATACGGTGGGAAGTTGAGGTGGTGAAGAGGTAACGTTCAGTAAAAACCAAAACTTAGTAAATTTGCGTAGTAACGTTCTTTCGCCAGAGCGAAAATATCCCTGGTGTTAGAGTGTGAAGTTGCACTAGAGTCTATCTCCTTCGCTTGCGTAATTACGCCAGCGCCCGTTAGTAAATCAACGAAGTGCCGAAATAACGTCATTCTGGCAAATTTTCGCCAGCATTAGTCACTTCGCCCTTTAGTAAATTTCCCCCATAAAGTGTATATACCTAATACCCACCACAGATATTTAGCACATGAATCAATCCTTTAAAATACATTTCTATTGTTTGTTCTATGTACCCCACAATTCATTTAATATCTGGAAAGTTGGAATCACCCACATTGATAACCTGGCCTAGTTTAGACTTATAAGTCATTTATCAGACTAGGTTTTGATCGATTCCTTCCTTTGTAAGGTATAAGTATTTTAATTCCTGGGGAGATCTTGACAAATGTGTCAGGTTTCTTTTAAAGGCAGATTTTTTCCATAAGACTGAAATAGTATATTTCATGGTTGCTTTTATTTAATGCACTTTAAATAAACTTCTACATTACATATGGATATCAGTTTTTAATTATAAACCATGCAAATATGGTTGTAGGCATTGTTCTGGTTAAATTCTGTACAATGATTCCTTAAATGTGAAACAATAAGTAGGAATTGTACCGCAAACGCAACATTCATAGCAATTAGTGTAGCAATTAACCTCATAACCTTAAAAAACAAACCTTTAACCCACTGATTGTGTTAAGTAATTGGAATTTATATAACCTTTTAAAACCATAATGTATGGCCACATGCTTTGCAGGAGTTCTTGATTTGACAATTGCACGTGTTTCTCAGAGGAAGTACACCACATTTCATTTGGACACTTGACCTTTCATTTATGTAAAAAAGCCATTTTACAAATATATTTGTTACAGTTACCCCAACCTTAATCCTTAACAACTTTCCAATATAAAATGTTCAATGGCTTTTAAGTGATTTGGAAATGTTATTACTACTGAGGGCAGTATTTGTCTAGTTGATTATATTGTCTGCGCTCATGACTGTGATCAATGTAGAAGAAGCAGCTGATTAAGGACCTGGAGAATAACTCCCTTCTGCTACACTGAGGCTCATTTAGGAGTTCAAGTGCAATATTACCATTTTTTACGCACAAAACAATTTATGCCATGATTCCAGAATAATGTAGTTGTGGACCCTGCACCAAAAAATTCACGTGCAATTGCATGTGTTTTGACAGATGAACCACAATTAGCTAAAGATTTTGGGATTGTGTCAAAATGATGTCTGCGTGTGATGCGCCTATTTATATGGAACTATTGGCACCATTGAGGTTGTGGTTACTCCAGGGTTTCTCCATTTCAATGGACACTATGAACTATTTGGAACAAGATAGGAATAAATAATGCAAGGACACATATACCTTTAGAGAATGCCATTGATTTGTGCAACAAATGCAACAATTTTTTGTGAACCCCAACTGAGATTGGAGCAGTAAATGAGCCTTATTTTTCCTAGAGGCAGAACCAGAAAGAAAGAAAGAAAGAAATGCTGCTTTCAATTTCACAATTACATTTGCAAATAATTGTAAAACCATGGAAAATGTTTAATCAAGACTAACCTCTTTTCTTTTGGATTTAGCTACTGACTTGTGTATGTGGCTTCTGGCTACTGATGCTCAGTATAATATTAATAGAATATTGTTGTGTCAGAGTAATGATTTCACACTTCGCAACCTTGTATCTTGAGGAAAGTTAATATGGAGGTGCTGTAACAAGAGGGAAAGAGCACATACTGTATATCACATAATAACAAACAGAGATGGAACAGAAGTCCACAGGGAATGAGAATGCTACAACTGCCTTGATGGACATTTCATTTTATCTGAGTGAGAAGTGGACAAATCTGAAGTCTGTCAGTGGTATGGCAATTCATTGAAACAGAACAAACTGTTTTCAGAAGTATAACTAATATATATATTATATGTGAGAATATAGTTTTACAGAGATAGACAAGGACAGTAGTTAAGCATAAGCGTTCATGTGTATTACTTGTCAAGCTGGCTTGGGAAAGACACCGTTAAAACTGTATGTGTTTTTCGTTCAGTAATTTTTTCTGTGTTCAAGTGCGTGTGTGTGTGTTGTCAACTGGGGAAACTAAAAGAATCAGAAGCAAACTGACTTCTCACCTTTTTAGTGGCTGATCTCCAGCTGGTTTCATAATGCCGCTATTGGAATTCTGCTCAACATGTATCTTTTTTTTCTTTATAAAAAGATTGTGGATATCTGGAACCTTAGTGGGATCAAACAATGCCTCGGGATGCATTTTCATACTGACTGAGGCATGAGGACACACAAAGGAACATAAAATGTCACAAGAGCAATAATACATAGACTTCCTTCTTTGTGGTACTGACTTTGGTCAGGGTCGTTTGAAATCTGTATGTATTTTATGTCATTATGAACAGCATATCCTTTAATTTTATATCCAGTGTTCCGCTTGAATATTTTTTAAATAATTCTTTAAATTGTAAACTCCTGTAAGCCAGACTTTCCTTTTCTATTTTATTCTGCATCCCTTGTCTATTAAACTAAATTAATGTAATTCCCCTGTCAATGTGCTGTGTAACTTGTGGTTCTATATAAATAGATGATAACAATAAGATAACATTTTCCTAACCTGCTTATCACCGATATCAATACACTCAAAAATCAATCTATATATATATTTATTTTTTCCCAGTTCATTGTTAAAGACCCTTTTCCGACCTTACTTTTTATCTCAAGGGATGTCATTGTTTGCTCTGGATGAATTCCTTCCTCATGAAAAATTCACTAAATTAAGACCAGTCAAGAGTAGTGTGCATATTTGTTAACCATTAATTCATATCTTTAACCAAGAATCAATCTCACCTGCCACATAGATGCCTACAGTGATAGATTGCCCAGATCTCCTTTTACAGATGATACATCCTTCATGAAATAATATTTTGGGGAATATGTGGGCAAGATGTATTGTTTCCAATGTTCCAGACATTATGTGTTCTTAATGAAACCATGCTGATTACTAGTTATGATGCCATTCTCTGGCAGAATCTTGAATATGATTGCTTACCAATCCCAACTGAATTTCCTTTAATCTATTCACGTCAAACAAGAAAATAGAGAGTCTGGTAAGAAATCGGCTGTTTAACATAGTTGTATTCCACCAGGCTCACACTCGGCTGCTGAAGGAATGAAGTAGTAGAATGGAAATATTCTCTAGGACTGTAATTATAGCGATGCTACATTTATCCCTTTAAGTGCCACAGATCATAGAATCTACAGTCTGTGGATAAAAGGACTGAAGTGCCAAATATTGTAGATTCTACGTTTTGCAGCACTTATGGGTATGGGAAAGGAGAAGCAGCTTGTTCCCCAGCCCCTGGGCATTCAGCATAGCAGAAGAGCAAGTGGCCCTTGAATATCATGAAAAATCTGACATGATTTGAAGCATGCTGTCCATGCTTGGCAGCCATCAAATTTAACTGAACTGGAGAGATTTTGTATTGACGAATGGTCAAAAATACCGCCATCCAGAATCCAGACACTCATCAAAGGCTATAGGAGGCGTCTAGAGGCTGTTACATTTGCAAAAGGAGACTCAACTAAGTATTGATGTAATATCTCTGTTGGGGTGCCCAAATATATGCACCTGTTTAATTTTGTTATGATGCATATTGCATATTTTCTGTTAATCCAATAAACTTTATGTCACTGCTGAAATACTACTGTTTCCATAAAGCTGGCCATAGACTCAAAGATCCGATCGTAGGAATCATCTTACGATCGGCCTTTCCCATCTCCCGACCTGCCACTAACCATTCCGATCAAGAACCTACTAGGAATAACTCTCTTTTGGACCTTGTAATAACTAACAATACTGAACTCATCTCTAACATTTGTGTGGGTGAGCATTTAGGGAATAGTGATCATAACATGGTCTCCTTTGAGATTCTGTTGCAGAAGCAATTCTATAAGGGAGTAACTAAAACACTAAATTTCAGACGTGCAAACTTTGACAGTATAAGGGCATCTCTGCAAAATATTAAGTGGGAAATGCTTTTCACAGGGTTAAACACAGAACAAAAATGGGAAGTCTTTAAAATGCTGCTTGATAAATATACTTGTCAGTATATTCCACTTGTAAGCAAGGAACGTCGTTGCAAAGCAAAACCTCTTTGGTTCAATAGAAGCGTTGGTGTTGAGGTGGGTAAGAAAAGACGTGCTTTTAAGACTTTCAAGTTAGCTGGTACAGCCGAAACATTTATAAGGTACAAGGAGGCCAATAAATCATGCAAGGAAGCTATAAGGCAAGCTAAAATTGCTATAGAAAAGGATATTGCAGCTAGCAGTAAAAAAAATCCAAAATTATTTTTTAAATATGTTAATAGTAAAAAAATGAAGCAGGAAGGGGTGGGACCCTTAGTATCAGAGGGGGGTCAGCTGGTTGATGAAAACAAAATAAAAGCGCAGATTCTGAACTCATATTTTTCATCTGTCTTCACAAATGAGGAACCAGTAAGTGAAGGTTTCCTTCTTAACAGTCCCAATTCTAGTAATACAACTAATGATGCATGGTTCACACATGAAGAAATTCAAAAGAGACTAGAACATGTTAAGATTAACAAAGGTCCAGGGCCAGATGGTATTCATCCCAGGGTAATTAGCGAGCTTAGCTCTGTGATAGCCAAACCTCTTTACTTAATTTTTCAGGATTCATTGAAATCTGGCATAGCGCAGAGAGACTGGCGAATTGCTAATGTGGTGCCTCTATTCAAAAAAGGATCCCGTTCTCAGCCTCAAAACTATAGGCCAGTTAGTCTGACGTCAGTGGTAGGAAAGCTTTTCGAAGGGGTAATAAAGGATAAGATACTGGACTTCATAGCAAATCATAATACTATGAGTTTGTGCCAGCATGGTTTTATGCGTAATAGATCTTGCCAGACTAACTTAATTTCTTTTTATGAGAATGTAAGTAGAGACCTCGATTCTGTGATGGCAGTGGATGTGATTTACTGGTTAAATTAAGGAATGTTGGCCTGGAACATAGTATTTTTACCTGGATAGAGAACTGGCTAAAAGATAGACTACAAAGAGTGGTGGTAAATGGAACATTTTCTAATTGGACAAGAGTTGTTAGTGGAGTACCGCAGGGCTCTGTACTAGGTCCCTTGCTTTTCAACTTGTTTATTAATGACCTGGAGGTGGGCATTGAAAGTACGGTTTCTATTTTTCCAGATGATACTAAATTGTGCAGAACTATAGGTTCCATGCCGGATGCTGCCACTTTGCAGAGTGATTTGTCTAAATTGGAAAACTGGGCAGCAAACTGGAAAATGAGGTTCAATGTTGATAAATGCAAGGTTATGCACTTTGGCAAAAATAATATAAATGCAAGTTAAACACTAAATGGCAGTGTGTTGGGAGTTTCCTTAAATGAGAAGGATCTAGGGGTCTTTGTAGATAACACGTTGTCTAATTCTGGGCAGTGTCATTCTGTGGCTACTAAAGCAAATGAAGTTCTGTCTTGCATAAAAAAGGGCATTAACTCAAAGGATGAAAACATAATTATGCCTCTTTATAGGTCCCTGGTAAGGCCTCATCTGGAGTATGCAGTTCAGTTTTGGACTCCAGTCCTTAAGAGGGATATAAATGAGCTGGAGAGAGTGCAGAGACTAAGTGCAACGAAATTGGTTAGAGGGACAGAAGACTTAAATTATGAGGGTAGACTGTCAAGGTTGAGGTTGTTTTCTCTGGAAAAAAGGCGCTTGCGAGGGGACATGATTACACTTTACAAGTACATTAGAGGACATTATAGACAAATGGCAGGGGACCTTTTTACCCATAAAGAGGATCACCGTACCAGAGGCCACCCCTTTAGACTAGAAGAAAAAAACTTTCATTTGAAGCAACGTAGGGGGTTCTTCACAGTCAGGACAGTGAGGTTGTGGAATGCACTGCCGGGTGATGTTGTGATGCTGATTCAGTTAATGACTATAAGAATAGCTTGGATGATTTTTTGGACAGACATAATATCAAAGGCTATTGTGATACTAAGCTCTATAGTTAGTATAGGTATGGGTATATAGAATTTTAATTAAAAGTAGGGAGGGGTGTATGTATGGATGCTGGGTTTTCATTTGGAGGGGTTGAACTTGATGGACTTTGTCTTTTTTTTAAAAGAACAAATGAGCCGATGTTCTGCACCTGACAGCAATCGTACAAAAGTTATGTCCGACCAAAGCTAGTGACAGTCTCCCTCTGAAAATTGAACGATCGGCAATACATGCAGAGATATTATCGGCAGCCGACAGAAATCTTTTAACCTGTCCGACCGACCGATCTCCGCCGGAATCCTTGATTCGTACGATCAGATCTTTGCGTCTATGGCCAACTTACGGCATGTTATATATTAAAAGGAAGTTGCTACTTTGAAAGCTCAGTCAATGATAAACAAAACTCCAAAGAATTAAGAGGGGTTCCCAATCTTTTTTTATATGACTGTATAGGGGTAAAATGCAAGCTTTGTGACAATTTTCAGAAATTATATACAACTATATTTAGAGTAGCTTTGCTGTTTGATTCTTTGGCATGCAACGACATATTTGCCCATTTTAGATTCAGCAGAATGTGTATTTCATGAAAATAAGAGTTGTTTTGGGGTCAACTTACTTATTTGCCATTGTTACCACAAATAAATCAGACAGTATTTCATTTGGTAGTATAAATATATTCTGAGAAATATGCATAAACTTAATTTTGGGGTCTCTATGCCAGATACCTCGGTAATCTTATGCATTATGGGCATCAAACTATTTGGTGGACCCGAGGCATTCATACAGTATTTAGGATGTGTTTTTCTTGGTACCTAATATGTGGGAGGTGTTGTGTTGTGTTCATTAGCCAAAGTGACTATTAGGACATTTGTATGTACTTCATTTTGGGGTCTCTAAATGCCAAATACTTTGGTAATCCTGTGCAAAATTGGCATAAAACCGTTCAGCTGACACTTGTCATTCATATTTAGGATGTTTTCTCCTGGTACCTAATGCTATACCTAACTTAGATAAACAAACCTAAAAAACTATCAACATGACCTATAGGTAACTTTTAGGGTGTCAAGCTCTGAATATCCGAACCTCAAATAATTTGTAGTTTTCAGAGTAAAAAAAAAAACAAACAACAAATTATTCAATATTTATTAAAGTCAGATGGTCTAAAATCTCTGAATCCAAAAACCCGGCATCTCAAAGTGTCTGCACTGATGTCCGTACCGATATCCGATGATTTCTGGGATTCGGTGCAAAAAACTATGAAAACTCTAGGAAAAAAACCTTAGTTTTGCCCGACCCTATTTTTTCTGACTTATTTCTTCATAAATCCATTCGGGAATTCGGAGTTGCTCGAAGTTGGATATTAGAAATACTGAGGTATATTCGGACCTTGATAAATAACCCCCTACGTGTACATTCATATTTTAAAAAGTATTTTTTTTAGTGTCAGTAACACTTTAAAGAAGCTGAATTACAAGTTGTTAAAATTTGTATGTGCTATTTTAATTATGCAGTCTCTTCAAGTCCTATATTTTGTTAATCCTATGCATAATGTACATCAGTCTGTTTAGAAGACCTCTGGCATATGTATTTTTGATGTTTTTTCTTTGTACCTAAGGTAATGCAAAATACAGGTATTGTGCATAATGAAATTATATAAAATCAGCTGCACTCGAAAAAAATGTGGTGAAAAAACTGTGTCACGGCCGGCACCCAATACCAGAACAAATGCCAAGGACCCTGGTCTCGGCTTGGCTTCACCAGTAGTGTGACCACCTTTGGTGCCACCTGGACTTAACGAGGGGTACAAGGCGAGGTGTTCTGGCTGGCAAAGGGGCACAACTGGATAGCAAGAGTCTTTGGGCAGAAGGTCAAGGACAAGGCGTCTGGTGGAAACGGAAACAGGACAGGCAGATAACAGAATCGTCAGGCAGGCAAGGGGTCAAAACCAGGTAATCAGACAGACTGGATCAGTCAGAAGGAGTTGTTGTTATGCAGGCAAAGGGTCAAAACCGGGTAATCAGACCAACAGGATCAGGCAGGCTCGGTAGTCAATAAACAGGCAGGATCAGGAAACAGAGGTCAGAATAGTCAGGAACAGGCTGGGTCAAACACGGGATAACAGTCAGGATAGCAAATTCAGGAACAGGTAGCACAAGGCTCAGGAAAGCACAGGATATGATCCTATAACGGCCCTGGCTACAGGTCTGAATGGGCCTTAAATAGGGTCCCAACTTGCGCCAAAATGTGCGCAATTTCACGCCAATGCACGCTGGCGCAATCACGCCAGAACGCCTGCGCCTTTAAGAGATGCGCAGGCGCGCCGTGCGCGCCCTAGGAGTCCAAGATGGCGCCGGCAAAGGAAGGATAGGAGCGACACAGCGGGCGTCCACGCCAAGAACGCGGCGTGGACCCCGCTGCCCACTAGACCACCAGGGTAGGTTTCTTACAAACTGCCAATTGTTTGCAATGTATTTAGCGAAATTTCACTATTTTGTTAATTTTTACAGTTTCAGAAATTTTTAGGCAATTTGAAACAGGGCAGTTGAAAGCACAACTTTGTTGAAAATTCACCGTCATGTAACAAACTTAGAACATACTGATAAACTGATACATATCAGTATTGATAAATGTGTCAATAGTTCATTATATAATTTCTAAATGTCAGGAAATTGTTCTGACAGTCTTGGTGCTTAGCAAATGTGCTAAATGTGCTAGGAGTTCTTTAGAATTCTCTAGTTGGAGTTTTAATAAAATTGCCCCTAAATAATATAAATATACATGATTACAGCAGCTGTCTTGCTTTAAATCACTTTAATGCTTATTCTTTTGTAGAGCCAAAATAGATTAGTGTAGGAAGACTCACTTGGGGTCATTTATCAACACTGGGCAAATTTGCCCATGGGCAGTTACCCATGGCGACCAATCAAATTGCTGCATTCATTGTTCTACTTGCAGCTGGCTCTAAGAATCTAATCACTGATTGGTTGCTAAAGGTAACTGCCCTTGGTCAAATTTTCCCAGTGTTGATAAATGAGCCCCACTGTCTGTAAACTATGTTTCCCATATTAAATATATTATTAATAAGGATTTCTTGATAGCCCTTTAAAAGTCCCAAAAACTAGTGATTTATCATACTGGTTTAGATTTCTTGTAAAAAATCCAGCCCCCGGAAAAAGGCTGTTATGAGGTCAATACCCAAAAAAACATTTTCCTTGAAAACTCAGGGAAATCTTACATAACATTAGAGCAATAAAATACACTAAACACGACCCACAAATCCAGGAATTATAAACTATTAATGGTGTTTATGTGGTCTCCCCACCAGCTTCCTAACTCTGGTATAATAACAAAAGGTGATGTATGGTAGAGTGAGCAAATGTAACTTACAACAATGCTACTTATATACTTACAACCCTGTACAGTGGCATAACTAGATGTTACTGGGCCCCACAGCAAATTTATATTAGGCCCCCAAAACACTCAGAGGTTTTCCTGTTTTACCAATATATATTGAAATTGCTCATTAAGTAGGGCCGCATGGGGCCCCCTATACCACCTGGGCCCCCCTGCAGCCGCGGGGTCTGCTTCCTCTGTAGTTACGCCCCATACCCTTTAAATTAATGTAAATAAAAAAAACAATTGTAAACCTTGTGTTGTGATATAATTCCAGTCGACAAAGGTGTTTGAACAGAAACAAAATATTACATATATTTACATACGAACCCCAATAAGAAGAATACTATAATATTATAAAATGCAATATTGAGCTTAATTCCCTCAGCGCTGGAAGAGACGGCAAATAATAAAAATCTATTTTTGAATTGGATAATTTGAAAGGAGGGTGGCAGCACTGGAAAGGGCCTATCTATGTATGTCAGCTTGAGGTATTATATTTTTGCTTATTTTCCTACTACTTTCACATCCTTTTGGGACCCAGCACAATCCAATGAACAATAGATTGGTTTGCTCTGTGTTGTGAGTTAAAGGGGAAGGAAACCTCGTTGGCGCTAACCCCCCTCCCCCCTCCCGTGTATTGCCCCCCCTCCCTCCTCCCCCCTGGCCTACCCCTCCCGCTGGGCAAATGCCCCTAACTTGTTACTTACCCTTCTGCGCAGGTCCAGTCCAGGGAGTTCACAGGCGACATCTTCTTCCACGCGATCTTCTTCTTCCTTTGACCGGCGTTTTGGCGCATGCGCAGTAGGATCGTTTCGCCGGTACAGATCTACTGCGCATGCGGCAAAAGTCACGCGCATGCGCAGTAGATCGTACCGGCGAAACGATCCTACTGCGCATGCGCCGGTCAAAGGAGGAAGAAGATCGCGTGGAAGAAGATGTCGCCTGTGAACTCCCTGGACTGGACCTGCGCAGAAGGGTAAGTAACAAGTTAGGGGCATTTGCCCAGCGGGAGGGGTAGGCCAGGGGGGAGGAGGGAGGGGGGGCAATACACGGGAGGGTTGAGGGGGGTTAGCGCCGACGAGGTTTCCTTCCCCTTTAAGCAAAAAGTCAATAAAAACAATCTTAAAATAGGGAAATACTGGTAAAGGTATGTTCACAACAATTACAAGAGGTCCTCTGCACTCAACCTATTATCAATATATTTAAGACAGAGACATTTTGTGCATACTGCTACTAAAAAATGCCTTACCCTTTAAACAACACAGGGATTGTTTGTCCATATATTGCAATATATTTAAGCGGCCAACTACGTCAAAGTCATCCCATATCTGGCCAGTCCTACGCTTAATTTTCATCTGATTCATTAAGAATTCAATTGCTTCATTATACATGTATAATGAAGCAATTGAATTCTTAATGAATCAGATGAAAATTAAGCGTAGGACTGGCCAGATATGGGATGACTTTGACGTAGTTGGCCAGCTTAAATATATTGCAATATATGGACAAACAATCCCTGTGTTGTTTAAAGGGTAAGGCATTTTTTAGTAGCAGTATGCACAAAATGTCTCTGTCTTAAATATATTGATAATGGGTTGAGTGCAGAGGACGTCTTGTAGTTGACTATATGTATTTTGTGGTCACACCCTCATTGCACCCCCGCCTAATGATTTTAAAAACTAGTGGTGAGCACAACTTTCCCCTGTTTGTTATAGTTATACAGGAGCAGTGACCAGCTCCATGTTGTAGCTCCCACCCCTCCCAGCTATAGTCAGGTGATCCCACTGGTGTCTAATAAAAGGGCAGCCAAGTTTGGGAGTTTTACTTTGAAAGCAGCTAGTACCGTATATACTCGAGTATAAGCCGAGTTTTTCAGCACCAAAAATGAGCTGAAAAAATCTACATCGGCTTATACTCGGGTCAGATAAAAATTATCTAGCTCAGGGGTGCCCAGGATATCCCGGTAATGTTACTGATGGACAGCGACCTGCCAGCTGCTGCGCACATATATGGAACACATTCCCTGCATATTTTAACACACCTCCCACTTGTGCGCGTCTACACAGCGTTCCTTATGTTCTCGTCATTTCCCAGGCACTTGCGTGCCACGTCAGTGCGCGTAGTCCCTCATTAGTTGCGTAACGAACGTCTGGGAATGCTCGCTTGCAAGAGCAGAGGAGTTGCCGGTGATCTGGAACTGCGGGCTGTGTTATGATAAGTCGGGAACTTGCGTGCCGCGTCAGTGCGCAAGAGCAGAGGAGTTGATCTGGAACTGCGCGATGTGTTTTGACAAGTCGGGACGCGTGCTGCGTCAGAGCGTATACCCTCAGTAGTGACTTGATGAAAGTCTGGGAATGCTGGCCTGCTCTTGTAGAGGAGTTGCTGAGTGATTTGTTGGTCAGGCGGTAAGTGACACTCTAATGTGACAAGTACTTTTTGACGCTTTATTTATATGGACAGCGTACACCCGCTTCAGCACCAGCAGCACTCACATTTCTGGTGCTTCTTAGATAGCCTGGTTTTTCCTAACTACATTTTACTTCTGGCAGTCCGTGCACTACTCTGCCTTGGTGACATGTCAGACTCTACCTCTCCCCCTCGTGTACCGACTACACTCCTGCAGGGGGAGAGGGACAGAGAGGCAGACAGGGGCGAAGTGTGACTGCAGGCATACAGCACAAAATCACCTTGCCTTGCCTAAAATCACTCCCGTTTCTTATTGAGCTGGGGGTGTTCTGAAGCAGCTGTGGTCCGTGTAATGAGCCAGGAGGTGGACATATTGGCAGAGCTGCCCCTTTTTTAGCCAGACTTTGTCCAGTAGTTTATGCCCCAGGTGGCTATAGGAATGCTTAGTAATCACAGCGCATATTAGGGTTTAATACAGCTCTGTAGGGGGGCACATTGACTTGGTCAGTGCATGTTGTTTTTGCAAAATTGCCAGCAAATTGCCAGCAAATCTTCTGTGCTGCCCACATATCCTGTTCCAATCACCCCCCTCCTGTCTTCCCTCCTCAACCATCAGCCTGGTTTAGGAGCTGAGGTCTGAAGTGGTGTGACTGCAAACTTCACTGATCCTGGAGCCTCCAATTGAACCCCTTGTTGCAGCATCACAGAAGGTGGCACAGGTACTGACTTTTGGTCCTAACTAAACTAGGCTTATACTCGAGTCAATAAGATTTTCTAGTTTTTGTAGGTAAAATTAGGGACCTCGGCTTATACTCGGATCGGCTTATACTCGAGTATATACGGTAAGTTGCAGGTAAAACTTAGTCCCTTTGTAAAATGTATAATGAAGCAATAGAATTCTTAATGAATCAGATGAAAATTAAGCGTAGGACTGGCCAGATATGGGGTGACTTTGACGTAGTTGGCCAGCTTAAATATATTGCAATATATGGACAAACAATTCCTGTGTTGTTTAAAGGGTAAGGCATTTTTTAGTAGCAGTATGCACAAAATGTCTTAAATATATTGATAATGGGTTGAGTGCAGAGGACCTCTTGTAGTTGACTATATGTATTTTGTGGTCACACCCTCATTGCACCCCCGCCTAATGGTTTTAAAAAATAGTGGTGAGCACAACTTTCCCTTGTTTGTTAATGTTCACAACAATTTCCAGGAGTCAATTAACAATTTCCATTTTATAATCAGGGGTAGTGATGGGCGAATTTATTCGCCAGGCGCAAATTTGCGGTGAATTTGCGCGATTCGCTGCCAGCGAATAAATTCGTGAAAGTGTGCCCGAAAAAACGGACGCCAGCATAATAAACAGGTGCCGGCGTTTCGCAAATTTTTCGCCGTTACGAGAATTATACGTGAATTTGCAAGAATTTTCCGGCAGACAAATTGGGTTCAGTAAGTAATACCATTTTAAAATGAGTTTGAGGGGCAAAAGTGTTATTGTGTGACTTTTTTTGCAGATTTTTTAATATAGTTGCATTAACCGGCAGGGTGATGGAGAAACAATTTTTACTTCTTCGAGTGCAAATTCATTTCCTCAAGTTTAAAGGTTAGCATGTTGTTTTTAGTGACAAAAGATTCTTCTCTTTCCAGCTTTCAAATAGGGGTCACTGACTCCATCTAAAAACCAAATGAATTGTAAGGCTACACATTTATTCTTATTGCTACTTTTTATAACTCATCTTTCCATTCAAGTCTCTCCTATTCATATTCCAGTCTCTTATTCATATCAATATATTTATATATATATATAGGGTAATTTACACACTAGCAGGCAAATTGCTGAAATTTCAAACTGGAAAGCTGCTGGGCAAAAAAAGCAAATAATTAAAAAAACACAAATAATAAAAGCAACTGCAAATTGCCTCAAAGCATCACTCTCTACAAATCTACATCATACTAAAAGTGTATTTAAAGGACACCCCACTTTAATATAACTTTTGCAAACCTGGAAACTGTTTAATGACCACTTCTAACAGTGGAAGAAAGACTGGGAATTTGTGACAATGCACAGTGTATGTAATAAGATGTTCTACTGAAAAAGTTATGTTTGCTCCAAGCAATCATGCCACCTTTAAGCATGCCTTAAAGTGGACCTGTCACCCAGACACAAAAATCTGTATAATAAAAGTCCTTTTCAAATTAAACATGAAATCCAATTTCTATTTTTTATTAAAGCATTCATAGCTGTTGTAAGCTCATTTAAAAATCTCAGCTGTCAATCAAATATTGTCTGCCCCTCCTCTATGCCCTGGGCATAGAGGCGGGGCAGACAATTACTTTCACTTTCCATTTCCTAGATGTCACTGCTCTCCCCACATTCCCCCGTTATCTTCACCATTTAATTGTGTAACCAGGGCATGGGCATGGGGATGGACATCAGGTCCCCCATTCTGCTGCACAAACAAGATTCTGAGATGATGCAAGGCTTGTCTTAATAACAGTGTCCACAAAATGGCTCCTGCCTGCTTGTTATAATTATGAATTCCCAGACTGAAGGAAACAAGATTCAAATAATGTATACAGTGTAATTAAAGATCATTTTGCTTTACTAATGTGATAAAATAGTATTTTGAATGATTTTTTTGGGTGACGGGTCCCCTTTAAAAGTGCACAATGCTAGTGATGGGCGAATCTGTCTCGTTTCGCTTTGCCAAAAAATTTGTGAAACAGCGAAAAAAAATCAATGGGTGTCAAAATAATTTTGACGCGAGCGACAATTTTTATAGGCGTGACTATTTTGTCCAAATACATTAAAGTCAATGGGCATCTGAATAATATTCAATTGTTATGCATGTGCCAATTTTGAGATGCGCCAATTTTTTTGCCACAGTTTCGCAAAAACATTTGCAGGTGGTGAAACGTGGAAGTTTGCCACAAATCCATGCCTTACGAATAAATTCGCCCATGACTACACAATGCAATAACAGTCTAACGAGAAATGCAAACTTTTATTGTAATTTGTGGCTTGTTTTTTTTCTCTGCGCCTTTTAGTACATTTATCCATTAGCTTTAACATTTCTCGTCAGATTCTTTATTGAGATTTGGTTTTCCTTTAACTTTAGTCCAGTGTACAGACAAGCAATTCTTGTTTGGTTTAAAGGAGAACTCAACCCCCCTGCTAATAAAAACCCCTACCCAGAACTATGGGTAGGGACTATGTAAGGTACTGGGTAAGGGTTTTTTTTAGTGGGGAGTTGAGTTCTCCTTTAAAGGGGAGGGCATATACTTAGCAGCATAAAAGGTCTAAAGTCCTATCCTATCTGAACTATGGAACGCTTACTTACTTTTTAAGTGCAGTTTCCCACCAACATATTTTTCTAAGTTACAATTTTTTTTTCCAAGTTTTACTCTCACAACACAACCTTTTCTTTTCAGCCACAGCATCTTCCTTTAAATACACTGTAATAATGCACTTTTTTAGTATCACTGCTTCAACCCTTTATTGAGTCATCATGGTGTCAATTTAAAAACATTTATTTTTATAAACAACTTCTTACAACTTAATATCAAAAAGGATGGGAATGAAAAAGTGATACTTTGAAAAAACAAGGAACGTTATTAAAGGGATTCTGCCAGGGGAAAACATGTGTGTTTGTTTTTTTACAAAATGCAACAGTTAATAGTGTTCCTCAAACAAAATCCTGCATTGAATCCGTTTTTTTTTTTAAAAAAAAAGAGCAAACTGATTTTTTTAACATTTAATTTTGAAACTGGATGTGGGGTTAGACATTTCTTTAGTTTTCCAGGTGCCCTCAGCCAATGCTCCAATGCCCCACCTATTGGTAAAAATGAGAATAGCACTCAATAGTAAAACACCCAAGTCCACATATGACTCCTCCAGTTACATTGAGTAGGAGATACAGTAGCTTGAAGGCAGTTCCATTGTGAACTGGTGGTTCGTTCTGAAAGCTTAGGGTCAAGCACAGTGGCCTGAGATGGCTGCCTACCCAATACTATAAAACTATAAAAATGCCTTTATTGGTTCAAGAATACAATTTTAACTGGTAGAAAGAATTATTTCCAATATACGCATTGTAATTTAGACATAGAAACGACTATGGGATCTGTTTCCGGGTAACAGATCCCATACCTGTATGTATATAACTTATACTTACAAACGGAGGCTATTACAGTAATGACAAATTTATTCGCCTGTCACTAGTTATGGCTACAAAAATACTCTGCCATAGACAATACTGAGAATTGCTTCTGCTAAAACATATATAGGGGGCTGTTTATCAAAGTACGATTTTTATCTCAACATTTTCGGCTACAAACTCCGATCAAATCCACTCATGTTTTTTACGCTTATTTATTAAATTTTCCCAGAAAATTTGCTTTGCGGGAAAAAAAGCAGTTTTTCACGATTTTCACATCAAAAAATCATTGGGACTTCTCCCATTGACTTATATGCAACCTCGACAGGTCTGAGATGCTGGATTTTCAGATTCGGACTTTTCCATCCTCAGGGTTTAATAAATTCCAAAAATATTTTAGTAGCTCTTTGTGTCTTCACCCTTATAGTTGCTGCTTCTACAAATTACTTCTAAAACACATTTTATGGGTCATGGACATACCATATTACAACAGAAATGGTTCATTGAATGGTTCATTCAATCCAAAGTGAAAGAGATATCATGGCAGTGAATGGGGAAAGGTCTCCATTTATGGGATTTATACATCCAGTACATTGTTCTGTTTGAAATTAATGCTGAAAGAACTTTTAAAAAGAGCCGGGACAGTTGATGCAGACACACAGACAAATGATCAACCCTCATTTGCATTTATTATCAATAATTACTGTGTCTGCACAGTTATGGTTATTGTTAGGCTACTGTCACATAGGCTCACCATGAATGTATTTGACTGACATATCAAAATCTTAAAATAACTTACATTTCTAGTATACTTTACTACTCATAATTTAAATCTAGACTGGATCAGCTGCTAAGAACATTCTTATTTGAAGGGAAAGGCTCTGTACAAAAAATCATTACTGCCAGGAGTGTTCAAAATGAATTCATACCCATGAGAACCGCTCAAGTATACAGCCACTGCAAATTGCAAATGTTAAGAGGAATTAAAAAGAAGGTGAAAGTATAAATGATTAGTAAGACATCATCTTTTTGGACAAGCTAAAGAAAAGGAAATAATTTTGAATAATGTGCTTGGAAACAGATGCTGGGTTGATATAGTGGCTGCTGACTTGGGTTATGAAATACCCTTACCAGTATGCAATAGTAGGACTTATAGTAGGATAGCAATAGAAGAACAAACATTTTCTTACTTTGGGCAGCTTCCGAATACATACTACCGGAAAAAGTGCCATATCATCTGCAGGAGCAGTCAGTAAATATAAAGAAAAGGTTAATTAGTGCAGCAGGCAGTGATTAAGGCATATCTTATTTTGTACCCAGTTGTCAACATGCACCAGCCATGCTTCTAGGCAAGCTCTGTGTATTTCTAGTTATACAGCATTACATAATATAAAATAATGAGCCTGACTTTTACTTTCTACCTTATTATGAGTCTAGCAAACTTTTTAGTTACACATTGCAAATATATGACAGTTTAATAACCCAGAACAAGCAATTAACAGTTAGCTTTCATTAGCCCAGTTAGAATATTGAAGCAAATGTTAGGCTGATTGTCACGTGTTCCTGCTTCAGAGCAAATGTATTACAACGTAAGCCCATTAGTTGTTTATCATATGGCTTATAAGTGCTTTATTTGTGCTAATTGATATTGTTGCTTGGTGATATTCACCTCCTTTTTATTTTTCAGGACAAAGCCAGCTTTATGTCAAATAGATACTGATACACTAGTGCCTAATTGCAGAACATATCTATTTTTATTGCTACCGAATCATTGTTCCTTGTCCTAAATAACCAATTAGGGTTTAAAAATAACACGATAAGGTTTAAAAATAACACAATAACAGAAAGCAGATCCACTTCTTGCACCCTGACACCAATTTGGTTTTCTTTGGCAATGGATTTATTTTTATATTGGTGTACAAAAGTGTTTTTGCTGCGTGAGGGGCTATTATTGAGAGCATTGTAGATGCCTTATGTGATGGAGACATCACTGTGACGCTTATGTCAGAATCAATAAACGGAGAGGAAGCTATAGTTAATGTGCACTTTAATATGCTGTCCTTAGGAGCCAAAGCAAAGAATATGGGTATCTGCTCTCTTGCAACTATATTCTATATGATAGTTCAATTTCTCATGGGATGCATGCATCTCATTTATATACATTTATGCAAGTGGTAAGTGGCATTGCCATTCAATGCGCGGGATGGAAAATCTTTTCCCTGATTAATATAAAATACAGATCAGTTCCAAATGCTTCCCAAACTAAAGGAAGGTGAGGAAGACCTTAATCAAGGACTGGAGAAATGGTAAAATAGAATAAGCCATCTCATTCAAAATTAGATGAGATTCAGCCAGGGTTTGTTGCAATGCCAGGAATGGAAAGTGAATTTTGTTTTGGAAGGCCACCATTCAAATTATAAGTCCTGTAGCAGCCAGTCTCTTTTTGGGGATGCTAAGCCTACCTCAACCTTCATTATGCCTATGTACAGTTCTGTGGAGACCTGATCTACTCAAAAACTCCATAGACTTCTTTGTCATCTACAGTCATTTTATTATCTGTCTCATTAATCGGTAGCATTTCAGATAATTATTTCTCCTCATGGTAAAAGCTTAACTGATCCTTTGATATGTTAATTAACTACTCTACGCAATGAAGAGAATGTTGTTAGGTTCTGCTTTGTGGGTGATGGGCATACATGTTTATATCTACCTATCCTATTCTCTAGTGTTCTCTCTTTCACAGTGTCTCCTAGCCAACAACTGGATATCAAAATCCCATATGAAGTTATGCCAAAGGATCCACTTATTAATCCCAGACAGCAGCATTAATGGCAAATCCAGACCAAAACACAACGCACAGTGCTGTCCTGCACAATGGCCTTATAGGATGTGCCTTTACTTTTTTCCCAAATAAGCTCTTAAAAGTCTACAATCTACAAAGGATCTGGATGAACTGGGGAGCTGGGCTAGTAAATAGCAAATTAGGTTCAGTATTAATACTAATTGGCTGAAACATAAGCCTATGTTAGACATTAGGGCTCACACAAAGCCTACCAGTTTAACATGGGAAACTAAGATACTCCACTCCACCGCTATGGAGCAAGCCACATAGAGTAGTGATCACAAGACAAAGGGTAATAATACTTTTATCTGATTTTTTTAAGTAGGCCAAAAATGCTTTGCTGGCAATCAACTAGCACTGAGATCAGGTGATTATTGCTTCATATTTATTTTAGTATATAGAACATAGCAAATGTAATGCTGTGCAATATACCAGGATCAGTGGAATGGTAAAGTGCATTTAGGGGTCTTTTAGGACCTTTAGGGGTCTATTTAGCAGCAATTAGATTTCAACCGTTAGCAAACAAAAGCAAAGATCTGATTGGTTGCTATGAAAAACATTGCCTGTAATGTAATGCCACTTTTTACACAGCTTGATAAATAGACCCCTTAGTATGAAACGTCACATGGAAATGTGAACTCATTCGAAAAATGTGCTTCTTTTTTCTAAATCGATTCTGTTTGGAAATACTTAGATACACAATAGGAGGCTCAGTGCAGGCAAGGCAGTCATAGATGTACAAGTTAGGGGATGGGTAAGGGCTGGATAACTACAGTATGTATCACCCCCTGCACACATCCCTCACATATACAGCACTGCTGAATGCAGACAGCAATGTATTTATTGGGGGAACACAGGTCTCTGTGCTTTGTTTTGGAGCACAGAGACCTGCAACAGTATTTTAAAGTGAACAGATCCAGATTTAGGGCAAGGCCACAAAGGTCCGGGCTTAGGGTTGCACAGATAAAGGGGCGACATGCCGCCCAGCTACTTGTGGAGCACTCTGGGGTCTAGTGTACAGGTCTCTGTACTCACTTCCTGAGTGCTTTGCAGCTGATCGTACTTGTGCACAACCCTGGGGTGAGTGGGTGAGGATGCCTGCCTGCGGGTCATGTACCCCTGCATACATGCGATCCTAATGGGGTGGGGGCGGTGGATGATGCCCGTCTCTGGGTGCCCACATACGAAATACAGCCCTGAAAGTGAATGGCAGTGGGCAAAGTGCAGAAAAAATAGAAAACGTTGGTTTTTTTGACACAAGATCCTTGGTGCTGGCATTTTTGTTCTTTTTGTATATGAAATTGGTTCCGTGCACAGGGGCAGATATAATTTAGCTGTAGGGAGAGAGGTGCTGTCCATACAGAATATATATATATATATATATATATATATATATATATATATATATATATATATATATTTCATGGAATGGGTGGCACTCCGCTTCTGAACATCACCCAGTTGCATGGTTGAAGTTTAGTATAGTTTCAAGAAGAACCAGCAACACAGGGTTATTTATAATAGTGATAAAAGTGTATTTGGTAAGGCATACATTTCAAGGTTGGACATTCCATTAGCCATCTTTACAGTCTGTAGGGGTATTTTACTCTGACTTGGGGAAGAAGATAAAGAGCACTAAGGAACACAAGAGCAGAAGAAACAAGAGCCTTCATGCCTTGCCCACCCAAAAGCAATTCTATAGTACAGGAATCCAGTGTCTTGGAGGTCATAAATGGCCCCATATTTTTTGTGTCAGGCAAACATATTCATAATTAGTTTTTCATTCCTGAATGTTTTGTAAGTTATTTTATTTGGTCTAATTTAAGCATCCATATTGTCCAATAATTTCCTAAAATATTCTGCAACTGATTCAGCTCATAACTTTGCTGCTGCCACTAATTATTGGGTTAATTAACCCTGTAAAATAATATAGTTGCTCATTACCGGTGACCTAGATTCGCACACCAAAATGCCTACATCTCAAGTGACATCACTGAGCACAAAACAACCTTTGCATCCATTAGTTAAATGAGTGTACATGGGCTTCTCAACTATCACAACAACAAGAAGAGAAACACAGAAAAAAGATGAATTGATGAAACATGAGCTTAGTTTTATCAAAGAAATGTTCCTAGCTATAGTGGCTGCATGAACCAAGAGGTTGTTACTATACAGAATGTATTATTAATAGGAATATAACCAAGAAACAGAGCGTGCATAACAAAGTGCACATCCAGGTAAAACAGAGAAAGCACACTTTGATCATAAAGCTTATGTTTTGCTCTGAGTGCCTCCTGTGTACAAGTTACCTTTAATAATACTTAGATGTCTGTATGTCAGCTTGTAAAAAAAAACCTGTATTGCCACAAACTAAAAATTCTTGCAGCTTGTTATGACGGATACATTAGAAGCTTTATAAGACCCCCCCTTTAAAGTTCAATCCATGATTTTCTCCAACAATATTTCAGCATTTTATTCATAAAAACAGGACATAGAGCCATAACCGGTGAAAAAAAAAGGTATCACTGCCATCAGTGTATTCCATCATAATACATGGTGTAAATAATGCCTAATTATATTTTCTTTAAAATGCCTTTTGTCTGCAGTATCAATGGTTGGTCACTTATTGACCAGGCAATACGTTCTTTAACTGTTCATGCTATTTTTTTTTTTATTAATATAGTAATATAGTGGTGCTTGCTCCCCCCAGTTCTGGCTATCAATGCCTCTCTCACTCTCTTTCTCCTGCCCTCAGATCTGCTCACTTCATGATCCCTCTCTTGCCAGAATCACACGTCTACTGTAAGATTCTCACCAAATTAGATGTTTACCTTGTTCATAATCATCCATACTCTCTACAGTACAGACTACAAGGACAGTTTTATTCTCCTGTAACAAAATGCACATAAATAGCCTGTTTGTTTGCAACCCCTCGTCCCATTCCTTGGATAGTTCTCCAAACTGTAAGGCATTGATCCCCAACCAGTGGCATGTTGCTCAACAACCCCTTGGATGTTCCTCCCAGTGGCATCAAAGAAGGTGCTTATTTTTGAATTCCTGGCTTTGAGGCAAGTTTTTGTTGCATAAAAAAGTGTACTGCCAAATAGAACCTCCTGTAGCTGCCAGTCCACAAAGCCAATCACAGCCCTTATTTGGTACCCCCAGTGACTTTTTTTTATGTTTTCGTTGCTCCCAAACTCTTTTTATATTCGATTGTGACTCACGGGTAAAAAAGGTTGGGGATTCCTGCTGTGAGGTATTATGAACAGGGTCTTCTATACTGATCTTCTGCATTCTTTATTTGCCTTCTTTGGCTTTTCCCCTAGGGTTTCTTTTTTATATATTACCATAAAATAAAAATGTGTTTTATCAAAAGCAGCAAGTCAAGAACATCATACAGTATTTCTTCCATTGCAAAAGTCAAAAGATTAAAACCATTTCATTCAATGTCTGTAAAGGAAATTAGATATTGAAGTTGTTTGAAAAGCATCTCCATTGCCAAACACCACTACAAGTACTATTGCTCCAGAAACAGCACACATGAACCTTCAAGTATACTAAAATATATCATTCACTCTCACAGGAGGAAATTCATCTTAGCAGTTTTTTTAAACATCACAAGATTGAATATAGATCTTAAGCACACATGGATTTCTCTGATCCATGCGCTATATGGATTCTTCTACTGAAATGAAGACCCTAGCTCCTAGCATGTTAGCTGAAAATTTACCAATCACAGCTCTGTCTTAATACATGAAAAGCTTATAGCAAATCTATGCCTTTCTTTCCTATCCTAAAACACAATACCTAATTGTTTGAATATATTATATATACACAGTATATATGTATGTGTATATTGCCTTTCACATTTGAGCAGCGCTGAAGCAAGTAGCGAAAGCGCTACTGACTGGGAGTGGGATTTTCCCCTTGTAAACAGTGGCGTTAATTCGCCAGCGTGTTCGCGCCTGGCGTCTTTGCGCAGGCGCAAGAACAGGGGGTGACGTCAGCGCACATGCGCACTTGTACGCAGGAACGGCCTTATAAGGCAGCGCCTCCCACTGAGCTTCCTCTTGGCGCCCATAGCAGCTACAGGCACAACTTCCCGCCCACCCACCCAGTGATAAATGATTCCATTGTTGTGTTGTTATGTTTTAAAAAAAAAAAAAGAAAAAAAAAAGGGGGATGAGGTCTGATGTTTTTCATTTTAAAGTATATTTGTTGGATTTCAGTGTTCTTGTCACAGCGTGGCGGTTATTGATCCTTTGCCTGTATTCGGCCTAGTATAAAAGGCGACACCACATGCCCACTGCACTCAGTGGCCGGCATTCGGGGTAAGATTTATAAGGTCATATACTTGACAGTTAACGAGATACGTTTTTGAAATGGCAAGGATCGGGAATTAAATAAATATATATAAATAAAGCTGTGGCCGACTTTCACCCACTATTCTGTTTCAGTGTGTTTTATTCATATATTAGCATCAAAGGGCTTATCCCTAGCTGGGCATAAATGTTAAGTTCCATAGGCTTAAACATCTTCACAGTCACACTTTCAGAAAGAAACTGTAAATATTAGTGGGTATTGGGGGGGGGGGTGGAAAAATAGGAACCAATGTTTAAAGAGCTTAACATTGAAGAAATTGTGATAAGTGCAAGGTATACTTTATTTTTATGGCATTAGGGCGGACAATAACTCCCAGAACTTGTCATTTTTTATTGCATTCTGGCCTTTAAACATGTGGTATTATGGTTAACTAGTTGATTACACTAAAGTATTGGACAGGAACGTTATGGTAATATTTTAGGAATCTGTTTGTAATCTTCTCAGGCAAAATTGTTGGAAACAAAAACGCTAGTTCCCATTTGTTTCCAATTTGAAATGGGATCTATAGCAATGAGTAGCATGATTCTTGTATAATTAAATGGGGTGAGGGTGTCAGTTAGTCTTAGTATTTAGGTGGTTTCCATGACAAAATAGCTGTGGTCAATATGTCAAGTGTATCATTAGCCTTAGCCTCCTAGTGAACATAAGGAATTGATTTTTTTTGTTAGGCTATAGAAATGGAACACTTACAGATGTGTACTGGCAACAAAAAATACCTGATCAAATAAACTGAGCTGAGCAGGATATACTAACAAAGCCTTCACTGGTATAGCGGCTTAGCAATTTTATGATCATACATTTCTGAAAATTAAACCCTGTTTTGGAAATTAATGTTTCCACTCTATTGCAATGTGAATTAATTGTTGCACTTATATATCTATATATATACTGTATATATTTCCTTTATTTTATATTATATGTTCCTTGTATTTTAGCAGTGTTATTCTCCAGGAAGAATATCCAAACATCCATGTGTTTGCAGCACCCCCACACCCATCCCTTTAAGGATGATCTTATACCTTTAAAAATGGGTGTTGGACTTGGGGATCGCTCACCTATAAAAGCTTCATTGATCAGCATGTGAGACCAATGGTTTGGTCAGGAGACACTGTTGCCAAGAAATGTAACCATGCAGAGAGGTGTGTAAAATGCATGGCCAGGGTAAATAGCTAGGATCACAATATAGGGTTTATACTGAGTTGGTCACTGGACAAATTTATGATCATAACTTTGTAACTAAGATTCCCTGTGATTTGAAGATAGATGCATTTGTGCAGATATTAAATTGCTGGTATAGAACCTGTTGTCCAGAATGTTTGAATCGCCACACTTTGTCTAATAAAAAATAAACTAGACATAAAATAAACCCAATAGGATTGTTTTTCCGACAGTAAAAATTTATTATATCTTAGTTGGGAACAAATAAAAGGTGCTGTTTTATTACTGCAGAGAAAATGGAAACCATTTTTAAAAAATTGAATTATTTGATTAAAATGGGCGCTATGGGAGACAACTTTCACTTAATTTAGAGCTTTCTGGAAACTGATTTCCGGATAATGGATCCCACACCTGTACTAATAAAAGAGGGTCAGGGAATGTGCACTGATCAATCCCCTCTCTTTTGTATGTTTGGGGTCTCACATAGGACCAGTTGTAAGCTGAAAGAATGTGGAAATTATGCAACACAAATGGACCTCTTAGCAGTACAAGCAGCACCTGCACCTTTGTAGACCATATAATTGATCTAATTTGAAGCTGAAAAATACATCTGCAATTTGAGTAGTAAAAGTCATGGCTATGTAATTCATCAAATCAAGATGAGCGTTATTGTGTGTAAAATGAGTGGTATTGTGTCACACTGCCTGTCTGATCCAACCTAACATATATTGGTTTCTTGCAATTAGTCACAGCAAGCAAGACACAAAAAACAATTAACATGGGGTGACCTTTAGGCCATCAGCAAAACAGCACATGCTTGCTCTATTTTAATTAGCACCTGTAATGGCTGGAGACTACAAAGCCTGGTATGATACATGGGAAGCTCTTCTGTCAATAGTAGGCTTATTGACTAAACACAAGTGATGGTCAGCAAGGAATCTCTGTAGGTAACTGTAGCTCTCCAGCCCATATTACAATGGCGATTCTTGACCCAAACCCCCTCTCCCAACCTATCTTACCTTTGATGTGTCGGAGGGGGTCCGGGGGGGCACATCGCTAGTGCAGAGAGCACACTTTTTCAGTTTGTTATCCAGATATTCAGCTCTTAAAGTTACCAAGAGTTGCTTTTTGGCTGCCCTTGGTAATTTGCAGGGCAGTGCCACCTGAGGAATGTTTTTCACAGTTCCTCATGGCAGGTCACCCCAGCATATTACAAGGCTTATTTCCAATCACAGCCATAATTACCGTGACACAATTGTGTGGCCATTCATTAGAGGCACTTGAAACTAGACATGTTCCTCTCTTTCAAGTATTTTCACCAAACGTCATTTAACAATCTGTACAGATGAATCATGAACAAGTGTACCGTTAAAGTGGAACACTGCAATCCCACTGCCTCAAAAGAAACAGTACATATGTCATTTTAAAACTGAGCACTGGAAATTACAAAATCCCTGACAATTCTGAGTGCAATTGCATCTGATTAATCAAGTGCAATTTTGCTGAACCCAAACCATGCATTGCCATGATTACTCTGGAAATGTGGGAAAAACATTGCATTATGGGTAAAAACATGGCAAATTGCCTCCAAAATTGCTCTTAGCACACTGTGCTTGAGCCAATGGATGATTAAAGCTAGAAAAAAGTGTCACTAGGGTGAACAATTAGGTTCAGGAGCAATAAACTTATTTACACTTGCACAATGAGGGCAACATTTTGTAGCTGGGTCGTCTATGTCCTGAGGGGCTCATTCCTAATACAATCAATGCACAGCTGAATCACCAAAACCAAATATTTGGTGGATTTTATATCGGGCTTTAATGTAGAAGGTTCTTTTAAACATCGATTAATACTTCTTCAAAATATAAGAAAAGGAACTTGACCAAAATGATTTAGAGATTAAAATATAATGGTACGCTCTGGAAACATGCATGGCCATATATGTAAGTTATTAGTGGTTCTCTTTGATTCATTCTATTGGATTTGGAACGTTTTTCAATTTAAATAAAACATGTGACTAGGAGATCTGAGGAGCAGCATTAATATTTCTCTATTAAGTGGAGGCAACTTATGTTAAACCAAATGAACAGAAGACAAAAACCAAAAGAAAGAGCCTATATAAAAGCTTCTATGAAATCATTTTTGCCATTTAAAGGCTGAAGCACAATTACATCCTGGAAGTCATAATAATAACTATCGAACAGTTTAACTGGAACAAGTATTAATAAGACTGCTTGAAATCAATGGAGCTAATTACCAAGACATAAAACAAGACATTCAAAAACCTTTAAATACAGCAATTTCATGCACTCACACTCTTCAACCACTTTGAACTGGGTAAGTAACATTTGGTTAAAGAAAGAAGCGATAAAGCAATATAATGCTTTAAGAAATAAAGGTTTAGCAAAAGTATTGCTCAGATAGATTAGGGTCATTTATACATACTGTGAATTCATTGTCATCTGAGGTCTTCATTTTTTCAAAGTAATTTCTTAATGGTAAAAAGTGTTGTTACTTACGGACACTTGAATTAAGGACTTTTCCATCTGAAGTGTAAACGATGGCCTCGGTATGATTTTTATGGAAATCAGTTTTGCCCAGTGTGAAAACTGAAATGACTTTTTGACCATACTGTGTAGTGTACAGTGATCATGTGGTGCATATAAAAAGGGGTTCTCAGCATTTTCAAGAAGGAAATGGAAAATCCAAATAGATGAGCATATGTGTCATATTCCAACATTTATGGGGCTATTTATTAAACCTCATGGCATGGGAGTTTGGTCGAGCTTTTTTTTTATTGAGATAATTACAGAAATTTGGATTTTAGTAAATAACCCCCACAATATGTAGAACAAATTCAGTTTAATGTGTTGCACGTGAAATGTTACATAGGAAGGTTGAAAAAATACAGCAGTCCTATCAGTAGTTTTCATTCAGTCCTATCAAAGCTCAATACATTTGGCAATTGTAATATTTGACATTGATTTAAGTGAAGCATCCAAAATGGAGTAAGAATGTTTGCTTAAAGCAGTGGCATAACTAGAGTTTGGGGGGCCCCTCCAGAGATGCTGCTGAGAAATGTATCAACTAAATGTTGCAAAATTGTAACATATTTTTATATGTTCAAACACGAATTTCCTGGAGTACAGAAGGGAGTAGGCACAAAACAGCAGCATCCTACAAAGAAACCAGGGCCAGAGCCATAAGGACATGATCTGCCTTCCCACACTTCCCCTCCCCTGTGTCTCTCTCTCCCAGTTGCTTGCTTCCAATCCCCCGGCCCCAACCCCTTAGTTCCGCCTCCAGCCCTCCCTTTTTGCCTCCTCTCCCCTCCCTCCCGAGGCTCCCTCCCCTCACAAGAGAGCCGCCCTGAGGCCCACCCACTGCTGCACCGATTTGCAACATGCCCACCCTCCCTCCTCCTGACTAGGCCTGATGTCACTTCCTGGTTGGCACAGGCGCATTGTGACCCTGAAGTGGCAGCAGCAGTGGGGGACTATAGGATGAGCTAAGATTAACACACAGGTTTCAGCCAAATACAATATATATGTATATATATATATATATATATATATATATATATATATATATATATATACACATAACAGTATAAAGAGAAAAAGAGCACTCATGGGACTTAATTTATGTGCACAGCTTTAATGGTGTAAGTCTTACATTGTGGGCGAGCTGAGAAAGGGTGCGGATGGTGCCCGAAACGTTGCAATACCTCTTTACAGATGAGTACTTGTTCTAAGCTGCATATCTTTTATGATGAACAATAAATGCTATGTTTTAACATAAGGGAGTGTGAATTATGGATGTTGGACTGCCCTACCCAAAGATATATATATATATATATATATATATATATATATATATATATATATATATATATATGTATATATATATATATATATGTATATATGTATATATATATATATATATATATATATATATATATATATATATATATATATATATATATATATACACACACACATACAATCCAGCAAATGATTTGCAGACCTCCAGAATAGCCCATTTGCTTAGAATTTTGAGTAAATATGATTGCATTTATATGTACAGCCATGGGATTTGTTATCCGGAAACCTATTATCCAGAAAGTTACTAATTTAAGGGAAGGCCATATTCCATAGACTCCATTTTAATCAAATAGTTCACATCCTTTTTCTCTGTAATAATAAAACATTATGTTGTACTTGATCCAAACTAAGCTATAATTAATCTTTATTGGAGGCAAAACAATTCTATATGATTTATTTAATATTTAAATTTTTTTTAGTAATTTATTTGAAGGACTCTGCGTAGGGAACGCTTTTTCTTTCAACTTAACTTAAAGGAATAGTTCAGTGTGAAAATAAAAACTGTGTAAATAGGCTGTGCAAAATAAAAAATGTTTCTAATATAGTTAGTTAGCCAAAAATGTAATGTATATAGGCTGGAGTGAACAGATGTCTAATAAAACAGCCAGAATCCAACTTCCTGCTTTTCAGCTCTATAACTCTGAGTTAGTCAGCGACTTGAAGGGGGGCCACATGGTACATTTCTGTTCAGTGAGTTTGTAATTGACCCTCAGCATTCAGCTCAGATTCAAAAGCAACAGGTATGACCCATGTGGCCCCCCTCAAGTCTCTGCCTGGTAGTCAGGGTAACCAGTCAGTGTAAACCAAGAGAGCTGAAAAGCAGGAAGTAGTGTTCTGACTGACATGTTATACATCAAATCACTCCAGCCTTTATACATTACATTTTTGGCTAACTAACTATATTATAAACTTTTTTTATTTTGCACAGCCTATCTATTTGCCCACTTTTTATTTTTACACTGAACAATTCCTTTAAGGCTTATGCTTCAGGGCATTTAGTCAAACCTGGGAAAATCACACAGGTGACAAAATACCTTCCTATAGACTAACATTAAAATCATGGTATCCTGACAAGTTGAATAGCATAATGGTGGGATAATACAGAAGGAAGAGTTCTCTTGCAATTCTAATGTTAATCTATTGGAAGGGAATTTTTGGTTTTGTTGCCAGCAAGTAGCATGAATTTCTGCATAACCCATGAATATTAGCCAGGATATTATATTAAATGCAATGTAAGGAATTTAAATGATAAGATATTAGATTAAAGGGGTCTTTGGCCACAGACCGGAAAAAGTTAAAAGCCCAGTGTATTTGTAGATACGGTATGGGACATGTTATACAGAATGTGCGGTACATGAGTTTTTTTGGATAAGGCATCCTTCCATAATTAAGTCTATTAAAACATCATTTAAACATTAAATAAACCCAAAATGATTGTTTTGCCTTCAACAAAGATGGGATCAAATATAAGGTACCATTTTATTATTACAAAAAAAAAAATACATAATTTTAATTATTTGATTGAAATGGAGTCTATGGGAGATGGCTTTGCTGTAATTTCTGGATAAAGGGTTGCCAGATGGATCCCATACCTGTATCGAAGACTGGACAAAGTAAACCGTTTTTATTGGTTACTGTTTATTTGTGGGTATAGTTAGATAATTCAATTACCCATGCCCTCAATAATGCATAGTACAATTTTCTATTATTATTACAGAGTATATATGTAATGTATACAGTTTATTTGTTGGTTTAGAATCAGCAGAAGAATAAAAAAAAAACAGAGATGTTTCAAAAAGAATCAAAGGGAAATCCTGAGATTTAGGAACTGAAATGTTTCCTGAAATTTAGGTACTCATTCCTGATTTCTTATAAAGAAAATCTGGACAAAGTAAACCATTTTTATTGGTTACTGTTTATTTGTGGTTACAGTTAGATAATTAATTTATCCATGCCCTCATTCTTTCATAAAGATCAAATGAGTCTTTGTTGACCATATACCAAGGATTTAATGTTTAAAACATTTTTTTTAATATGGGACCTACTGTCTGGAAGCCCATTATCCAGAACTCTGGAACAAATACCAAACCATAATTTTCATATTTATATTTGACCATGATACAATAAAAATAACATAGACAATTATGTGAACAAAAATCTGTAGCATTCATTTGTCCAGAGCTCTCAAGTTATGTCCAGTTCAATTCTATTGAACGCTAAATATTCAGCTGAATCTGAATCCTGGCAAAAGAGCTGGGATTCATCCAAGCCCCAAGCTGAATGCTGGATTCTGTGCATCCCTGGTATAAAACAAGTTACTGTACATAACTGAAAATGATCCAAATTATAGACTATACAAACTCCTCTCTGTTTATATAACAGAGCCATCTAGTGTTCATAGCCAACAGAAGCAACAGAAGAAAGCAGCTAGTAAGTTGCAGGTAAAACTTAGTCCCTTTGTAAAATGTATAATTAAGCAATTGAATTCTTAATGAATCGGATGAAAATTGAGCGTAGGACTGGCCAGATATGGGATGACTTTGACGTAGTTGGCCATCTTAAATATATTGCAATATATGGACAAACAATCCCTGTATTGTTTAAAGGGTAAGGCATTTTTTAGTAGCAGTATACACAAAATGTCGCTGTCTTAAATATATCAATAATGGGTTGAGTGCAGAGGACCTCTTGTAGTTGACTATATATATATATATATATATATATATATATATATATATATATATATATATATATATATATATATATATATATATATATATATATATAATAAACAAAAGCCATAAATAGTGTGTAAATTATATCCTTATAAACGGTGAGTTCCGATGTCATCAGTTATCAACGGTGAGTTCTGATGTCATTTCTGTCACATGACTCAATGCAATTTGTGTATTATAATAAATAAAGTACCCCCAGTTGCAAAATATGAGGATATTAGTAGTAACCTCGGAGTTCCATAGCCTGTATTTTATATGGTCATGAAACTCCTCGGTAACTTATAATATCCTTATAATTTACAAGAGGGGGTACTTTATTCACTATATATATATATATATATATATATATATATATATATATATATACCTACCTACGTTCACAATGAGCTGAGCAATCCAAGTTCTATTGCCTATTGCTATTATATACCGACAAGAATTCACCGGCACACAGGTAATGCAAGCATGTTAGACCTTGCTTAAGATTTATTGCAGCCTCCCGTGTGTTGCCCACCCTCCCTCCTCCCCCCTGGCCTACCCATCCCGCTGGGCAAATGCCCCTAACTTGTTACTTACCCTTCTGCGCAGGTCCAGTCCAGGGAGTTCACAGAAGACATCTTCTTCCACGCGATCTTCTTCCTGCTTTGAACGGCGCATGCGCAGTAGGAGCATTTGAAAGCAGGAAGAAGATCGTGTGGAAGTAGATGTCGTCTGTGAACTCCCTGGACTGGACCTGCGCAGAAGGGTAAGTAACAAGTTAGGGGCATTTGCCCAGCGGGACGGGTAGGCCAGGGGGGAGGAGGGAGGGTGGGCAACACACGGGAGGGGGTAGGGTTTTTTTATGACTTGCTTGACAATGGATTTTCAATGGATTTTGAAGGTCTAACTTGCTTGCATTACCTGTTTGCCTGTGAATTCTTGTCGCTACTGGATAGTGAGGTTGCTGTTTCCTCCATTTCGCTGTGCACCAGGGGTTTCTTCTTTTGGTGAAGGCCAGGGTGTGTGAGTGCTTCTTGGACTACCACAGCCTACAAGTCTATCTTTTAAGAGCCTTTTTTATGACTTGCTTGACAATGGATTTTCATGAAAGCAGAGACCATGCAAAAAGTTAAATAGCTTTTTTTTTGCATTTTGGCACCACTCTTCACATGGGTGTCCCTTAGACCAGTGCCCTAGATTGTCCATCATTGAGACACATAGACAATGAAATGTCAGGAGCAAGAAGACAGAGAAGAGCCTTGTGCTAACTGCCAGCTATTCGGGAAAGTTCCACAATGGCCAAGAGTTTCCTAGTTGACAGAAGAGAATCATTAGTATAATGAGGCAGTAATCCTAAGAAATGTGTCTACAGTATTTTCCATCTAGAAAAGCAAAACTATTTTTTCACTAAACCTGTGCTTTGATATGTGTGGCTTGCATTGAACTGGGTTCATGTGGGCAATACAAACGAAGCACATATTCCGGTAAATCTAGAAGACAAAATGGAGGCAATAATGCATAGTACAATATTCTAGCAATGAGACATTATTATTAGAGATTATATATGTAATGTATACAGTTTATTTGTTGGTTTAGAATCAGCAGAAGAATAAAAAAAACATACAGAGATGTTTCAAAAAGAATCAAAGGGAAATATATACATCCGGAGATTCAAGAACTGAAATGTTTTCTGAAAATTAGGTGCTTATTCCTGATTTCTGATAAAATCGAAAACCAAGCACGGGTAAATTGTCTTACAATTTCGTGTGTTCGAGAATCCAGTTGGTAAATGTTGACACTCTCGTGTAAACTCCGGGCTTCCCAGGACGGGCACATCCTTCACCCCAACTTGTAATGCCGGTTAAATACCATATCTCATCCACCTCACAGACAAGTGGACCCCCAGAATCCCCCTGAAATGCCAAAGTAGTAATATACAGTGAAATTCCTGTTCATTTATATAGAATTTTAAAAAAAAAATATGACAAATAATTTCTAGCAGATTCTAGAGTCTTACTTAAACTCCATTGTCTCTTCCCTACTGTAATGTATAGCTAGAACAGAGAAGAGCAGATGTGGCTCAAATCATGGATTGTTTGCTAAATCCTTGCTTAGCTTTCTAAGGCTTATTCAGTTGAATCTACAAAACAGGAGTAAGTATTACTAAGCAGGTATCAGTCATCCGGTGCATGTGTAGTGAATGAGTGGAGCTGTTTGATATCAGGGATGACACCAAAGGGCAGCCTTATATTTGCCTAGGCTATCAACATAATAAAAATGTCCTTGTTGACATGAAAATGAGGAAGAATTGATGAGCAGGGGGACAAATGTGCAATATTTTTGCAAACTGAATCTTTCAGTGCACTGTATCGCCCTGTATTATTGGAAAATGCTCACTTGAGCAACTAGAGAGCTGGGTCTGACCATTGCTGTTTTCTGGCAGTGGTGGTCAAAAACCTGTTTTTAAATGCACCATTCATGGAGAAATGAATTGAGGAATGAACAGTTCCAGCCTTTATTTCAGTTGTGCTATGCAAAGCTATTTCACTTTTAGTTAATTATTCCTTTAACAGTTTTATGTGCTTCAGCACTATTTTACACACACGCATCTACAGATATAACTATACTGCCAACAACTGTTTTTTTGTGGCCAGAAGGGTTGTCTGTTAAGCTGTTTTCCCTCTGATGTAGCTTGTTGATGAAGGCTCTTTTCTGCACAGAGTTTTGATGTAGTGCAATATACGTAACTTTGATGTCAAACCGGTAGAAGCCTTCACTTAGATCTGCTAGAAATGCTAAACTAAACCTTTTTCTAACGAAATCATGCTTTGTCCCGCTTGCCCCAGAAAGCTTTGTAGATGATTGGATTCTCACTTTTACTTTGCTGAAATCCTGTTTTGTGGCTCTATATTATACTACCTATTTTAAACTGAGGGACAAAAGAGTTTCTTCTTTATACAAGTAGAACACATGCTGTTTCACAGGAACCTTTCCCTATAAAATGTATGGCACGGCCAGAAAGTTATGAAGCAGCCGCACAATGAGTGTTTTACCTTGTGTGTCTGGAATACCTATACACTACCAAAGCAAAAGTTACAAAAGTATTGGGAGCATATTTATTAAAATTCAAGATTTTTTTTTCCATCAATATCTAAAGGTCATATAGTCAAAAATAAATCACAGGTCCTGAATTTAAGGGTACTGGCAAACAATGCTCTCTCAGATGTTATATTTTATGTAAAATAGCCCAGAATTTCTGGGATCGCATGGTTCTCGGCAGGGAAGCAGGTCTGAAAATGTAGCGATTGTTTTCAGGCTGGTTTGGATTGCCCTGTGAACAAGCAGCTGTGCATGTAAGCGGGTCAGATCTGGGACAGGCGCGAGTCCACTGAACTAGACCCGCGCAGGACTCTATTGGCCAGTGGCTTTTCTGGCATAAGGTAGGGGTGGCAAAAAGCCAACACTGCTAACTTTCAGCCAAATTTTCATTTTCTGTTTTTTTTATTTGTAGAAAGCACATCTGTGCTCTCTACACTAATGAATGTTGCCACCTCTCTCATGCTGGGGGGTGGGGGTGCCCCCTTGAATGAAGATGTGCCTCCAATCTCTCTGAAGCTTTTAATTTCTAAAATTAATTTACTTTTAAATCAAATATTGAGCCAAAAATGGCAAAATACTGGTTGTATTCAGCTGGGCAAATTTAAAATAATGCTAAACAACATATATGTGTATTGAAAGGGACACTGCTATTTCTACTGCACAGACTGTGATCTAACGCTGTAGCTTTAATAAATAACAGTGTGCCTCCGCTGAAGATGAGGAACCCCACATGTAGCCTGAGGTGATTGGGAATAACCCTGTTGCATTATATACAGTATATGTTAGAAAGTGATTATTACTGTGGTAACACAGATTCACTTGCCGATCCTTGGGTTACAAATGCATGTGTCCTTTCTTCTTATTTCAAACAATGGCAGATTTATCAGCACATGTCAATTGTAATTACCATTTATCTAAGGAAAGCCATTGTTAAAATCCCATTGAGGTAGTCAGCATGTTCATACATAAAATAAATGATTAGGGGCTCTGCTGGTGTTTTGTAATTCACAACAAGAAATGTTAGGGAATGTGCAGACTGTGAGTTATTTAAACTAATGTTTGAAGCCTTAAAATGTCATGGGATGAAAAAAATTGTAATCTAAAATGCCACTACCTTCTATTTTCAGTCTAATGTAGTAGGGGCTCTGTGATAACCCCACCTCCTTGCTCTACTGCATTTACAGACATATCCAGCACCATACAGTCTCTCACTTACCTTACAAGCATCTATTTTACCACTTTTATATCCAGCACAAAGGACCTTTTTATCAATCCTTGTCTCCACATAGCTGCCCTGACACTCCTCGGTTGAAATTGGGGGCACTTCTGCCTTCTGAAGAACATTGCCAGGGCTTCCTACAAATAAAGACAAAATAAAGTATTTATTTGCACCATTCATCCATCCTATAACGTGCCATATAAGCAAAATGTAACAAAATCGAAACCAACTGATTGCATTAGTTTTAATCAACCCTCCCCCCTCCATCACCTGCAAAAACAGCTACTTGTGGTGTTTATACATCTGGTCAGTAGACTGTATAACTAAAGTCATTTATATGTTGCTAGTTGTGTTGAAGTGGACATACAGGGGCAGGTGTGCATGTTTGGAGAGGTAACCATGTGCATGTTTGGAGAGGTCGCCAAATGATGAGATCTGGGTCTGACTTGGCCATCCATGTTTTTGGGCCAAATTGGGTTGATCTGGTCATTTGTCCTAGAGCCAATAATCGGATTGTCCACTTGAACCTACTTGTTGGACAAGGAGTTGTTGGACGAGGACTGCATCACTGTTTGTTTGATTGCAGCCAAAAGAATTAAATCATTTTTTTTGATAATACATCACCCAAAAAATTCCTTAAATTTGCAGCATTGTGTAGATATGAATATTCCTTAGAAAAAAAGCAAATTAAGTCTTGCAACTGTATATGGAACGACTTCCCCATACCCCTACACAAACATGATCCATGCATTGGTTTAGTTAGAGATCAACATGGTTTGCCAGGCCTAGGAGTTACACAAGGAACAGGAGGAACACAACTAACATAACCAGGGAGAACAGTCCGGGATTAAATTTATATAAAAACTATACAATACAGTAAATGCAAGCATAATGCAACACCAGTCTAATATTTAGCCACGGTAATCACATCAATCTGTGCAGTGTTTTATCCTGGGAATTGCCCAGTTGCACATCACAAGGCAAGACAAGTAAAATAAGGACACTACTGCAGCTGCTATACAAGCACATACCCGTTTCTTCAGTGTAACCCCATCCAGTTATCCAACATGAATTAGGAAGTACAAGAGTCGCTTCACTTGGTGGAAGGCAGATTGCTTTTTGATGATCTGAAATTAAACAAATAGGAAAGAACAGAAAATATACAGTTACAGATTTCTGCACTTAAAACAACCCCCTCCACTTGACCTGAATTTTTTTTATTCTATTTTGGGGCATTTCAGAGTAAATGAAAGGTTCGTGGAAAAACAACCCATGTCCCCCCCAAATGCTATTGTACTATAGGAATGGTGGCTCAGTGATTAGATCTTCTGCCTTGCAGCAATGGGAGGTAATAACTTTGATTCTGGCTCGGGCACTATCTTCAAAGAGTGTGTGTGTTCTGTCTGTATGGGTTTCCTTTCATTCATATAGGCAGGTTAATGATATAAAATTGACCATAGGGAATGTAACAGGAATCTTAGATTGTAAGCTCCACTGGGACAGGGACTCGTGTTAAAGACCACAGTGCATGATCCTACTGACATGGTTCGGCCTGCATATGCCTATTAGGCCAAAATCAGCAGGGTGTTGGCTGTACATCGGTACCAACAATTTCTAGATATAGAATAAAGTCCAATAGTGTTGGTGCTTTATATGAAATAATGTTTTAATTTGTTTGAGTGTGTATTTGCTTCCTCCTAGCATTCAAGGATCTAGGGTACCTTTTTGTTCCCTTTAGATATGCTTTCTTGTTTTAGCAGTAATAATACATTAGAAGCTCTCAGCTGCGCCCCCCTGTTTAATGCTCCACTCAGGATGTCTCATCTGGTGCCAGGGACTCTAGTTATTGCTCAAACAATATATTGGTACAAGACTGGGAGGCAAATGGCTACAGTTTAGCCTAACTACTCCCCCTAGAAGTTGCTTCTGTTATGTTGGGGTCTAGGCCCACCGATGTAGGGGGGTTGGGCAGGGCGGGTTAGGGTTTTTCTGGGACAGAATTTGTTGATTGTTCTGTTGTATGGTTCATCAATATGCTTTGCTAGCAATGGTCATGTTCTTCATGCATGCAAACGTACTAAAGGTATCTCACCAGGGCTATGTCGCCACAGGGGATATACTCCCCTAAAGAGACCCCTACCGGCTAAATGTGTACGCAATTGTTAACATTAGTCTCCTGGAACACCATGGGATTAAACTGTAAGTTTAAAAGAGCTCAAATTTTTGACTGTATTAAAAAATATAAGCCAGCGATTCTCCTCTTGTAAGAGACCCATCTCGTGGGCCAAAAGCTCCTCTCACTAAGAAGGCATTGGGTAGCACATCATGCACCCTTCTCGACCCACTCCACGGGAGTTTCCATACTGGTCAAGAAAGGAGTTCCCTTTGAGTTCTCTGGTATCAAAACTGATTTTTATGGGAGGTATATAGTGTTGCACTGTAAAGTAGCTAACCAACTCCTTATGTTGGCCAATGTATATTGTCCTCCACCCTTTTCAGTTGCACTAATGGAGCGTATATATATGCAGCTCTTTGCTCATTTCCACCTGCCCCACTATGCATAATGGGAGATTACAAAGCTATACGTGGTGCTAGCCTAGACAGACTAAGCCAAACATCCATACAGGGGCAGGGGTTAAGGCGCTGGGCTGATGCTCTCAGCCTCATAGAGCTTTGGCGCTGGAAACATCCAGATAGTTGACAATATTCATGTCACTCCTCTAGTCATGCCACCCTATCTCGCATAGACTTGGCTCTAGCCTCGGCTGACTTTGCCCAATTAACTGTGTCAGCAGAGTACCTAACTAGAGCATTCTCCGACCACTCTCCTCTGGCCATTACCATTCGCACGGAGGGCAATAAAGGGCGATCAACCTTGCGTCTGTGCCCCATGTGGTTAACCAATGAAAAAATTAGGGAATGCTCCCAAGAGGAATATGCAGTTAACGGGACACCAATCAGAATAGTGCTCCACCTGATGTCCTATGGGAGGCTTCTAAAGCAGTAGCTAGGGGTGTGCTGATCAACATAATTACAGCAGTTAGAAGGAATGCCAAAGCTGAGGAGGCACATACAAAATTTAGGGAGGCAGAGGTGACTCATACTCAATCTCCCAGTGTGGACACGCACCTGAATCTATGCCAGGCACAAAGGTCACTTGAGCTTGCCCAAACTGTGCTGACTAGGAAGAAACTCCTATACACAGACCAAAAAATATTCGATCAAGGGGATAAAGCTGGAAAACTTCTTGCAAGGCTGGCCTCAACCAGAAACACCCAAATTTGGATAGCGAGGGTTAGGGATGCTAAAATGGGAGCTGACTGACACTCCGGAGGGAAATCTTAATATCTTTAGTGCATTTTACTGAATTTCTGGAGGCTATCCCCTTCCTCCACCTCTCAAAGGAAGAGGCAGATTTTCTAGTCCAGCGCATAAAAGTCAAATTATGGAAACATCCCTTATTTGGAAAACCCCAAGTCCCAGGCATTCTGGCAAACAGGACCCATACCCATACCTGGGATTTATTAACCTGCATTTTACGGTTCCATTGGCAACTGAAAAGGGTGTTAATTTTATAGTTTGCACCAGTGTGCAGTGAATATAAAGACATAAATTAAAATTTATAATGTGATAACTGGCCAGTGAATACTACATTTTGAAACCTTTACACACCTATTACATGTGCCCAATAGTGTATTACATGTAGGTAAATAATTACTGTAATATGATTCTTTAAATAACCCTGCATCTCCTTGGCAGTACGGCACTGTGATTCCTATTGGACCGTTGAACTCTTTAGATGGCAAATAGGAATCAGCGATGACATGGCTTGCCATGTGACCCATGTTATTAATAAGTGCAGAAAATATAAATGCATATTACAAAACATGCACAGGGTTTGGGGCTTAGCTTACTACCCAAAAAAAGAAAGTATGATGGTGTAGACTAAAGAATGGAGGCATGAAATGAAGTGATTTAAGATGCAGAGAGCACAGTGTTGCTGGTGTTTTTTTACATGGACCTTACTTAGCAGTTCTTTAAATCTTATCCTCAAATAAGCAGAAGCAATATACAAACACATAATTGTGGCAGATTTGTTTTGGAATGCAAAAACTGCACAAGCCTCCACCACACGTTAGAACATTACAGATGACAAACACTCTTCTAGCAACTATTTGCAAATACAACAGCTGACTCATTGCACTTTAAATCCATCAGTACAATACATAACTACATACTTATATCTGTCATCTAAAGCATGAACACAAATCGCCCATATTTACCATTAAATACGATTGGTGTTTTGAGTTTTAGCAGGGCAATGTCAGACCCATTTCCAGCTCCGGTGTAATGAGGATGAATTATTATTTTTTCCAATTCAGAAAATGGTGTCGATTTTGTTATATTCAATATTCTTACAAATCCGCTATAAATAATCCACATTTGAGGTTGGGGATACCTAAAGAATGTACATTATTGGTACAATTAAACAGTAAAATGATGCTCACATATTCATGATAAAGACATATTTATGTGCCACAAAATCTGTTTCAATAGCATTGAAAACACTATTTGACAGATTTATAAGAATCCAAGGAATATTTATGGGGGATACATTTATTTGTTTTGTAAGTAATTAAATTCTGACAATTGATGGACTACAGCAACCTAGCTTTGGATACAACTACAAGGTGAACCCCCTTCAAAAAAAGTCAGGGAAGACAAAAACAAAAGAAAACGAATTAATACTCCACTCCTCATACCAGAAAACACAAACACTTGGTGGAAAAGTAAAACTGTGCATAGCAATACATATAACTAAATGTAAAATTGATACAAGGGTGAAAACAACATTTAAAGGCATATTCACGTTGGGGGTTACATTTCTAAATGAGAAATTAGGTGTTAAAAAAGGAATTAAAAAATAAAAAAGAATGCAGTACAGGTATGGGATGCATTATACAGAAACCTGTTTTCCAGAAAGATCCAAAGGCCATCTCCCATATAAACTCCATTTTAATAAAATAACTCAGATTTTTAAAAATGATTTCCTTTTTCTCTGTAAAAATAAAACTCTACCTTGTACTTGATCCTAACATATAATTTATCCTTATGGGAGGTAAAACTAGGAATGCACCGAATCCACTATTTTGGATTTCGCTGAACCCCTGGATCCTTTGCCAAAGATTCGGCCGAATACCGAACCAAATCCAAATCCTAATTTACATATGCAAATTAGGGATGGGAAGGGGAAACATTTTTTACTTCACGAGATTTCCCTCACCGCCCCTAATTTGCATATGCAAATTAGGATTCAGATTCGGTTCGGCCAGGCAGAAGGATTCGGCCAAATCTGAAACCTGCTGAAAAAGGCCGAATCCTGGCCGAATCCCGAACCGAATCCTGGATTCGGTGCATCACTAGGTAAAACAATACTATTGGGTTTAATTAATGTTTAGATTATTTTTGGTAGATTTAAGGGATGCAGATCCCAATTAAGGACATATACCTTATCCAGAAAACTCCAGGTCCCAAGTATTCTGCATAACAGGCCCCATACATGATCTGTCCTTATGCTGTACTCATTAAAGCAACAGCAACATCAAAAAATGAAAGTGTTTTAAAGGAATACAAATATTATGCAGTGTTGCCCTACACCGGTTAAACTGCTATGTTTGCTTCAGAAACACTACTATTGTTTATATAAATAAGCTGATGGGGCAGCAATGGGGGCAGTCATTCAAAGGAGAAAAGGCTCAGGTTACACAGCAGATAAGCTCCGTAGAACATAATGTTATCTGTTATCCTCTATTTATCCTGTGCCATATAGCCTTTTTTCAATTTCCGCCATTGCTACTCAGCAGCTTGTAAATATGAATACTATAGTAGTATTTCTGAAGCAAACACATCAGTTTTACCAGTGCAGGACAACAGTAAATGATATTTTAATTTTTGGTGTTACTGTTCCTTTAATGAGATTTATATCATCCAGTAACTAGGGACAGGGAAAAAAATATGTTATTCTGTACAGTGGTAAGAGTGTGGCACCTACATTTCAACTAGAATGCCCCCTAGCTTGCAAGGACCAGATTTTAATCATGAAAGACGAGCAGTGGAAAATTGGTAACTGCATTTTTATTAGAGACTTCACTACAATATATTAGTCCATCGACCAATTATTAATCAAGAAATTGGCTTGTGCTATCCTGGAACCTGTTAAATAAACGGGAGCCTATTTTACAGAGTTCTGTGAACTGTTTGCAATTCATTATGGCTTTCAGAAAATTCATACTGCAATCAATTGATACGATGTGTCTTTTGACGGAGGTTAATCATATTCACACATAATAAGGCGAGATACTTAATGTGACCGCTAGTAAGAATGAGAATGTATTAAGGCTGGCTCAAGCATTCAAGGATTTAGTTTAAACACCAAGGTGATTGAAGAAGGCACGGCTTAGGATCAGTGGAGACTGCATAAAATGAAATTATCTTTGCACACAATATCCCAAGGATTAAGCTTTCTAAATTAAAAAGGTTGAAAGACAATAAAAAGACTAAGTATGTGAACTACATTTCAGGGTAAGTCCTCCGTGAAGAACTGTTGTATTAAAGTCACACGAATAAACTGTCACAGAAATAAGCTACACTGCAGAGCTACATGAACAGTAAAAGCTATAGTGCACCTATTTCATCTTGCAAAAGAAGCAAAAAAAAAGTAGCATTAACAATAAGGGGCAGATCAAAATGTGAGTTTAGATTTTAATAAATAAAAACTCACAACCCTTCTATTCATTCCTTTGGGATTGTTAAAAGCATATTTATCAATGGGTGAAAGGTATAACTCACCATTTGATAAATACGCTTCCAAAAATCCCACAGGGATGAATAGGTCGTGGGTGAGTTTCTATTTATTAATATCTAAACTCACACTTTGATAAATCTGGCCCTAGATGTGAAACCTTACAGAGCATTTGGTTTTTACATGGGGTTAGTGACTCCCATTTGAAAGCTGGAAAGAGTCAGAAGAAAAAGGCAAATAATTAAAAAAAATATAAAAAAATGAGGCCAATTGTAAAGTTGCTTAGAATTGGCAATTCTACAACTTCTAAGTTAACTTAAAGCTGAGAGACCCATTTAATTGAGATGATGTATTTTGGGGATATACTTACAGGGCCACACAGTGTGCAGCAGTTACTATCCACTGGTTACTTATAATAGATCCACCACATGCATGCTTTTTGTAACTGGCACCAAGTCGGAGGTGCATGGAAACCTGCCATGGCCATTCCCCAAGTACACTATCAGTACCGCCAACAATTCTATTTGCATGTTCACTTGGCTCTCCACATCCTAGAAATAGAAAAAATGTTACAGAGACTACAGGTACAGGTGATGTTTTGTGTAAAATATAACATGTTGCATTGCTTTCCACTTGGACACCAAAAGGCACAGGCACTTGCCCAAAGACCTGCACTTCGCAAATGAACACAGTATGGGTATTCATGAGAGTTTGGGAGGGGAGCTTGCAGGCATCCACTTTACTTGCATGTGACTCAGAAATACAGGTTAGAGAGTGACAACCAGCACGGGTTGCAAATCATAGTTATGGCAAGGACATGGCTGTCTTATGTCCACTGGCTCTGTGCATCAGCACGAGGTGCAGAGTGCATAAAAGAGCCTGATGTAATGATGCTTGAACAATGAGCACTAAGGGGTAAAATTTTGCACCTCTTAGTGATCTAGAATTTGCAATGGGTCATTATTAAAGGTAAACTATACCCCCAAAAAATGTAGGTCTCTATAAAATGATATTGCATAAAACAACTTATATGTAAAACCATTACAATTGGGTAATCATAAATAGAAAATTGACATTTTAAAAAATAAGGGCCACCCCCTGGGATTGTACGATTTACTGTGCACACAAACATACCACACAAACCATACATGTCAGGTCACATGAGCCAATTAACAGACAGAGTTGTGTCTTTTGCTTCCACAATCCACAATACAGTTAGGGGCACATTTACTTACCACGAGTGAAGGAATAGAATAAAAAATACTTGAATTTCGAAGTATGTTTTTGGCTACTTCGACCATCGAATTGGCTACTTCGACCTTTGACTACGACTTTGAATCGAACGATTCAAACTAAAAATCGTTTGACTATTCAACAATTCGATAGTCGAAGTACTGTCTCTTTAAAAAAACTTTGACCCCTACTTCGCCACCTAAAACCTACCGAGCATCAATGTTAGCCTATGGGAAAGGTCCCCATAGGCTTTCTAGCCAATTTCTGATCGAAGGAAAATCGTTCGATCGATGGATTAAAATCCTTCGAATCGTTCGATTCGAAGGATTATTTAATCGTTTGATTATTCGTTAGATCATTAGATCCAACGAATAGCACTAAATCCTTTGACTTCGATATTCGAAGTCGAAGGATTTAACTTCGACCCTAAGTAAATGTAGAGTTGTAGTATTTCTAGTCATGAAATGGTGGTTCAAGACGAGATGTAAAAGAGCAGTTTTTACTTAAATATATATTCCAGTTTGGTAAGATTCTTTCATATGCCATCTGTTGCTTAAGTATTCATTTTGGGGCTATAGTTTTCCTTTAAATGACCTCTTTAGATATTTAATGATCAAATTCTACTGACTTCATGGCTACATCTGATGGTAGCAACTCAACAGTGGTTGACACAAAGCACATTTGTCATCATCCTTTATTTAATGTTAAAATGAAAACATTAAAGGTCATTTATAACCTCCAATGGAGTCTACAAAGTTCAAAAAACAAGAACAATAAGTTTCTTCTTTGTATTGAGCCCACTGCCATTCCCTGTTGCAGAATTCCCCCTGGTCTCTGTACTCTGCTTCAGCACATCTGTATTTGTAAGGGTTGGGAGACATAGGCATCCTCCCTCTTGTCCTCTACCCATCATCTAATGTCTAAGTTAAGGGAGCACCAGAATATACAGACCACAACAGGGCTGGCCTGTGCCCCCTTAATTCAAATTCAGCTCTAATAAAAGTTAGCAGAACAAAGATTGTTCCAACCTTTGACAGATTTCATTTTACACAGCCTTAAAGAAAATCCTGATATGCCGCCGTTCCCGTGCCGTATACCAGTTGGCAACCCATTGGAAGATATCTTCATGTGGCATTTGCACCTAAGCAAAACATGAACATGCATGAAAAAGATTATTCACATAGAGCAAGGCAACAATATTTGTCTTTTGGTATTTATTTGTATTAGGTTTCTAAACAATGTTTAGCTGGGGAGGGTGAAGGATGGATGTACAGATATGTACTTTTATGAAATGTAGTGAGTTTTTAATTAAAGGAAAAGTAATACCAAAATAGTTAAATATTAAAGTACTCATTTGACTTGTTTATTGATAAATAAACCCATCTTGCTGTAACTACAACTAAACCATCTTGCTGTAACTACACCTAAATGTACAGTTTTGTGTTGATTGATCTCTCTTTAATTAAAACACAAAACAGTCTCTTTTTTTTCACTGCAGCGTTAATTTCTCAAATGTATTATTTTTCAAGTTCATTTTGTCATGCACAAAGAGAACATTTTTCTCAAATTGCGTGACATTCCCATAGGCTGCTATTGGACACATTTATGCACATGATGCAGTGAGTCGAGCGATAGAATTCCTCCATATATGAAATGCAGGTATGCTTCATTAGATATGATGTATCTGGGCACCAGGTGAAAACAATGTGAAATCATTTATAAATAATAGAAAAATCATGATCTTAAATTGGTATAGATTTTCAGGTTGAGAATTCTTTATTCATGGCCAATTACTCTCACATTGATGCTACCTTTTGTGACACATCTTATAGCTTTATCATAGATCTATTCCTCACTTTTTCTCCAGGCAACCAGATTTCACTGGTCCATAGGTAAAAAACTGGCAGCGAATATTATTAGTGCAAGCTTGTTGGCATTCTTTCTCTCCGCTGACTTCTTCTACAAGCAGCTCATCTCCGAGGAACTCTGAGTCAGACAGCATAGTCAATGGGCACACTGCAATAGAAAAATTGGATTAAATATAAGATATGCACCAAATGCTAAAATGTAATAAGTATGCTATGTTAATCTGGAGTTTCAATTACCTGAGGGACTAAATTTACAAGACAGAAGGCTAAAGCCAGATATAGTGTGTTCTTTATTTATTACTTCATCAGGTATCCCTTTGGTGGATGTTCTTACATAGCAAACATTCCTAAGAAAGATTAAAGGTGATATTTAGAAGCATACTATCAACCCTTTGCCTTTTTATAAACCCATTCAATTGCATTTTAGACTTCAGTATTTAAAGGTTTTACAGATGTGTTTATTTACCAACTACAGGGATGTGAATGAAACCAATGAAATACATATATAATTAAATAATAGAATTAAGTCTAAAGAAACTGAACTTTCTGAGTACAGTTTTCTTGAAAACGTTTTATCACTCATCCAAGCGGTTTCTTAAAGGGATACTGTGATACTGTTTTTTTTTTTTTTTTCAAAACGCATCAGTTAATAGTACTGCTCCAGCAGACTTCTGAAATCCATTTCTCAAAAGAGCAAACAGCTTTTTTTAATTAAATTACATTTTGAAATCTGACTTGGGGCTAGACATATTGTCAGTTTCCTAGCTGCCCCAGTCATGTGACTTGTGCTCTGATAAACTTCAGTCACTCTTTACTGCTGTACTGCAAGTTGGAGTGATATCACCCCCTCACCCCTACCCCAGCATCCTAACAACAGAACAATGGGAAGGTAACCAGATAGCAGCTCCCAAACACAAGATAACAGCTGCCTGGTAGATCTAAGAACAGCACTCAATAGTAAAATCCAGGTCACAATGTGACACAATTAGTTACATTGAGTATAAGAAACAACAACCTGCCAGAAAGCAGTTCCAAATTGCTGGCTCTTTCTGAAAGCAAATGACCAAGCAAAATTACCTGAGATGGCTGCCTACACAACTAAAAAAAAATACACTTGCTGATTCAGGAATGAAATTATATATGGTAGGGTGAATTATTTGTAGTGTAAACAATGTATTATTAGATAATAAAAACTACATCACAAAAATAATGACAGAATCCCTTTAAGTTTAACCTGGTGGTAGGGAGAACTAGTTTTGTTTCCTATGAAATAAAACAATGCTATTCCATCACATAGTCTTATTAGACTCTTGGTTTCATCCTGATTTAGAATTTACCTAGAATTTTAGGCTAGGAGATAATAGACATATGCACTTTTCCATCAATTAAAGTTAATCACAATTTCCAAAATTGCACTTTGTTGGTGGGGCTATGGTATTACCCACCATTACTGGATGAAATTGTGTCCAGTTTTGCAACCCTGGAAACCAGACAGGAGGTTTTGTACCAAACAGTTTTTCAAAAAACTGGGCTGTCCATTTCAAACCTAGACAAGTGGCAACCTTAAAATCAGGTGATTTCATGCAAATATTATGAATAAAAACAAAACAATGATCTATTAGTGCTTTATAGGTAAAAATAATGGCTTTTCGTTTAAAGAATAGGCAGAATATATTTTTAGCATATGTGCTATTTATTTTTATGAACATTCTATATTTGTGGCTTTAACATTAATCTGACCACTCAGTAGGCTTTGTTTTTCATAAAAGCATTGTCAGAGAAGATCCAAACAACAACATGCAGATTATTAAAGTTATTCTAACCTTTGCAAAGGGTCTTTTGAGTCTTTTTTAAAAAATGTAAAGAACAAACAGTTTGGATAGAATGTACAAATCTTTTGGCAAGTGAGTACATCTGGGGCAAAAACTCTTGTTAGGGTTTCTCCGGGAAGTTCCATGTTCTGAAACAAATCATTTTGGCAACCTTGAAAAATAAATTCAGTTATAGAAAAAATTATTGTTGTGATACTTTCACATAAGTGTTATAGACTACCAAAAACATCACCTAAGCTATAACCTCATGAACATTTGTTACAATAAATCTATAACATTAAATCTATCTAACACCATAAAAAAAAACATTCTTTAGCACCACCACAATACCAATAGCAGGCAGGCCATGAACTCTATCTCTGAATCTTAATTAATAAAATTAACATGATTGAAAATCTTAAATTAATGTATATTGGAACATTGCTTAGAATGAGATTAGCTTTTATTATGCAAAATGTTATATTTGGGTTTACAAACCATTTAATAAATCAGTTTCACTAATAGTCTTCAATATTTTTTCTCACAGTTTATTTGTGAGTCCCTAAATCCTTTTTGATCCAAATGAAAACAATATAGTGAGGTTCTGAAAAATGTCATCTGTGTTAAACGATCAATTCCAGTTTCAGTCAGAAATTTGCAATGCACCATTTCTAAATAACTTGACTGAGCTTTTGGACATGTTTGTAAAAAGTGTAAAAAAACAAATTAAAAAAATCAGCATCTAAAAGCTATTCATGTAGAATTCAATAGCTGTTGTATTTTCAAAACTCTTTTTTAAGTTTCGAGTTTCAGAGATTAATTTGACTCATTGAAAATGAAGGGTACAATTTGATTTCACACAGTTGGTTTTATCATGGTTTCGTTTTAATTCCAAGCTTAAATAAGCACACATACAAATAAAATTAAAAAATTCTAATTTTGATAAATCTTGCTCTATAAAAACATTTATATCACAAAAAAAAATTACAGGTTGTTCACTAGTTTGTTCTGAATATTTACGTTAAGAGTTATTTAAGGCAGTTTTTAGAGAGTTTGAGGAAAACACATTGCGGTTTTGGTGAAGGTGCATGAATTTTGTCGGGAAAATAGTAGAATACTCCTCAGTCCAGTAACGTTATTAGAGGGGGGCGGCGCAGTAGGGACCCCCGCCCCCCTCCATATGCTATTTTTGACCGGAATCCAGTGGCGCGCACTGAGGGGGTGCGGGGCCTTGGCCCAATTGCACCCCCTGCTCCACCGGTAGTTACGCCACTGCTTCAGTCAGACTTGGTAGCCATTTCATTTGTCTCCAGACCTACTAGTTTCACAACACAAATGAAAAACAGGTATGGCAACTGCAAATATGCTTGGTGCATGTCTGAAATTTCCCAAAAGTTTTAATCTGCCAATTAGGTTCTTAAATATAAAATAAAAATGCACCCTCCACGAGACAATTAAAAGTAGATCTTTTGTAGCAAAATTGTTGCATCACTTGGAACAGTTTATTGATAAATAGAGGTTGATGAATTAGCTGCCAATATAAATTGTCTTTTACTATATCAGTAATTTAAAAGATTATACCTATTTTATGATGATTATACTTATTATAAAAGTATTGTGTGGCTATTAATTAAGGGGGTTATTTATCAAAGTCTGTATCTCCATATTTTCTGCTACAAACTCTGATCAAATCCACTCGGGTTTTTTACACTTATTTATCATTAAATTTTCCCGAAAATTTGCTTTGCGGGAAAAAAAAATCAGATTTACACGATTTTTCCGGATTTTTCCATCTGATTTTCACGTTTTTTTTGGGGAATTTTCATCCGAAAACTCTGAAAACTTCAGGGTATTGCACGAAACCCAACGCACAGCAAAAAATCATTGGGACTTCACGCATTGACTTATATGCAACCTCAACAGATCTGAGATGCCGGATTTTCAGATTCAGACTTTTCCATCCTCGGAGTTTAATAAATTCCGAAAAAAGTGTTATTTTTTAAAAGTCTGATTTTATAAAAAAAAAATCATGGATTTTTAGTAGTTTTCACATTTGGAGTTTAGTAAATAACCCCCCAAGTGTCTGCTAGTTAATATATTTCTGGTCAAAATCTTATAGAAAACTCCATTTGCTTCATTACATTAAGCAAGAAGATTAAATGAAAAGGTTAACCTAGTGATGACTTTCCACATGCTTTTAACGAGAAGCCAGATATCACATTATCCAGGAGCCTTATTCTTGTTGGCATGCCTTTACCAGAGTACTTGAAATAGCACCTGTTTCTGTGTTTAAAGAAAAGATATGTAATGAACAATTTGTCTCAGTTTAATCCTTATCATTAATATTCATTTGCATAAGTGTTCATTTCAAATGTTAATACAGAGTTAGTACATATATATACATTTACAGTTCTAAAAATTGTTATTTTACTCCTTCATATGAAGAAATGCAACAAATCCCTTTGTCATACACATAGAGGCCCATTTATTAAAGTTTGAATTTTAGTGGTACTGGTATGGGATCAATTATCCGGAATCCTGTTATCCAAAAAGCTCTGAATTACGGAAATACCATCACCCATACACTTTATTTTATTCAAATAATACAAATTGTTAAAAATTATTTCCTTTTTCTCTGTAATAATAAAACAGTACCTTGTACTTGATCAAAACTAAAATATAATTTTTTTTTGGAAGCAAAATCAGCCTATTGGGTTTATTTGATGTTTACATGAATTTCTAGTAGACTTGGAGGGTCATTTACTAAACTGAAAAATCTTGAAAATCAGATTTTTTCCTGCAAAGCAAATTTTCGGGAAAATCTAATAAATAAATACGCAGAAAAAACCTGTGGGGGTTAGATTGGAGTTTGTAGCTGGAAATGTTGAGATAAATGTGACTTTGATAAAACTTTGAGGTATGAAGATTCAAATTATGGAAAGATCTGTTATCCGGCACGAATGTCATTAATGTCATTATTAAAAGATCTGAACAGAAAAAGTCTGAACAGAAAAAACACAGAACAATCCAAAAAAAAAGTACGAATATCTCTACACCTCTAAATATTTAAATTTTTGGACAGCTACTAGCAAAAAAAATCTGAAAACCTCTAAAATCTGAATGGTTAAAATGGTGCAAAAGGATCAGCGCCCTATTGTACAATCCTGTATTTTGTATTTGATAACTAAGCTGCGTAAATGTTCTGTATGTTAGTGGCAAAAATTCAATATTAATTATATTCTATTTTAGAAGCCTTAAAGTCTAGAATAGAATAAAATAGAATAATGCTAGAAATGTTAGGGGCAGATTCATTAAGGGTCGAATTTCGAAGTTAAAAATACTTCGAAATTCGACCCTCGAATTGAAATCCTTCGACTTCGAATATCGAAGTCGAAGGATTTAGCGCTAATCCTGCGATCGATCGATCGAAGGATTTTTCGTTCGATCGAACGATTAAATCCTTCGAATCGAACGATTCGAAGGATTTTAATCCAACGATCGAAGGAAAATCCTTCGATCAAAAAATCACAGGCAAGCCTATGGGGACCTTCCCCATAGGCTAACATTGACTTCGGTAGGTTTTACCTGCCGAAGTAGAGGGTCGAAGTTTTTTTTAAAGGGGAAGTACTTCGACTATCGAATGGTCGAATAGTCGAACGATTTTTCGTTCGATTCGTTCGATTTCGTTCGAATTCGAACGAATTTAACCAATTCGATGGTCGAAGTACCAAAAAAATACTTCGAAATTCGAATTTTTTTCATTCGAATCCTTCACTCGATCTTAGTGAATCGGCCCCTAAGTGTATACTAAACATAAACATAAACTTACTGCACCAGAAGCCTAATTAAACAAATGATTTTGTTTAATTAGCCTTAGAAGAACTAAAGTCTAAAATAGAATAATGCTAGGAATGCTGTATTTTGTATACTAAACATAAACATGAACTTACTGCACCAGAAGCCTAATTAAACAAATGATTTATGCTTTCAAAGTTGGCCGCAGGGGGCTGTCAGCTTGTAACTTTGTTAAACATCTTTGCAAGACCAAGACCATGCACATGCTCAGTGTGGTCTGGGCTTCAGTTGGGAGGTTAAGCTTATGAATAGTCATAAATTGTCAAAACAGCACAAGTCAAATAATATCTGCCATAGAAGATGATATAGCATGACTATCTGTTAAATAATCAGATTAATAATCAGAATATGCAGATTGCACTGGATCTGTGAATACAAATCTCTACACTGTTGCTGGCTGCTCTACAGGGAAACAAACAAAGCTGCTTGAGTTCTCCCCCTGCCATTTGAAAGTATGATCGTTTCCCTGCAGAGCAGTTAGGGACCGTCTGAAGTTTCCTATCTTCAGCAGTCAGAGCAAGTAAAACAAAGGGGGAATTTCACAGGCTAAAGTTAGGTTTCTTATAAAAATGGTACACTTTTCTTAATTAAAGTATATTGGAGATAGATTTCTTTTTCATTAAAGAAAAACGGGATTTTATTTTTTTGCCTTTACATCCCCTTTAAGGCATGGTGCTCCAAATTACATTAATACTTCTTATTTAGCAAACCCAGGTCCAAAACAGATCCCATACCTATAATAAAATTTTCCCACACATTACAGACTTGCTAAGGTCTAAAGATGCTTCTTGATGTTTGAATGAAACAAGCTGATTCTATCATTATCTGCAATAAATCTTTGCAGTTGTCGGCTTAATAAAGACTGAGCTTCCAAGAAATCTTTTGTACCAAGAAACTATTTTAGAAAGAATGATTTAAAGCACTTTTCATTAGATAATGCATCAGCAATCTTTTAAGTGCTACATAAGCTAAGACAATTTGGCTTTCTAGGAAAATAGTCTTCGAGAAAATGGACAAACCTTGTTTGTGTTTATGAAGGGAGATATGGTGATAAGAGGTCAGTAACTAAACTTGCCTGACATTAACGCTTCTGTAGGTTTAGATCAATTCAAATTACTGAAAAGCAGAAACTTTGATTCTACTGTAGAACCGACATGGTGGTAAATCTATTCAGATGGTAAATCCATCACTCCATCTACACATGCATAAGTTGAGGGATGAATGACGTCTCTAACTACTCAAGGGTCTGCCAAAGGCTTCCTCTGTGCCTTCATTGACCAATAACCTGCTGTTTGTCAGATCAAATCTGTAGCTATGGGGACTTACGTACACACATGAGCCCCTTAAGACCTATCCACCGCTCCCTTGCACCCATGGGACTTTGCTACAAGATGCACAAAGGTGGAGCTCACTGTGCTACTTTCTAAGAAATCTACCATAGATTGCTGAATGTACACTCTTCCTACTTATATACAGTATGCAAGCTTTTCTTTCCTTTATATGCTAATTTTGCCTAATGTTATATTGATGCTAGCAATGCAGCTATGATAGGTACAGAAAATTGAATGTATCCATGCAATAAATAATGTGCATTAGTAATACAACTGGCATATGCTTGTGATATATAAATACCTGATATGAATAATGCAGCTATGGTAGGTATATGCTATGTGTATGCTGTATAAATAACATGTATTAGTAAAGCAGCTTGCATGATTGGCGTGTGTATGCTTTATAAAGAATCAATATTAATTATACATGTAATAATTAATATTACATGTAAAGGGCAAGGAAGCCCGAAACATGTCGTGTACTGGTGGTCGGCATTGAATAAAGTAACCACAGCATTTATGCTTATTGAGTGCTCTCCTCATTTCTTGTATACTAAAAGCATAAATATCAGGAAAGTGGTGACCTGTAAGAGGAAAGTTGCACTAGTATCCTGCACTGAACAGGCAGAGCGTTTTTGGACATCTTCAGTATTATGTATAGGAGGTGTTGGGAATAGTTATGGGCGAATTTATTCAGCAGGCGCTAATTCGCGGCGAATTTGCGCATTTCGCCATCAGCTAATACATCTGTGAAATTGCCACAAAAATTTGCCGGCGTCAACTCTGACGCCGGCTACAATTAAACGGATGCCCATTGACTTTAATGTGCGTAAATTGTCGCTGTCGTCGAAATTGTCGCCAATGTCAATTTTGACGCCGGTGAATTTGCCCATCACTAGTTGGGAATCATTCATTTTAGAGGTTTTATTAAATAATAGCTTATTTAATGCACTTTAAACACACTTCTGTGCCCCTGACAAAGTCCCCCAATGTTCTCGAGGGTCCAAACGCGTTAGGTTTTTAAGTGAATAAATATTCTCTATTTTTTTCATATTTTGAGTGTCCTGCTTCTCTTTATTAGTGCAGCACACAAAATACATTTTTATACATGAATTTCAATGAATTCTTCTTGATAAAAAAAACAGCATAAAATGTACTCACCGCAGTTGGGCACTGTGAAACTCTTGTGTCACATATGTAAAGTACTGACAGTATATGTCATTAGTACACCCTTCCTTGCACTGCTGTACATTTGCAGTTGAAGTCACATTGTAGTTTGTACCAATCATATCAATTCCAGGGAAATTTTTGTCACGGCAGACTGTGTCACAATAGGAAAGGGTTAAAATGCTACATTTTGTAACGGCAGTGATAAGCATTTTAAAGTCACCACAATTTATTGTATTCAACGTTTCATTCAACAAATGTGACCAATGTATGGGATGAGTTTTGTGCTTATAAAAACATTTAACCATGCTCCTTCATCTAAATATTTACAGCTTTCATCTGGCCTAGAGGTGTTCCAACCAAGTATTGACATACTGGAGTGAATTTAAGTAGGTAAGAAACTGTACTTTACTCACAAACAGGACACGAACTCGTATCTCTGCACAGCTGAAACAACTACCAAATGAACCTATGTCCCATTAAATACTGTACAATGGATAAGCCAATCATTCCCCTTCAACAGAGCAAAAAGCAAAGACCAAAACTGAGAAAAAATTTTGGTGGGTGCCATGTATAGCTAAATAACATGTACAGTATTTACTATATTTAATTTTGCACGAGATTCATATGCAGGTACGGGACCTGTTATAAAGACTGCTTGGGATCTGGGCTTTTCCTAATAAAGAAGTATTTCCGTAATTTGGATCTTCATAGCTTAAGTCTGCTAAAAAAATCATGTAAATATTAAATAAACCCATTGGGCTGGTTTTTGCCTCCAATAAGGATTGATTAAATTTTAGTTGGGATTAAGTACAATATTGGGATCAGAAGGGTGGTTCACCTTTGAGATAATTTTTAGGGCACATTTACTAAGGGTCGAATATCGAGGGTTAATTAACCCACGATATTCGACCATCAAAGTAAAATCCTTCGACTTCGAATATCAAAGTCGAAGGATTTACCGCAAATACTTCGATCGAATGATTCAAAGGATTTTAATTCATCGATCGAAGGATTTTCCTTCGATCAGAAAAAGCTTAGAAACCTTATGGGGAAGGTCCCCATAGGCTAACATTGGTGCTCGGTAGGTTTAAAGTGGCGAAGTAGATAGTCAAAGTTTTTTTTAAAGAGACAGTACTTCTACTATCGAATGGTCGAATAGTCGAACGATTTTTAGTTCGAAATGTTCGATTCGAAATTGTAGACGAAGGTCGAAGTAGCCTATTCGATGATCGAAGCACCCCAAAAAAAACTTTGAAATTCGACGTTTTTTTACTTTGAACCCTTCACTCGAGCTTAGTAAATGTGCCCCTTAGTATGTCACAGAGTGGCCAATTCTAAGCAACTTTTCTGTTTGTTTTCATTGCTTATTTTTTATAGTTATTTGCCTTTTTCTTCTGACTCTTTCCAGCTTTCAAATGGGCATCGCTGACACCTTCTAAAAAGTAAATGCTCTGCAAGGCTACAAATGTATTGTTATTGCTAATTTTTATTACTCATGTTTCTATTCAGGCCTATCCTATTTATATTCCAGTCTCTTATTCAAATAAATGCATGGTTTCTAGGGTATTTTGGACCCTAGCTACCAGATTGCTTGAAATGCAAATTAAAGAGCTGCTGAATAAAAAGCTAAATAACTCAAAAACAGTAAATACTAAAAAATCAAAATCAATTGCAAATTGTGTCAGAATTTCACTCTCTACATCATACTAAAAGTTATCTCAAAGGTGAACAACCCCTTTAAGTACAAAGTACTTTTGTATTATTACAGAGAAAAAGGAAACCACTTTAAAACGTTAATTATTTGATTAAAATGGAGACTATGGGAGATGGCCTTCCCGTAATTCTGGGTTTTCTGAATAATGGGATTCTGGATTACAGATCCCATACTTGTATTTGTTTCTCACACAACCTCCCGTAAATCCAATCTGCCCACTTACTATTAATCAAAGAGCAACAGAGACAGGTATAGTATATGGTATTGTAGAAGTACTGCCATAGTAATATAGGATATGGAGTCCAAATGACTGACTCTGTTGCAATTAAATTGATCACCACTTGCATTTTACTTTTGGTATTTCAGAAACAGAAAAAAATCTTGTATACTTATTAAGCTACATACCAAAAAAAATAAAATTTTGCTTTTGCTTCAGCATGGACATAAAAACTTTATGACAATTCTAATAAAGAATAAAAATTCACGTGTTTGGCTCACCGTTTATTTTACTCTTACAGTTTTTCAAAGAATGGCCAGAGATCACCCCAGTTAATGTCACTTTCGGCAGCATGTTTGTGGCACTCTCCTTTAAATAGCATGCAAACCTGCAGTCAAAATATTTAAATGTCATTAGTATTTGTGCACTTCATTTGTGCACTTCATCTGTGCCGTCATTGCACTGAGATTGCTTCTTCTATGGCTGTCCTAGTCAATATGAGCTATTTACAGTAAATAACTATTAGCATCAGTTTACCTTTCATTTTCTTTTGGCCAGCTCGCAGGGAGATATGAAAACATCAAGCAACGTGGGCTAAAAGTACATACAAGCTGGCAATATTCAACATCAGGTGCAAACACAGAGCGAAGGTCTCCTCCTTGCCAGTATATGTCTTGGTACAACTCTGATATACATCCTGGCAAAACAGAAATATTCTGGTAACATTATTTTGTCTACTACCTGGCTCACCGTGCTACAAGATGGGTTACAAATGCCACCTTATAGTCCTTCAGGGTGGACTGCTAGAAGAACCCAAGGGAGTAAATAGGTATTCTGCTCACATATCACCCTAAAATTCCCCCTTACCCCCCCCAGCCACTGCTCTGGGCCTTCCAATGGCTCTGGTCAAAAGGGGGAGACAAATGGGGATCATGGAAAATCTAGGGGCAAATTCACTAAGCGCCGAACGCTAGCGTCAATTCGCTAGCGTTGGGCATTTTCGTTACTTCGCAAATTCACTAACGAACGCTGGCGTAGATTCGCTAGTGTTACTTCGCACCCTTAAGCCTGGCGAATTTTCGCTACGGACGTAACTACGCAAATTCACTAACGCGCGCAGTGTACTGAACGCTACCTTTTACGCTAGACTTCCTTCGCCACCTCAGACCAGGCGAAGCGCAATAGCGTAGATAGGGATTGCTTCAAAAAAAGTCAAAATTTTTTCTAAGTCCCAAAAAACGCTGGCGTGTTTTCTACATTATGGGTGATAGGCTGAAAAAGATCGAAAAATTTTTTAGGGCTCCCCTCCTTCCCCCTACATTTCCTGACTCATGGCAACTTACCTATACAGTGGGCACATGTGTAGGGCAAAATAAAATTTTTATTTGATGTTTTGAAGGTTTTCTAGGCATTTGTAGTGCTGATACGTATTCCTCCATTGAAATTTGAATTTGGCGCCGTATGCAAATTAGCCTTCGCTAGCGTAACTTCGCTTCACTTAGCGAATCAACGCTAGCGCAACTTCGCAACCTTACGCTACCCCTGTGCGCAACTTTGGATTTTAGTGAATTTGCGGAGCGCTGGCGAAACTACGCCTGGCGAAGTGCCGCGAACCGCGGCGAAGTTGCGCCTGGCGCAACTACGAATCTTAGTGAATTTGCCCCTAAGGGTCAGTCCACACAAGCAGATTTGGGGAGATTTAGTCGCTTGGCGACTAATCACCTCTTCTTCTGGGCAACAATCTCCCTGAACTGCCTTTGCGTGTCTTCCCGTCTGCTATAATGAAAAGTCGCCTGCGCTAAAGAACATGCAGCACTTCATTTTCCGAAGTCGCCCAAAGTTGCCTCAAGAGGAAACTTCGGGTGACTTCGGAAAACGAAGTGCCTTGTGTGCTTTTGCGGAGGCGACGTTTTATTAAAGTGGATAGGAAGATACGCAAAGGCAGTTTGGGGAGATTGTTGCCCAGAAGAAGAGGCGACTAGTCGCCAGGCGACTAAATCTCTCCGAATCTGCTCGTGTGGACTGATCCTAAGGGGCTGATTTTCTAAAATTGTATTTCTATTTTTTCCACAAATCACACTTTTTCTAAAAAAAATTGTGTTTTTTTCTAATTTCTATAAAACTCCAAAAATGTGAGATTTATCACGTGTAAAAACCATGGAAAACTCTAATAAAAAACTTTGCCAAGTAAAAGCAGTCAAGCTCCCCTAGAAGTCAATGGTAGCTGCGATGATCATATTGGACCTTTTTTTTTTACCAATTCAGACTTTTAATAGTTTTTCAAAAAAAATGTCACTAGTTATTCTCTGAGGTTTTAGATATATTTATATTTTTCGGACCATTCGTTTTTTTTTTTTTAATTCGTGCTTTTGATTTTCATATCTTTTAATCACTTTCATGGCATTTGTGGTTTAAGAGAAGTTGACTTTAATCGTGGTTTCAAAAAGCTCTAATACCACTAAAATTTGACCTTTAATAAATGGGCCTCCACATAGGAAATAAGATACAAAAGGGGAGAAGGGAAGAGGTTAAAACAAGTAGGTGATAAAAAATAAATAATTGTAAGCAGAAAAGGAAAATTCGAAAGGTAAAAAGTAGTAGAGAAGTGAAAAAAGAGCACATAAATCTAAGATATTACTAATGTGCTTGGGATAAGGATATTATAAAGAAAATGCCTAAACGAGTGCAAATTCGTATTTAAACTGCAAAATCATTACATTTTTCACTATTGTGTTTTACACAGTTATAAATGAAGTGCAAACATGCCATAATTATGTTATATGCATTCCATATAACTTTTACTCACTTTGTTTTAGTCACGATATAAATCTGTTAAACATTTCATTTTACTCACCTCCAGAAACCAACGTGAACAAGAGAAGGAAAAGCAGCGAGGAATAATAACAAGCCATCCTACAAGGGAACATATGAAAGTCATGCAGTGCATGCAACAAAAACAGCTCATTTCAGTACAGATTTGCAATCAGTAATTGAAAAATTGCAGGGGAAGATTTACTAATAAAACACTAATAAAACTACTAGAACACACAGTACAGTACTCACCATTATCTATAATCACTGCACTTCTACTTTCCTAAAAAAAGGAAATATTACTTTTACCTTAAAATATTTTCCCACAGTTGCTGCCAGAGCTAATGTTTTTGCTGCTCTCGGACTGTTAGTTCTTAAAAAAAAGCCTGTTTACTCTTGGCTAAATAGATTTTTAGGTACAATGTTCGACTACCAACTTGTTCAGTTCAATGTTTAAAAGGATAAAGTCAACAGAACTTTCACAACCATTGTATCCTTCATTTTGTAACACATTTAACATATATTACAACATATATATTCTGAATACTCACATAGAAGTCACTTAAAGATTTCCAAGTAAAATGTTAATATCTATTTTAAAAAGGGCCATGTGCAACTATGCTCAAAGTGAGTCAAATGCAGTGCCTTTTCTACTATTCCACTCCCCTGGGACTTGAATTTTGATACCTGGATTCTGTTACCTGAGCATGTTAATTAGTATATAAATTAGGCATGCATCGAAACCATTATTTTAGATTCGGCAGAACCCCTGAATCCTTTGTGAAAGATTATATATGTATATGCAAATTAGGGTTGGGAAGGGAAACATTTTTACTTATTTGTTTTGTGACAATAAGTCACGTGATTTCCCTCCCCGAATCCTAATTTGCATATGAATTCGGTTCGGCCAGTTTTCATTTTTTGCGAATATGCGGTTTGCCTATAATCACCCCCATCAAATTTAGTGCAGTATACTCCCTTGTGCAGCATGAGTTCCATGAATAGGGCTTGTGCTAAACATCATTTTTGCCCACTATTTTATTCATAAAAAATCAGTTTTTTTCCTGGGCTAAACAGCACATGTTTGGTCATTGCGAGGTAGATAATTTGATTATCAGTAGTGATGGGCGAATCTCTCCCGTTTCGCTTCACCGAAAAATTCTGTGAAAACTGCGAAAAATTAGCGAAAAATCTTGAAATCAGAAAGTTCATGAAAAAATCGTGAAATTCGAATGTTTTCACTATAAAATCTACAACTGTAAAGTTGACCCAGATATGTCAAGTCCATTTCACTTAGGTCTAGCTGTTCCAGAATTTAAAACCATAGTTTCTCTCAGTCTAATAAACTAGCCTTTTTGCAAGGAGAGGTTCTTTGGAGGGTTGAAGTAAACTGTGCATTACCTTATCTCAAATTCAGCTAAATCGTTGGACTGACACTTTAAGAGATGTGTTAAGATGGCCATAAACGCAAATTTTTGGACCTTGTGGATAGGGTTGCCATCCCGCCAGTATTTTACCGGCTTAGCCGGTATTACAAATTTACCGGCAATGTAGCTGTAATATTTTGTAATTTGTAATACCCCTAAAAAAGGCCCTTGGCCCGCCCCCAATCCGATCAAAACTTTTTCGCTGCCTTCTGTCCATTGCGTGCCGTGGCTCCACCCCCTTTGATGTCACAGACCGACCCTTTTGCTCCCGCCCCCACCACTGGCCCATTGCGTGCTGTGGCTCCACCCCTTTGACGTCACAGCCTGCCCCCTTTGTTCCCGCCCCCACCACTGGCCGGTGAAAATTTTGTAAAAAGGTGGCAGCCCTATGTGTGGAGAATCCTGACATTTTTCATTCCACTGAGATCGATCGTTTGGTCGATCGGCAGGTTAAAAAATTTCTGTCGGCTGCCGATAATTTCTCTGCATGTATTGCCAATCTGACAATTTTCAGTGGGAGACTGTCACCAGCTTTGTCGGACATAACTTTTGTACGATTGCTGTCAGATGTCTGAAGGATTCGAACGATTGGATGTTTGCATCTATGGTCAGCTTAAGTAAGACAACCAGCTTGTATTTCCCATGCTAGTCAGTCAGACCTACATGTGTATAACTGTATGAGATGCCCTTACACATTTTTCTACATCAAGATTATTACTGTTACTATATCTGTTGTAAGGTTATTTCCTAGTAGAATCCCCTGTGGTGTATCCATAAGAGACAATTAGCAGTGGGTAGAGGCATGGTGCTGTTACTGTAAGTCCCAGGTTACCTGGTCTCTCCCTCCCGTACAGGGGAGGGTTCCCTAGTATTAAACCCATAATCAACAGCATCATGGATAATGAATAAAAATCAGTCTTTCTCCTTTTAATCTGTGCATTGAAAAAATGTTCACTATAAGTAAAACCATGAGAATACTGTGCCTCACTTTACATTTCAACAATGGCATTTGAAACAAGTTTAATATAAGCTTAATATAAGCTTCCACTAGATTATCAGTTTTTTGTTGTAGGTGGGACAAAAGTGTTCTTTTCTTATACTGACTAACTGAGAGTTGTAAGCGGCCTATTCCCATATTAATTTTTTTTCTAAATTTTATTTTAGAAAAATAAAATTTCAAATGTAAGTTACAAAATGAAGATTTCAAATGTGTACACCCATTTGCAGGCTAAAAGCCTGTTAGGCTAAAGAAAAAGAGCCCAGTGTAGCCCAAAACATTGGCATATTTGTATGTATTTGTGCAAATATCTGTGAAATGCCATATACATACAGTATCTTGTTGATGTCCTCCATACTGATACTTATAAGTGCCTTATAAAGAATATGGAATTAAGATTACAAGTACCAGATGCTTTTGTATCTAGAGTCTGGGTACCCTGCAAATACAAGAGGGACTGCTGTAAACTGACATTTACTGGTGCTTAAGCAGGGCATGTCAGGCTGTTTAAAGGAGAACTAAACCCTCCCCAATAAGAAAAGCTCAATCTACTACCTAGATAGTCCCCTCTCCCTGCTTCATCACCGCATAGTTCATTATTCCAGAAAGTGCCCCTGGACAGCATGCTCACTTATTTATGCATTGTAAGCACAGCGGAGCTCATGGGCGCCATCTTTCGGACCTTCGGATCCTCTTTCTTCCCTTCAGCAATTCGTGGAACTTTTTGGCACACGGGCAGTTGGTACTAATACCGTCTGCTGCTACTGAACATGCACCAAATATATTGATCCCTTACAGAAAACCGGAGATCCAGAAATGCGCCCATGAGCTCAACTGCGCTACTCTGCATAAATAAGTGAGCATGCTGTTCAGGAACTCTTCTGGAACTATGCGGGGATGAAGCAGGGAGTTGGGGCTATCTAGGGTAGTAGATGGGGCTTTTCTTATTGGGGGGGTAGTTCTCATTTAATGTATGCTTAATGCCAAAAAGTAGAGAAATTATAAAAGCCGTTTGATATAATATACCTATATATACTTGAACACACTTCCTCCAGGTGTAGCCTTTGTTAGAATTTGAGATAACAAACAGGCCTTTATACACAGGGCCCTTCAGTAGACTGGAAATTTGTTTACCTTCTCCTCCCACAGTTGTGGAGGAGGTGAACTTGATTGACTTAACTATGTAAAAAAAAGTCTGATGTTATTTTAAGAAAATAAGAAAAATAACATAGCCTTTTGTGTCTTGTGCACTAGGCACGGTCAATTCAGCAACAGAAGATGTTTTAAAAAAACACAAGACACAGTATTCTATTCAGTTGGGGTGTTTACTCCATTTATTGTGATCACCTGTGCATCAACACTTCAGAGGGACTCAACTCTCCCTTTATCATCATCCTCCATCAATCGCCGCGTGTGCTTAGCCCCGAAAACGCCCAGTGTGACCTTACCCAAAAGGTATCTTGAAGGTCTTTGAATGGATAATTGAAAGACGTTTGCCTTTTTGTTCTTTAACTCCAGTCGCCTTTCATTTAGGGGGTTATTTACTAAAATCCAAATTTATCTCATATTTAATTTAAAAAAAAACACAACCAAACTCCCATGCTTGATTTGACCATATCTATTAATAAAATAACCCAAATGAATCGGATCGCAGAAAAACTCGATAAAATCGAGCAAAACCCCAAGTTTATGCCCAAAATCTCTGAAAAAGTTGGATTTTTTGGATGAACCCAGCCTAGACCACAATAACTTCAAATTGAGATAGGTGCTTCTTCCATTGACTTATACAGGATCTCAACAGGTCTGAGATGGCAGATTTTCTGATTCTGGCTGTTTGCAGCATTGGGGTATTATAAATCTCAAAAAAAAAAAGTTTTCTTTTTCAACAAAAAAATTGAGTTTTTGCCCCCAAAAAGCCCGACCAGATAAATTTGAGGTTTAGTAAATAACCCCCTTAGTTTCATTGCCCTATGGAAAGAAACTTTCTCCTAAGCATCAGCTTTTTTTCAGCTGATAAAAATATAATAGTTTTGAGCGCCAAAAAAAATACCACTTATTGTTTGTATTAATATTCTATTTAATAAAATTGTATCAAAAAAAGTGCCAAGGTTATCCAAAAACATTTTAACATTTGGCAGCAGATTCTAACCAAAATAGGCCATAAAAAGATGCTACAATATTTCAAATAAAATCGGAGGTCTACTGAGGACATGAGTTTTGCCCCAGCCCGACCAGAAAAATTTGAGGTTTAATAAATAACGCTCTTCATTTTTCTCCGATGGCACCATTAGGAAAAAAAGTTTGCCTACATAAAAAATAGCATTTACAACAGGTGAGTGTACAGAATTAAACCAAAATAAAATAGAAAAAAAAATCAATAATGGCTCCTGAAAGCAGAAGAATAATACTTTTTTCAAATATGTATTGCTATTTAGAGTAAGATACTTGCAATGTTATATTTTAAGGAGCTTTTACATTCTGTATATGATAACCATGCTATATTTGGTGATATACTGTGATATATGTGTTAACATAGAATTAAATAACCAGCAATTATGGGTAATAAACAATATTAGTTGCCTCCCCAGAATTAAGAATAAAATATTTGTGTGTTTCAGGCACTGGAGGCAGTTTCTCTGTTCTTCAGCTTAATCCACATGCCATCCTGGGGGCGGAGAATGAGCTCTCCTACAAGGAGACATTCGTCACGTTTCTGAGTTGCCTCTACCCAGTATTTCCTAAGTATGGAGGATAAGACAACCTTTTCTTCCATCAGAGCAAAACGCTGACCTGAAAGACAAAACAAAATAATACTAATTAAATGTTATGTTGTAAATTAAGCTCAGTTGATCGCCATTATGTTTTGTTAAGATTTTTTTTTGATTAATGCTGCTTGCAAGGACCCATAGTTTAATTTCAACTAAATAATACAATGAGATGTTTGACAATTCTGTGCTTCCTACAATATGGCAAAAGTTAGCCATTTCAGCTCGTAATAAATTGCATAAAGGTACAATATGCAATGGAAGATATTTATATAATTGATGTATTTTGGGGTCTGATGAATTTTTTTTTTGCTTAGTTGATTTTTATTTTTGCTGTTTAACGAGCATTGCTCACGTCAAGATATTTTAGTGGCTAAAAGGAAAACATCTTTGGTCACCAAAAAATGGACAGCAGTGCAAAAAAAATGCTTCATTTTAGGGAACCCTGCTTTTTTAAATGATTTTCATTTGAATAAAGGTATAATTGTAATAAGCATTTTAAACATGGCATTTCTTCTATGAGAAAACAATGTCAATCAAAACACCTGAAATTGCTGCTTTTAATGATTCTACTTTGGTATCATGCTGCTTCTGATACATCAATGTGAACACTATGGTAGAATAATAATGGCCTGACAGTACACACTCCTGTTAGCCATGTGGTTTCCATACAAAAAGTAGTTAGATATCTGCCTAACTGGCTCAGTTAGTTCTCAGTTTCCTCCTAAAATACTTGTCAGTCAGTTTGCTCATAGCATGTATTTAAACTTTAAATTTGTCAGCGATGTGACAATAATACAATGTGGCATAATGGTTCTGTGGTTAGTACTGCTGCCTTGTAGTGCTGGGTGGTCTTGAGTTGGACATGGGCACAATCTGCAAAGGAAGATATATGTTGTTCTAATATCTCCATGTAACTCCCCCCACACTTCAAAGATGAAAAGGCAAATTTAATTGGCTCCTGAGGAAACGGATCCTGTTGCCCTGTGTGTATGTTATAGGGACCATAAACCACTCGTCAGGGACTGATGTGAATGATGAGTAAACTCGACAAAGTGCTGCATAAATGTGTTGGGGTTTTATTAATAAAGGAAAATAAAACTGATAAAATTAGTGTGCCTCCGACACAAAGGGACAAATTTACTATTACTATTTAAGGGCGAAGTGACTAACGCTGGCGAAAAATGGCCAGAATGACGCCATTTCAGTACCTTGCCGATTTATTAACAGTCGCTAGCGTAACTTCGATAGCGAAGGAGACAGACTCTAGCGGTACTTTGTCCGAAAAAACGCTGGCATCTTTTCATTTTTTAGGGTGATAGGCTGCAAAAGAGTGTAAAATTTTTTTGGGGTAACCCTCTTCCCCCCTACATTTCCTAACACATGGCACATACACTATACACTGAGCTCATGTGTAGGGCAATATAACAACTTTATTTTGTTTTATTAAGGTTCCCTGGGCTTGTGTAGTGTAATGTATTTGCTGCAACATATACGTCCATTCAACTTTAACTTCCCGCCGTATGCAAATTAGCCAATGTTAGTGCAACTTCACTTTGCTTGGCGCAGTAACACTAGCGCAACTTTGCCAGCGTTCGGCGCCCTGGATGCAAATTTGGATTTTAGTGAATTAGCGCTGTCCTGGCGAATGTACCCTTGGCAAAGTGTTGCGATGTGAGCGAAGCCGTCACTGGCGAATTTTCGAAGGTTAGTAAATTTGCCCCAAAGAAAGCAACTAATCCCACAGTGACAATGTATGAAAAATGCTAGTTGTTCAGAAAACATTACTTCGTACCAATGCAGTTTCTGAGTCCAGCAGAAAAAGGAATATAGGCATAAGGATTACGCCCACTAGCATTTTCAGGAAAGAACCTCTCTGGTCTGAATTCTTCTGGTTCAGGGAAATATTCTGGATCACGATGCAATGAGTAAGTAATAACAATGATATTTACTCCTTTAGGCACTTTAAATCCTCCTGAATAAAGAACATAAATAAACACAGTAAATTTCATTTCAAATCTCAAAGCCCTGTGTAACAAGCTGCCACTATATTAGTTATAATAATCAAAAATATATACTCCTGATGTCTCTCTACCCTTAACTTTACAGCTAATGATTGATGTACATGATATGAGCAGTAAGTCCTGCATGGTATTCTGAGCTAATAGAAATGTATTTTTATTACATTTTAAAGGTCAATCTTTTGTGCAGGAGTAAAAACCTTGAAAGCATTACTGCTGCTTTATAACTGGTTTGTCACTTATAGCATGGCTGTGTATGAGAGCTTGTGAGTCAGAATCATTGCCATTAAATTTACCATAAGCTCCAACTGATTTCTTAGCAATGGCAAACTGTTGAGTAATACACACAGACATTCATCTTTCTCAGACCCCATTCAAAAATGTAAAGTGTGCCTTACGGACAGTGCAGTCCTCTGTAACGGTTCGACCAAACATCGGGACAGGGGGGAATATTCGAAGTGATTCTTTAATTACGGCTTCAAGATAACGCAACTTCTTTAGATCATCCATTGTGACAGGACGGTCAGATTTACCTGTTTTTTTGTCAAATAAAACAAGCCATTGTCTATACATTTGAACAAACAGAACTCTTCATTTACAAATCATATCAAAAGTCCAGTCCTTTAGCAGAGATTTATTATTACTATTTTTTTAGCAGATTAATGGAACATGAGGCAAGGCTGACCTTTGCAAATGATTCTCACCCAGTACAGCTTTTTTAAGATGATAATTCAAAGGGCCAACAGAAACAGTGAAGACAAGGTTTCAAGGCTGGATGTTTAAATTTTAGTTTTAAGTATATATGCATTACAGGCACAGTATATTAGCAAACAAATTCAATAAAGATACTTGTCATGTCATTCTTGCAATCACAAAGGTTTGAACACAAGTGGGGTCATTTATTAACATTAGGCAAATTTGCCCACGGGCAGTAACCCATGGCAACCAATCAGATTGCTGCATTCATTGTTCTACTTGCAGCTGGTTTCAAAAAGTTAACCGCTGATTGGTTGCTATAGGTAACTGCCCATGGGCAAATTTGCCCAATGTTGAAGCCCCAAGGGGCTTTACCTTAACGTTGAATACTTTTTGTAGCACAGTGGCATTGATTGCCATCTTGAGCCACTTTGGATCCTTTTTTTCGGCAATCTTCAGTTAGGATCCTGTACCACTGGGGGTGATCTGGACCTGGCTTCAACTGTGCAAGTTCAGTTTTGGTGACTGCATAGAAGAGGCCCCAAAGTGACGACCACAAATACAGCTGTGCTACATTTAGGGGGTGGCCAGCGGTGTTGTTAAGGAGAGAGGAGAGCTCTGAAGGGGGAGCCTAGTTAATACTCAATGTTTAGTTCTGGACCTGTGTTTGCAAATGAAGGCCCCTGAAGATGTGCTAAGGAGAGCTTTTATGTATCTCTGACTGTGATATGTTTATAATCAGCTGTCACTGTATTAATACAGGCTGTGTTATTCCTTATGAGTAGTAGTGGTCGCATCCCTTATCTGTGGATAGATAGGGGAAGATTTATTATAAACAACAAAAGGATTCCCAGTGGTTCAATTCTTTTTTGAAAACCCTTGACTGCTGCCACTCAGCAACAGAACTAAACACTTTCACTTGTCTGAATCCTTTCTTCCAGATTCAAACGGAGTATGGAGAGAAAAGATCAAGACAATTATTTTTGCCCTGGAACAAATACATAGTTAAATGTAAAACCACCAGCAATTGTTTTACCAAATGGAAATATTGTTGCAACTAACAAGAATAATATTGGCTCCATTGTTGTTTTCTACTACAGTTAATGACTGAATCTAACCTTCTGGATTCACACTTTTAAGGCTACAGTAGCATAATATATGATTATGGACAGAGTGTCATTCTAATTCTGTCCAAAATTAGAAGGAGGAAAAGGAACTCCAGCAGAATTACTGCAAATAAACACCATCCTCCGCTTCCATTTGGACTTCACTATCATTCTGATTTTAAGTTCATCCTTACCAAAAACTTCATCCAGCTCTTTATGAACTTGTCTCTGCGCCTCTGGGTGTGAGCCCAGTAAAAACAATGTCCAATTTAGGGCTGATGCTGTTGTATCATGACCCTAAATATTAAAATATATTGACAATAATCAAATAGGAGTTTTATTAAGCCTTTTCCAACCATTTCAGTAGGGCCTTTACACACTGAAAAATATGAACAGTTTTACCATATCCACCCCCAAGGTTCTGTCTTTTTTCACCAGGTCTAGTAACCCACGGCAACCAATAAACAGGAAGCTTTAACAAATAACCTGTTTAAGAACAAACATCTGCCTAGTTGTTATGGATTACATTACATGGTATAAATTCTGCAGATATTTATTATTTTTATTACCCTCCCTTTGGAGATTGCTAACTAGTTTGAATACCGTATGTTTGACTCTGTGGAAAGCCATAGAATCAGAATTAAATGGCAAAAAGAGAATATTGTCAACCTCCCATATTAGCATAAGGGAGGTGAGAGAGCAATAGATAGCAGAAGAAATATTTGGGTGTTTTATTGCCTCAACAAAATGCCCTGTCTGTCATTGCCCAAACAGTACAATATGAAATTTCAGCATCTTGCTCAGAATAAAATAGTGCAATTAGTATCAACTCATTTACATTTCACCAGGTTTTTTGATTCCTATAAAAAAAGACATGTATTTGGTACCTTGTTGCATATTCTTGCTATTTACTGTCCGATCATACGTTTAAAACTGGCTCAAACAATATCTCTGGATTCAGAGGTTTTACCAGTTCTGCCAGTGCTGACGTTGGTGATGTTGGTGTTTGACTACACACTTAAATGATCTTATGTAGATATTCTCTGATTGGTGCAATGAAAAGTTTCATAAATTAAAAACCTGCATCACAAAAACTTTACATTGAACAAATAATGAATTCTATGTTACCTCAAACATGAAGGTATCAACTTCCTCACGGATATCCTTGTAGCTCATTTTATTGCCGGCATCATCTGTTGCCATCAGAAGCATATCTAGAAATGCACTTCTTTTCTTGGGCTTTTCTGACTCAGGATCACTATCACCTTTTTTTACTTCCATTTTCTTAAGCTCTTCAGCTCTTTCTAGAATCGCCTTCACATACAGAAGAGTACAAAAGTCAGTGAGATTAAACACAGCTACTCTAGTCATACAGTATATCACTCAGCACCTAAAAACACCTATATGCACACACATCAAATGTATGACACAAATTATGTCAAGTGAGGCTCGCTTCATCTTTTGAATGTTTTTCAGCATAGGCTAATTTATAATTATGGTACTTTGGCTCTACCAAGCTAGGTAGTGCATCTAGGTGGTGTCACTGCAGTGCTGCATTTCGGTGGTATCTAACACAAGACAGACATCGTACATTAGAGATATGTGCTTTACGCTTACAGGAAACACTCTCAGGGACCAAAACCACAAGAATTTTGATTAGGTAAGCAGAAAAGTGCTGAATCTTAGGACTGCTTCAACTTTTTATTACACTTTAATTCAATGAAATTTAATTACGGACTTCAGGATTACATTGGCTTTTTTTAAAAAAACCTAATATTGGACAAATGCAGAAACATTGTTACAATATTTATATGGTTTGTGCGCAGGATACTTTGACCTGTATAGAAAACCTGAAAATATGTTTGACAAACAAGTCAACTTCTGATGAAGTATGTACTACATAAAACTCCTTGGGTTTGCATGACTGAATAAAAATGCTTTTAAATGAATATTGGTTCGGACTGATTACGTGATCCCTTGTACCAAATACCGGGTCGCTGCTCCAGATCTACACAGAAAAAAACCCCTGTGTAAGAACATCTCAGCACGTAGACTACGCAGAGAATTAGACGCCTGACGCTCACAGACCAGCAGAAACCGGCGAACAACTTGAGAAACAGGAGATCCAATAAAGGCCTTTTCGAGTGTATGGCTCTCCTTAAAGGAGAAACAACCCTGTAACATAAAAAAAACCCTACCCCCTCCCTCCCCAGCCTAGGTGGTACCCAGGGCCAATGCCCCAAACATTTTACTTACCCCTTGGTGCAGATTCTGTCTCCCTCAGTTCACGGCAATGCGCAGTTGTTCGGGACAAGAAAATTACTCCAACTGTGCATTAGCCGAAAACGAAGGTCTGCTTCCGAAGTTTAACAAAGAAAAGAAGATGGCTGCCGTGAACTGCGGGGAACAGAATCTGCCCAGAGGGGTAAGTAAAAAGTTAGGGGCATTTGCCCCGGGTACCACCTAGGCTGGGGGGGAGGAGGGAAGGGGGGTCTACAAAGGGTAGGGAAGTAGGGTTTTTATATTTTATGTTTGTTTCTCCTTTAAACAAGCTCCGGTGATACCTCACTATTGCAGCTTTTAGAAAATACCAGCTTTTCAACTCCATGCGGCATTGATTCCCGCGATAGGCACACAACCAAGAGATCAATTTGAGAGTAGATTCGGTTTTACTTGTTTTCTCTGAAAAAAGTGTAATACACTATGGGGCAAATTCACTAAAGCGCGAAGCGGCTAACGCTAGCGCAAATTCGCCAGTGTGACGTCATTTCATTACTTCGCAGATTTACTAACAGTCGCTGGAGTAAATTCGCTAGTGAAGTGGACCTACACTAGTGCTACTTCGCACCCTTATGCCAGGCGAAGTTGCGCTATGGCGAAGGGATGACGTAACTACGGTAATTCATTAACTTGTGCACTTTACTGAACTTTTACTTGGCTTCGCCACCTCAGACCAGGCGAAGTGCAATAAAATAGATAGGGATAGCGTCTTTTACTTTTTTAAGGGTGATAGGCTGAAAAAGATCGTAAATTTTTTTGGGGGCACCCACCTTCCCCCCTACATTTCCTAACATATGGCACCTAAACTATACAGTGGGCACATGTATAGGGCAAAATATCAACTCTATTTTATTTTATGAAGCTTTCCCAGCCTTGTGTAGTGCAATGTACTTGCTGCTAAATATACGTCCATTCAACTTTAACTTGGCGCCGTATGCAAATTAGGCATCGCTAGCGTAACTTCGCTTTGCTTGATGAATTAAAGCTAGCGCAACTTCGCTACAGTTCGCCTCCCTGAGCGTAACTTCGGATTTTAGTGAATTAGCGGCGCCCTGACGAAGTGCTGCGAAGCCTGCGCTAGCGCAACTCCGCAGGTTAGTGAATTTGCCCCTATATAGCTTAATAGCTTATTTTTTATTTAGGAACTTGGGAAGCAACATTTCAGTTGTCAGCGCACTAAACCCCGAAATTACTTTTGTTTAACCAGTGGACAAGTGGGTCTATAATTATCTGTCACTTAATTGAACCAATAACGTCTTCATGAAGCCTGAAAAATATTAATACCAGTGTCTTGTCTAAATGTATGTCATGAAATATGGATACATTTGGTTTAACACAAAGTAATAATTTGAAACAGAATCGGTTACCTTATCAGTGAAGGTGTGGAGAATGTTTAGGGTTTTATTGTGCTCTTTTCCTTCTTTCAAGTATGCATATAAAGAGTCACTCCACAACCATGGCTTTGTCTGTCTGTTCTGAATGAAATCAGCCATCCTAAGGGAAAACAGCAGTCATGGCAAAACTAACCAGAGCTTTCATTTGTGGGAATTCACTGGTAACAATCTGCAATATCCTAGGTGTGTTATTTACAAAGGGGAAAATTGTAGTTTAGTGGGAGCACTTACCAGACCCTGGGATCATCGTGCTGCACACCCCGCCGCCATCCCATGCGGTCAATTCATTCCAGGAAAAAAGCAAAAACAGCGGAGCACAGAGGAAGCCAGTAAAAATATAAAAAAATCAAAGTTTTATTTAGCTTCTGATGAAGTGACAGGACACCACGAAACGCGTTAAGCAGGGAGCCGGGTTCATACTTTGCTGCTGTAATTTGCTTTTATATGTATACTAAATAAAACTTTGAATTTTTATATTTTTACTGGCCTCCTCGGTGCTCCTCTGTTTTTGTTTATTTACAAAGGGGACATGGTACAAATTGTTGTTCCTCCAGTAAAGATTGCAAGTGTTTGGGCAGACACCTCTTACTAGCATAACATTCTGCATACACAAAAAGTAGCACCTGTGTTATAAAAAAGTCATGGTATTGTCTGCCAGATGGATACTGAAGCTAAACTTACCACCATCCTATAGTTATTAAATCATGATGATAGACAAGTCTCTTATCCCATATTCTATGGTCACACAATGGTAGAAATTTGTTTTTCACTTTAGCAGATAACGAATGATTCTAACAAACCTGAAGACTCCCTGTGTAAACCTTGATTGCAAACAGTATTCTCAAACACATACTTGTATATTGCTTGAACATATTCAGAATCTTTATTGCTCTGTGCTTCTATTTTCCTCCCCATGGCTGTTTCTAAAGATTGAAAAGACACAAACCATTAGAATTTTTTTTGGGACTGCAATTTGCAGATTTTGTTGCTTTATACTGATGAAATTAACAGTTATTATTTTCATTGTAGATATTTTAGGAATGTACCCGTTCTAGTAAGCTATAGTAAAGAATTATGCTGACATTTGACATGAAGTAAATGTATGCCTGTTATTATAGGGCCCCTTATAGGGCCCCTTTAGTATTTTCAAAATGCAAGCTGCTTTAGGGTCATGACTAGGGTTGCCACCTTTTCTGGAAAAAAATACCAGCCTTCCTATATTCTTGCCGTTTTTTCCTATTAATAACATTGGCATCAAACATCATTTTTACCGGCCATGATGGTAAAAAACCAGCCAGTGGGCAACCCTAGTCCTGACAGAGTAGGGTGTTTTTAGTGGTTTTGTCAGCCACGCATTTTGTTGCTTTGTGGGAGGGGACAAAACACCAGTAATCAACCTCATCAGTTAAGTCACATCCCCCTGACCTGCCAACAAACACGTTTGGAAAATTAGAATCTTATTGTCTGAGGAGTGTTCCTTCCAGCCCATTGTTTGATACCTTCCCTCATCTTTCCCTCTTCTGAAGCCCACACAATTCTGATCTATTGCATTTTGTTCTACAGGTTACAATTAATTATTGGCCTTCAGGCACTACTTCCCCATATGATTTCTCAACATGGCTGCTATCCTTCCTCTCCTCAGGTATTCCTGCAGTTATAGATGACTTCAGTATAACAATTGATATAGATGGGCAACATGTTACCAACTGCTGCCGTAACCTCTTTTACTCTCTTTCCCACTCTCTGATCACCTTCATATGCTTCCTCTCACATACTCCTCCACATGTGAATTCTACCACCAACCACAGGAACTTTCTCCCCTATTAATCTAAACCATCTCACAACTAAGTCCACTTCTTTTCTCTATATCTTCATTTTCAGACGCTGAACGTTTCGGAAAAAAGGTCCTACTTTTCCTCTCGCTCATATCCAAACCATCTCATAATCTTAAGCAACAGTTAAACTCCCTGCTTCATGTACCCACCACACCTGTGCCTCCCCTATTGCTTTACAGGACATTTTCTAGTTATCTTCTATGTTGTAGACATACCTGTAACTCAAAACATTCACAAGGAAATTATTCTGACTCCAAAGGACAATACACTACAATATCATAATCTCTAAACTGCTTTTACTGATCTCCACAATTACCAAGGAGAATATTCTCTGTTCTGTTTTATTAACACCTGCTCTCTTTATCCTGTTCCGTCCCATTGCAATACTTTTCCTTCATCCAAATTTGCTCTATCAGTTTACTTTTTATCTCTTTCTATTGCATTTTTCCTAGGGATGCACCGAATCCAGGATTCGGCCAGTATTCTGCCTTTTTCAGCAGGATTCGGATGAATCCATCTGCCAAACCAAATCCGAATTTGCATATGGAGGGAAATCACGTGACTTTTAGTCACAAAATAAGGAAGTGTAGGGATGTGTAGAATAGCCATCCCCAGTATTATTTAGCAGGCAGTTTCCCTAGTGTTATAGACACCTAATTCGTTCCTAAAATACAGTTGGGAGGGGTAACTGTTTCCTATTCCTGCTTTAAGCTATGCCCCTTGTTGTTTCTCACAGTGGCCAGTAGATGGCATTGTGCTAGAGTATAAAAGCCACTGAAGCCATGCTTTCAGTGTCCATCTTGTGCTGGCTCTAGCCTGTGCAGGAAGCAGAGCTCGAGTGGAACCTAGACAGGTCAGGTCTAGTAAGAATAGGCTGCTCACCTTTATAGGTCACTCTAGGAGTGACGGACAGTCAGGATATTTAGCTGAGCAGCTTGAGGCTCCTACGAGGATTGTAGTGGGATTAAGATCCCAGGGTACTAATTGCCCAGAAGTAGGGACTAAGTGTACAGACCTAGGGTAGATAGTATTCCACTCAGGTTCCACTTAGGGAAAAGGCTGAAAGCTGGGTGTACCTCTTCAAAGCTGCATATATTGTTCCTATCTCTGAGGAGAATCATACTGACCAAAGGTGCTGTGAGTAATGCCTATTCAATGTAATGTATGATCCTGCAAATGTTCTCTTTATGTACACTCCACTGAGGATTGTATATTGTGCTCAATAAATCTGTTCTATGGTTAAGTTATAAGAACCACTGGCGCCCAATTATTTGCACCCTGAATACAGTTACAGTTGCACTACACCCTGCTTCAACATTTTAAGATTTTAAGGTCTCATCCGGAGCATATGTACTGGGAGTGAAGCTTATAGTAGAGTAAGGTGCACTCAATTTACTATAGCGCTACAGAAGTATAAAATGTTTTCCCCTTCTCACCCCTAATTTACATATGCAAATAAGGATTCGGTAATTGGCTGCATCTTTCTCAAAGGATTCGGGGGTTCGGCCGAATCCAAAATAGTGGATTCGGTGCTTCCCTAATTTTTCCACATCCATTCAAACATGCTGTGATTTGCCTATCCTTACAAAACCTTCTCTAGATCAACTATGAAACCATCTCCCTCTTCAGTTCTCCTCAAAAATACATAAACAGTGTACACACAGTAAAATATCACACTGTGTGATATAACTTCCAACTAATCTCACTAAAGTCTGTTTTTTGTCCCCACTGCGCTTTACAAACTATGTCCATTCTGCAAAATCCAATGTCACTGTGTTAAGAAGCTCTTTTCTTGTATTTTTGCTTTGAAAAGGGGCTTTTTGGCTCCTTTTGGCCATTCATATCCTCAGTTTGAGGGTTATTTTGTACAAATATCAATGAAAGATATAAGCATAACTCCAAGTTACCTGATATGATGTCCAATACACAAAGTGTCACATCTATAAAGCAATCAAAAGACTCCCCATCAGCATGCTTCTGGAGCTTCTCAACTAATACATTGGATTGCTCATTCATGACTTCCAAAAACTCAGAGAGAATTGCAAAATGAAAGGTTGGCGTTATCATCTTTCTTCTTATACGCCACTTTTCCCCTGTACTGAGAGTGACACATATAATGGTTAGACCCATGCTTGTCAAAATGAGCACCAAAATGAGCATTTAAAAACAATAAATGATTTCCATCTAGACGCTTTTGCACACAGGACATATTGCCAGATATCTATTTATGTACTCAACTATATTTGAGAAGGGCAGGGAGTGGATGTGATTGGAGCAGCAGTGAGTATGGTGTAGGAGAGAGAGAATAACAAGATGGGTTGACAATTGCACCGTGAGAACTTTCCTGTCTAACTGGCACAGTTATAGTAAATGGGAGGGCCGCCCCAATGGAGACTTTCTGATGCTGGTTTGGACCATGTATAACATATGGGACTTTGGCCTTTTTGTATGTTTTAGCTCTCTTTTTTGTGGGGTCTTACATCCTGCTTGGAGCTGCTGTTTGCCTTGTGCAATAGATTGTATTCAACATTGTGTTTTCTTCTTTCCCCCATCCTAAAATAACTGATGGTTTGTGTGATGGAACCATTTTCTGCTTTTGTTTTTGTTAAAAAAAAAAAAAGAAACGTGGCTGTTATTTTTTTTACTGGCTTTCTGATGGGATCCTAGGGTTCAGTTAACCCCTTATGAGTGACAGACCCTTTGGTTTAAACCCATTACCTCAGCATATTGCTCAGAGGTAATTTATGGAACAGTGTGCAAAATGCAAAAAAAAAGAACGCAATCTGCCATTATTCCTCTCTTTGTACACTGCATTCTTCCTTTCCTGTATTGCCATTTCCAAGCTCAGAAACCAGTGGATAGCCCCTTGAATAAAGTGCTGCCTGCATAAGCAAGTGGGAGCATGTACGTATCCCCTTTCCTCTCCCATGAGGCCCCTAACTTAGGCTAGGGAACGACAGGCATAGCAGGTCAAATTATAAACACACAGACCACAATCATGGT